>NC_134397.1:224062126-224408166 GCF_050003625.1 Haematobia irritans | reverse complement strand
AATCGAACCCACGACCTTGTGTATGCAAGGCGGGCATGCTAACCATTGCACCACGGTGGCTCCCAAGTACGTAAAAAATACAATGAAAGTCCAAAGTTTTCCGACACCTGAAGAATCCCTTGATGCGTTCAGAATGTTCGGTCGAAGCAGGAATCGAACCCATGACCTTGTGTATGCAAGGCGGACATGGTAACCATTGCACCACGGTACGTAAAAAATACAATGAAAGTCCAAAGTTTTCCGACACCTGAAGAAGCGCTTGATGCGCGAGATGGCAAAAGTGCTTCGATAATTGTTTGAAACTCCTGCAAAATGTATCCACAGACTTTAAGGAGGAATATTTTGAAACAAATAAAAACAATAAAATGATTTCGATTGTTAATATTTGTTTTTGTTCTCTAATTCCGAAATATAAAAGATAATCACCGTATGTAGGCCATTCTTTGCTCTAAACATAGGGTAGCGTTCAAAGTGTATTCTAAAACAAGTAAGGAAAGCCGACTATATTATACCCTGCACCACTTTGTAGATCTAAATTTTCGATACCATATGACATCCGTCAAATGTGTTGGGGGCTATATATAAAGGTTTGTCCCAAATACATACATTTAAATATCACTCGATCTGGACAGAATTTGATAGATTTTAACAAAGTCTATAGACTCAAAATTTAAGTCGGCTAATGCACTAGGGTGGAACACAATGTTAGTAAAAAAATATGGGAAAAAATATATATGTATTACAAGTTTAGGAAAATTAGAGTAATTTTTACAACTTTTCGAGTAAGCAGTGGCGATTTTACAAGGAAAATGTTGGTATTTTGACCATTTTTGTCGAAATCAGAAAAACATATATATGGAAGCTATATCTAAATCGGAACCGATTTCAACCAAATTTGGCACGCATAGCTACAATGCTAATTCTACTCCCTGTGCAAAATTTCAACTAAATCGGAGCAAAAAATTGGCCTCTGTGGTCATATGAGTGTAAATCGGGCGAAAGCTATATATGGGAGATATATCCAAATCTGAACCGATTTCAACCAAATTTGGCACGCATAGTTACTATGCTAATTATACTCCCTATGCAAAATGTCAACTAAATCGGAGCAAAAAATTGGCCTCTGTGGGCAAATGAGTGTAAATCGGGCGAAAGCTATATATGGGAGCTATATCTTAATCTGAACCGATTTCAACCAAATTTGACACGCATAGCTACAATGCTAATTCTACTCCCTGTGCAAAATTTCAACTAAATCGGAGCAAAAAATTGTCCTCTGTGGGCAAATGAGTGTAAATCGGGCGAAAGCTATATATGGGAGCTATATATAAATCTGAACCGATTTGGCTGATATTTTGCAAGTTTTTCGAGACTCGTAAAATATTCGGATGTACGGAAGGTTGGTCTATGATTACTCCTTCTTGGCGTTACATACAAATGCACAAACTTATTATACCCTGTACCACAGTAGTGGTGAAGGGTATAAATATGGGAAAAATTTAAATCTGAAGCAATTTTAAGGAAACTTCGCAAAAGTTTATTTATGATTTATCACTCGATATATATGTACTAGAAGTTTAGGAAAATTATAGTAATTTTTACAACTTTTCGACTAAGCATTGGCGATTTTACAAGGAAAATGTTGGTATTTTGACAATTTTTGTCGAAATCAGAAAAACATATATATGGGAGCTATATCTAAATCTGAACCGATTTCTACCAAATTTGGCATGCATAGCAACAATGCTAATTCTACTCCCTGTGCACAATTTCAACTAAATCGGAATTAAAAATTGGCCTCCGTGGTCATATGACTGTAAATCGGGCGAAAGCTATATATGGGAGCTATATCTAAATCTGAACAGATTTCAACCAAATTGGGCACGCATAGCAACAATGCTAATTCTACTCCCTGTGCAAAATTTAAACTAAATCGGAGTTAAAAATTGGCCTCTGTGCTAGCTATATATGGGAGCTATATCTAAATCTGAACCGATTTCAATAAAATTTGGCATACTTGGCTATACTACTAATTGTACTCCTAGTGCAAAATTTCAACCAAATTGGTATAAAACTCTAGCTTCTGGGACCGTATTAGTCCATATCGGGCGAAAGATATATATGGGAGCTATATTTAAATCTGAGCCGATTTCAATAAAATTTGGCACACTTGACTCTAGTACTAATTGTTCTTCTTGTGCAAAATTTTAAGCAAATTAGGGTAAAACTCTGGCTTCTGGGGCCGTATAAGTCCATATCGGGCGAAATATATATATGGGAGCTATATCTAAATCTGAACCGATTTCTTCCAAAATCAATAGAGATCTATTCTGAGCCAAAACACATACTTGTGCCAAATTTGAAGTCGATTGGACTAAAACTGCGACTTTGATTACAAAATGTGTTCACGGACAGACGGACATCGCTATATCGACTCAAGAGCCCACCCTGAGCATTTTTGCCAAAGACACCATGTGTTCATCTCGTCTCCTTCTGGGTGTTGCAAACATATGCACTAACTTATAATACCCTGTTCCACAGTGTGGCGCAAGGTATAAAAATTCTATTAAAAATCCATCCATTTGTTTTAGTAACAAACCACTAGTAAAGATATACTTTCGAATTTTTGTCAACGACCTTTCACATTGTCTTTGCCTATGGGAGTCTGTGATTAATTCGTTCAAAAGAAATAATTCTTTAAGATTCGAACTGACATCATATCTTTGGAATGTCAATGTCCATTGCAAACTTTTAGCTGCAAACTATGGTATCAATTTCTCCGCATTCAATCACCCACACCAAGATTTTTAAAAACTGAAATCTCATTTGTAGATCAAATCTGTACTATGTTATACCATGGCACTAGGTTAATAACCCATTATTCAATCCAATTCTGAACTCATTGGCTATATTGGAACATTTTTCAGCGTTCATTGCCTAAAATCGGTGGTTACCTTTGTCTCCTTTTCATTGATGTGTAACTATGCGCCGATCAGCAGACTTTTCAATTTGTAATTTGACTCCTTAGATGGGCGTTAACATTCGTCACACCTTCAGTGACATGAGGTATATATGACATCCCAAACATATCCATTGCCATCAATCCATTTGCAAAAGACATTCTAACAAAGTGTGAAGATATGTCTATGTCTCATTGTGTCAATGCCACATTTACTAAAATAAAAACACCCTCTATCGCCTCGCTCTAAGCAGTGTTTTCTACTTCCAATCCCTTTTACGGGTAGTACAATGACTTCGTCTGGTCATAGCCTTTTTGGGGGATGCCTTGACTTTGTCCCTGATTTATGTCACTTCAGTGATATGCGTGAAGAAATTATTACGAGTTGATTAGTACCAAATGACTATGATTATGTGTGGAATATGATGCCAACCCAAAGTAATGGAATATCTTCATCTATGCAGTATACTACGTATGGAAACACTGGGAATTTAGGTAATCAACACTCTTATGGCACTATTCTCCATCCATACATGGATGGAGATTGCATCATAATGATGAGCACAATGTGATGAAAAATTCTTAATGTAAACGGGACCAAAGAAGCCCAAAGAAATTTTGGGAATCTATTCACATTTACACGAAAAACGCAGAGAATGAATACCAATATGTTTCCAGTGCATAAAGTTACATGTAACATGTTTCTTGCAACGATGTAAGAATATCATATCGGCAAGAATGTTTATGTTTGGCGAGAAAAAATCTTTTGTACCCTCCACCATGGACTACATAGAAAGTTCTAGTACGAACTGTCATCTACACTCAGAAAAAAGTGCCTTCGAAACTAAACGAAACAAGTATATACGGCCGTAAGTTCGGCCAGGCCGAATCCTATGTACCCTCCACCATGGATTGCGTATAAACTTCTACGGAAGACTGTCAACCACAATCGAATAACTTGGGTTGTGTGGCGAGAAAAAATCTTTTGTACCCTCCACCATGGACTACATAGAAAGTTCTAGTACGAACTGTCATCTACACTCAGAAAAAAGTGCCTTCGAAACTAAACGAAACAAGTATATACGGCCGTAAGTTCGGCCAGGCCGAATCCTATGTACCCTCCACCATGGATTGCGTATAAACTTCTACGGAAGACTGTCAACCACAATCGAATAACTTGGGTTGTGGTATCTTAAAACTCTTAACATCGTTTTCTAAATTGGGAGTTATCCCATACGTGCTAGAGAGCCAGAATTGAAATATGGGGTCGCTTATATGGGGCTATATACAATTATGAACTTGATATGGACCAATTTTTGTGTGATTGGGGATGGATTTATCTGAGGGCTATATATAACTACAGACCAATATGGACCTATTTAGGCATGGTTGTTAACGGTCATATACTAGCCAACCAAATTTCAACTGACTCGGATGAAATTTGCTCCTCCAAGAGGCTCCAAAACCAAATCTCGGGATCGGTTTATATGGGGGCTATATATGATTATGGACTGATATGGACCACTTTTGGCATGGCTATTAAATATCATATACTTCCACCACGTACCAAATCTCAACCAGATCGGATGAATTTTGCTTCCCCAAAAGGCACCGGAGGTCAAATCTGGGGAGCGGTTTATATGGGGGCTATATATAATTATAAACTGATATGAACTGATTCCTGCATGGTTGTTGGATACCATATACTAACATCACGTACCAAATTCCAAGCGAATTGGATGAATTTTGATCTTCCAAGGGGCTCCGGAGGTTAAATCTGGGGATCGGTTTAATGGGGGCTATATATAATTATGGACCGATTTCGACCAATTTTTGCATGGGAGTTTGAGGTCATATACTAACACCACGTGCCAAATTTCAACTGAATCCGATGAATTTTGGTCTTCCAAGAGGCTCCGGAGGTCAAATCTGGTGATCGGTTTATATGGGGGCTATATATAATTATGGACCGATGGAGACCATTTTTTGCATGGTCATTAGAGACCATGTACTAACACCATGTACCAAATTTCAGCTGAATCGCATGAAATTTGCTTCTCTTAGAGGCTCTGCAAGCCAAATCGGGGGATCGGTTTATATGGGGGCTATATGTAATTATTGACCGATGTGGACCAATTTTTGCATGGTTGTTTGAGATCATATGCTGACACCATGTACCAAATTTCAGCCGGATCGGATGAAATTTGCTTCTCTTAGAGTCCCCGCAAGCCAAATATGGGGTCCGTTTATATGGGGGCTATACGTAAAAGTGGACCGATATGGTCCATTTGCAGTACCATTTGACCTACATCAATAACAACTACTTGTGCCCCATATAGGCTATATGTAATTATTGTCCGATGTGGGCCAATTTTTGCATGGTTGTTAGAGATCATATGCTGACACCATGTACCAAATTTCAGCCGGATCGGATGAAATTTGCTTCTCTTAGAATCCCCGCAAGCCAAATTTGGAGGTTCGCTTATATGGGGGCTATACGTAAAAGTGGACCGATATGGCCCATTTGCAATACCATCTGACCTACATCAATAACAACTACTTGTGCTAAGTTTCAAGTCGATAGCTTGTTTCGTTCGGAAGTTAGCGTGATTTCAACAGACGGACGGACGGACATGCTCAGATCGACTCAGAATTTCACCACGACCGAGAATATATAGACCCTATGGGGATTTAGAGCAATATTTCGATGTGTTACAAACGGAATGACAAAGTTAATATACCCCCATCCTATGGTGGAAGGTATAAAAATGTTCATCAATTTAGTTTAGCCATTTTATTTCCATTAAGGTAAATTTTTGTGTGAAATAATATAATTTACTTGTTTCAGTAAAAAAATCCTAAACTGAATAGGCATGGAATTTTACTAATACTGTTTTCTTCCCTGGGTATAAGAATTTACTACTGAACAAGAAAATTTTATTCACTGATACAAAGCATTCGTAAAAATAAACAAAAACCGAACTAAAACCAGGTTTCCTCAAATTTAGTAAGATTTCTTATAAAATGATAATTCTGTCTTCCTTTATTATAGAAAGCTTATCATACATACGAATAACACTTGGCATAGAAAAATATTTTAGTTCATTCGTACTAAGAAGTATTCAATCCTTTCAAAACTTAAGGAAACAAACTTGTTAGAATATAGGAACATTTCCTACATTCCTTTTATCAACCTGTAATCGATATCTGTCATCGATGTAATCGATATGTTTGCGCGTGGGTTGTTTATACCCTTCACCACTACTGTGGTACAGGGTATAATAAGTTTGTACATTTGTATGTAACGCCAAGAAATAATAGTCATAGACCCATCTTTTAGTATACCGATCGGCTTAGAATTAAATTCTGAGTCGATTTAGCGATGTCCGTTTGTCTGGCTGTCTGTCCGTCCGTCCGTCTGTGTGTATATGTAATTTTGTGCACAAAGTACAGCTCGCAATTTAAGTCCGATCGTCTTCAATTTTGATATGGGGTCTTTCTTCGGGTCAAAGACAATCGCTATTGATTTTGGAAAAAATCGGTTCAGATTTAGATATAGCTGCCATATATATTTATCACCGACTTGATCATAATTCACGTATTTATGAACAGATCTTCTTCAAATTTTGTACATCTCAATGTTTTGTCGGTCGCGTAAAACCTGCAAAACATCAGCTAAATCGGTTCAGATTTAGATATAGCTCCCATATATATCTTTCGCCCGATATGGACTTATATGACCCCAAAAACCAGATTTTTGGCCGAATTTGGTTGAAATTTTGCACTAGGAGTACAATTAGTAGTATAGTCAAGTGTGAAAAATTTGGTTGAAATCGATTAAGATTTAGATATAGCTCCCATATATATCTTTCGCCCGATATGCAGAATTTGATAGACTTCTACAAAATCTATAGACTCAAAATTTAAGTCGGCTAATGCACTAGGGTGGAACACAATGTTAGTAAAAAACAAGTAAGGAAAGTCTAAAGTCGGGCGGGGCCGACTATATTATACCCTGCACCACTTTGTAGATCTAAATTTTCGATACCATCCGTCAAATGTGTTGGGTGCTATATATAAAGGTTTGTCCTAAATACAAACATTTAAATATCACTCGATTTGGACAGAATTTGATAGACTTTTACAAAATCTATAGACTCAAAATTTAAGTTGGCTAATGCACTAGGGTGGAACACAATTTTAGTAAAAGAATATGGCAAACATTTAAATCAGAAGCAATTTTAAGGAAACTTCGCAAAAGTTTATTTATGGTTTATCGCTCGATATATATGTATTAGGAGTTTAGGAAAATTAGAGTAATTTTTACAACTTTTCGACTACGCAGTGGCGATTTAACAAGGAAAATGTTGGTATTTTGACCATTTTTGTCGAAATCAGAAAAACATATATATGGGAGCTATATCTAAATCTGAACCGATTTCAATCAAATTTGGTACACATGACTATATTACTAATTGTACTTCTAGTGCAAAATTTCAACCAAATTGGGCCAAAACTCTGGCTTCTGGGGCCATATAAGTCCATATCGGGCGAGAAATATATATGGAAGCTATATCTAAATCTGAACCGATTTCAATCAAATTTGGCACACATGACTATACTACCAATTGTACTCCTTGTGCAAAATTTCAAGCTAATCGGGATAAAACTCTGGCTTCTGGGTCCATATAAGTGCATATCGGGCGAAAGATATATATGGGAGCTATATCTAAGTCTGAATCGATTTCAATCAAATTTGGCACGCATAGCTACAATGGTAAATCTACTCCCTGTGCAAAATTTCAACCAAATCGGGCTTAAACTCTGGCTTTTAGGACCATATTAGTCCATATGGAGAAGTCTATCAAATTCTGCATATCGGGCGAAAGATATATATGGGAGCTATATCTAAATCTGAACCGATTTCAATCAAATTTTGCACACTTGACTATACGACTAAATGTTATGTTTGTACAAAATTTCAAGCAAATCGGCATAAAACTCTGGGTGCTGGGTCCATATTAGCGCATATCGGCCGAAAGATATATATGGGAGCTATATCTAAATCTGAACCGATTTCTTCCAAAATCAATAGGGTTCTATTTTGACCCAAATTAGGAACATGTGCCAAATTTGAAGGCGATTGGACTTAAATTGCGACCTAGACTTTGATCACAAAAATGTGTTCACAGACGGACGGACGGACGGACAGACGGACATGGTTATATCGACTCAGGGACCCACCCTGAGCATTATTGCCAAAGACACCATGTGTCTATCTCGTCTCCTTCTGGGTGTTACAAACATATGCACTAACTTATAATACCCTGTTCCACAGTGTGGCGCAGGGTATAAAAATCCACGGATTTGTGTTAAATCCCTTTCCGAAAATCCCGGGATTTTAGCCCTAGTAAAATGGTACAAATTATTTAAATTTTGTTGAGTTCAAACCTTACAGACAAGGGTACTAAGTTTCAGTTTAGCCTCTAAAATCGAAAATAAATCTATAAAAGCTGAATAAAATTCTAACTATTTTGGGCAAATGTTTTTATAACTTGATGGTTAATCATCTAAAGCAACAATTGAAAAAGTTTATTTTTTTAATGAGTTTTTAAAGAAATGTAACCGTGAAAAAAGATGCCATTTTAGCGGCTTAACTCGAACTTAATACTCAACTTTAGAATGCATTAAAAATTATTAAAAAAAATATAAAAATTATTTATCTGGCAAAATATCACAAAATGTTTTAATTCACATCCAAAACGCTGCATTCGTTTCACACCCTGAGAAGTGATGCAAATTCAGTGCAACAGCTGTTAAAATGGTGGACATCCCATTCATAGCTTTTGCGCTCATCATGAACCCATTATTTATGACTTACTATCGAACAACGAAACAATTGGGATTCCACAGACTCTGGCTCTCGAGATACCAATATGGGATTTTTGACGAATCGCTCATCTCGAGGCGAACGAAAAGGCAACTGGTTTAGTTTCCTCTGAAAACCCCATATTATCTCAAAACAAGTATATACAGCACTAAGTTCGGCCGGGCCGAATCTTAAATACCCACCACCATGAACCAAATATTAGGGTTTCCTTTGAAATTTAAGGAGGGCTTGAGGACTTGGGGACACTTCCCGAAGATAAATTTAAAGATTTCACCTATGAAGACTATATCAGATTCTGGATTTATAAGAACCATTTTTGTTTGTTTTGTTTTTTTTTAGAGGAATCATTAACATCTCTTGTAAGTGTGCAAGAAAATTATAAAATAACGTCTTGATTTGAAATTTTAAATCTGTGGAAGTAAAATCTGGAAATATTACATTGAGTTCAAAAAGTGAAGTCGTTCTATATGCAGGCATTACCAAATGGACCCATAAAACTTAATCCGATACACGTTTTTGTGAGCCTAAAATACCAGAATATTTACAATTTCAGGCAAATCAGATAAAAACTACGGTTTCTAGAAACCCAAGGAGTTAAATCGGGAGATCGTTCTTATGGGAGCTATACTAAAATATGGACCGATACTCACCATTTTCGGCACACATCTTTATGACCCGAAAACACCTCTAGATTTCCAATTTCAAGCAAATAGGATAAAAACGTCGGATTCCAGAAGCCCAAGAAGTAAATTCGGGAGATCGGTCTACATGGGGGCTATACCAAAATATGGACCGATACTCACCATTTTCGGCACACCTGTTTATGGTCCTAAAATACCTCTAGATTTCCAATTTCAGACAAATTGGATAAAAACTACGGTTTCTATAAGCCCAAGACCCCAAATCGGGAGGTCGTTTTATATGGGGACCATACCAAAACATGGACCGATACTCACAATTTTTGGCACACGTATTTGTGATCCCACAATACCTCTAGATTTCCAATTTCAGGTAAATTGAATAAAACTGCGCTTTCTATAAGCCCAAGAAGTAAATTCGGGAGATCGGTCTATATGGGGGCTTACCAAAGCATGGACCGATACTCACCATTTTTGGCACACCTCTTTATGGTCATAAAATACCTCTAGATTTCAAATTTCAGGCAAATTGGATTGTGCGTAGTTTTATATTTTTAAGAAAATTAAACAAAGGCACATTTAAAAATTAATGAACAAATTCTTTTATTCTCCTCTCCCTTTCTTTTTCAAATCGGCCCCGGTGTCAATTAAAAATTGTCTTTTAGAAAGCTTATCCTCAACAAAAAGGCGACACGAGATACCATTATCATCCGGAATTGTCGCAACTTCCGAATGTTCCTCTAGTTTTTTGAGAATGAGCATGGGGAAATGCATTTTGTTGCCTTTTCGGCAAACCGATTATGGTACCAACACCAATCCCTGCGTCGTGACTTACTTCTGTCTCGTAATTTGGAATCGGTTCCGGCACGATTTTGGCTGCGGTTTCTAGAAAAATTGTTGAATTTTTTCTCTAAAGCTTCAATTTGCTGGGATATTTTTGTCAGATCAATATTTCCAGATGTAGCAGTTACTTCAAAAAGTTGTGGCGAACGTAGACCCATAATTTTGTCAGCTTGCAAAGCTAAAGAAGACACGTCACTTACTTGGCTTATTGTTAATATGGACCGAACATCTTCTGGAAGTTGTTCCAAAAAGAGAGTCTTGAGGACAGCGTCATTTAATTGGCCAGAAGCAAGATTTTTCATGACCTGAAGCAAATGCGATGGTTTTTGATCTCCTAATTCTTGATTTTTTAGCAATCTTCGGAGTTTTGATTCCTGAGATTCGGAAAAAGTTTCAATTAGGCGATTCTTAACGGCGACAAATTTACTTCCATCACGTCGGGGTCACCAATTATGTGCGTAGTTTTATATTTTTAAGAAAATTAAACAAAGGCACATTTAAAAATTAATGAACAAATTCTTTTATTCTCCTCTCCCTTTCTTTTTAAAAAAAAACAATACACAAATTTCAAAGACTAACTGATGAATAATTTTACAAGTACAAAATATTAAAGTGTGTCCCTACAGGATAAAAACTACGATTTCTATAAGCCCAAGACGGTTTATATGGAGACTATATCAACGCCTGGACCGATATAGCCCATCTTCGAATTTGACCTGCCTGCAGACAAAAGACGAGTTTGTGCAAAATTTCAGCACGATTGCTTCATTATTGAAGACTGTAGCGTGATTACAACCGACAGACAGACGGACATCGTTATATCGTCTTAGAATTTCTCCCTGATCAAGAATATATATATATACTTTATATAGTCGGAAATCGATATTTCGATGTGTTACAAAAACAAACTTATTATACCCCCGTCACCATTCTATGGTGGTGGGTATAAAAATCGGTCCAAATGGTACACTTCTCGAATATAAATTTAATGTTTCTAGATTTATCAGAAAAATCTTTATTCGAGTTTTAGATAAATTTTAAACATCTGGTGTTAGGTGTTAGGCAACAAATTTCATCATTTGGTTAGCCTTAATTTAAAATTGAAACTCTGTAGATTTTTACCCCCAATTATTGGAATGAGTATCCGAAATAAAATGTTAAAATTGTACAATGAGTTTCTGGCATTTTTTATTCCGAAAACTCATATGCATGTGCCATCTAGTGGTGTTTGTTATATTACCATTGGTTAATGTCTGAGTTGAAATACAACCCCCTATTTAGAAAACGAAGACTTTTTGTTAGCTAAGACAACATCCACAAACATTCCGAAAATAAGAGAATTTCAAATACTTGATATATAGTTGAATTCAAATTTGCTGTTTTCAGAAAACATATCTAATTCCAATATTTCTCAAACTCCAGTATAAAAGAAAACTATATATCGATATAAATCTTTCGACCGTTTTCTATACCGATTTATGACCTATTGCTGTATATCGAACGTATGTATTTTAAATTACATAAATTTGGTTTTGGCTCCTCAACAGTCAAAAAATGTCAACTCTATATTTCACTAAAGTCGATTTAATCCTATTTTAGTTCATGGAATTATTACGTTTTAAGAAAGTTTCCATGAATTTTATAATTGTTTGCGTACTTTAGTTAAATTAACTAAAACAGATGAAACAAGTATATACGGCCGTAAGTTCGGCCAGGCCGAATCCACCATGGATTGCGCAGAAACTTCTACGAAAGACTGTCATCCACAATCGAATTACTTGGGTTTTGGGATCTTAAAACTTCTTAACATCATTTTCTAAATTGTGAGTTAGTCCATACGTGGTATATATTAAACAAAAAAGGTATGTATAGGTAAGTCTACAAATAATTACGAATCGATATGGACTTTTGCACGGTACATAGAGAGCCAGAATTGAAATGTGGGGGTCGCTTATATGGGGGTTATATACAATTATGAACTTGATATGGACCAATTTTTGTGTGATTGGGGATCGATTTATCTGAGGGCTATATAACACTATAGACCGATATAGACCTACTTAGGCATGGTTGTTAACGGCCATATACGAGCACAATGTACCAAATTTCAACTGACTCGGATGAAATTTTTTCCTCCAAGAGGCTCCAAAACTAAATATCGGGTTCGGTTTATATGGGGGCTATATATGATTATGGACTGATATGGACCACTTTTCGCATGATTGTTAAATAGCATATACTACCACCACGCACCAAATTTCAACCAGATCGGATGAATTTTGCTTCTCCAAAAGGCACCGGAGGTCAAATCTGGGGATTGGTTTTTATGGGGGCTATACATAATTATGGACTGATATGAACCAATTCCTGCATGGTTGTTGGATACCATATGCTAACATCATGTACCAAATTTCAACCGAATGGGATGAATTTTGCTCTTCCAAGGGGCTCCGGAGGTCAAATCTGAGGATCGGTTTATATGGGGAGCCACCGTGGTGCAATGATTAGCATGCCCGCCTTGAATACACAAGGTCGTGGGTTCGATTCCTGCTTCGACCGAACACCGAAAAGTTTTTCAGCGGTGGATTATCCCACCTCAGTAATGCTGGTTACATATCTGAGGGTTTCAAAGCTTCTCTAAGTGGTTTCAGTGCAATGTGGAACGCCGTTCGGACTCGGCTGTAAAAAGGAGGTCCCTTGTCAATGAGCTTAACATGGAATCGGGCAGCACTCAGTGATAACAGAGAAGTTCACCACTGTGGTACCACAATGGACTGAATAGTCTAAGTGAGCCTGGTACATCGGACTGCCACCTAACCTAACCTATGGGGGCTATATATAATTATGAACCGATTTCGACCAATTTTTGCATGGGTTTTTGAGTCCATATATTAACAACACGTACCAAATTTCAACTGAATCAGATGAATTTTGGTCTTCCAAGAGGCTCCGGAGGTCAAATCTGGTGACCGATGTGAACCAATCGGATGAAATTTGATTGTCTTAGAGGCTCCGCAAGCCAAATCGGGGAACCGGTTTATATGGGAGCTATATATAATTATGGACCGATGTGGACCAATTTTTGCATGGTTGTTGGAGATCATATGCTGACACCATGTCCCAAATTTCAGCCGGATCGTATGGAATTTGCTTCTCTTAGAGGATCCACAAGCCAAATTGGGGGATCGGTTTATACGGGGGCCATATATAATTATTGACCGATGTAGACCAATTTTTGCATAGTTGTTAGAGACCATATACTTACACCATGTACCAAATTTCAGCCGGATCGGATGAAATTTAATTCTCAAAAAGGCACCGGAGGTCAAATCTGGGGATTGGTTTATATGGGAGCTATATATAATTATGGACCGATGTGGACCAATTTTTGCATGGTTGTTGGAGATCCTATGCTGACACCATGTACCAAATTTCAGCCGGATCGGATGAAATTTGCTTCTCTTAGAGGATCCGCAAGCGAAATTTGGGGGTCCGTTTATATGGGGGCTATACGTAAAAGTGGACCGATATGGCCCATTTGCAATACCATCCGACCTACATCAATAACAACTACTTGTGCCAAGTTTCAAGTCGATAGCTTGTTTCGTTCGGAAGTTAGCGTGATTTCAACAGACGGACGGACAGACATGCTCAGATTGACTCAGAATTTCACCACGACCCATAATATATATATACTTTATGGGGGTCTTAGAGCAATATTTCGATGTGTTACAAACGGAATGACAAAGTTAATATACCCCCATCAAACAAGTAAGTAAAGTAGAAAGTCGTACGGGGCCGACTATATCATATCCTAAACCACCCTTACTGAATTAGTAAACATAACCATTTGTGGGGTATTATTGGTATAGGTTTGGAGTTTAAACCGCATTTCCATATTTAAGAACATTAAGGGGTACGTGTTCATGGGAGTTGTATTACAATCTGAACAGAAATGTCTGATATTAGGAGATATAATTGGTTCTGAACCTACAGAGTTAGTATTGAGTCCATTATTAATAAAAAGGAAATCGCTAAATTAGTGTGGTTAATAAATCAAAATTTGTGAAACTTGGGAAATATATTTGTGAAAGTGCTACATGTAAGTCTAACTACACTGAAAAAAATATTGTCGTGAGGTCAAAGATTTCATGTCTTTAAAATACGAATACAAATTTTGCTTAGCATAGAAGACGCATTTCTCTAAAATAAAGTTATTTTCCTTGTCCAAAAGTCGAAAAGCTTTTCAATGAAGTCGTGTTGTCCTTATAATTAAGTGATTTGACTTAAACATGGGTATCTTAACATGAAAGAAAAAATTTATAGGCTAAGGTCAACATGACTTTAATAATTCAGAAAAATTCTTTAAATTTAATGATATTGTCTTTAAATTTGTTGTCTTTTTGCATCTTGACTACAAAGCAAAAAATCGTTCAAATATAGGACATGTTTTTCAAAACTTTATTTTAAAGAAGCTTTTTACTTCAAATATAGCATAATTTCTACTGGAAGTCGAGTCCCAATTTGGAAAATAAAGTTGCCGTTAACTCGTTTTTAAAGGACTTTGATAGCATATGAAGAAAAAAAGCTGAGAAAGCGAAAAATTAAAATTTGCTTCCTAGAAGCAAGTACACAAAACCTAAATTTAAAAGAGAATTGTGTTAAAAGTATCCTTACTTGTATTCTCCGCTTCTTTGGCTCGGAATCAATACCAAATTTTTAAAGTAAAGACAAAATCTTTGGAACCGAGTATGCTTTTTTTTCAGTGTATGATCGGCTAATACTTCAATATTAGCAATTTGAGTAACATTACTCGTAGTTAATAAATAAGTGTCTTATGGCCAAAATTTGGGAAAATCGAGCGATGCACATATATGGGAGCTATATCTACATCTCAACCGATTTGGATGAAATTTTCCAGGTTTGGTTGATACCACAACCAAAAAACCAAAATTTACCTTGTGCTAAATTTGAATTAATAAATGAAGTCGAAAATTAATAAATGATGGTCAAAGTATGGATATTAGGGGAAATTTTTCAAAATCGGGCTCTACATACATATGGGAGGTATATCTAAATCTGAACCGATTCGGATGCAGGTTTGGTTGGTACCACAGAAAGTTACTAACAGAAAGTGCTAAATTTCAGTATGATCGGTTAATAAATAAGGCTATTATGACCAAATTTTGGAAAATCGGGCGATGCATATATATGGGAGCTACATCTAAATCTGAACCGATTTCCATGATTTTTGGCACATATGGTTAGTACTATAGAATATTAGAGTAGGCCAACTTTGAGTAAGATCGGTTTATAAATAAGGGACTTGTGGCCAAATTTGGAAAAATCGGGCGATACATATATATGGGAGCTATATCTAAATCTGAACCGATTTCGGTGAAATTTGGCAGACTTAAAGGGTAGTCAATTGGATTACTTTGTGACAAATTTAACGCCGTTCGGTTAGTAAATGAGCGCAATCTGACCCCATTTATCGAATTCGGGCGATACATAACAGGTTGGCTGATAAGTCCCCGGTCTAACAAAGAAAAACCCATTTTTTATTGTCAAAATTCGTTTTTATTATTCAACATAGTTCCCTTCAAGAGCGACACAACGATTATATCGACCTTCCAATTTTTTGATACCAGTTTGGTAGTACTACTTCGGTTTTGCCTCATAATAGGTCTCAGTTTCAGCGATCACCTCTTCATTGCAGCCAAATTTTTTACCTGCGAGCATCCTTTTGAGGTCTGAGAACAAGAAAAAGTCGCTGGGGGCCAGATCTGGAGAATACGGTGGGTGGGGAAGCATGAATTCATGAATTTTTGCCATCGTTCTCAATGACTTGTGGCACGATGCGTTGTCTTGGTGGAACAACATTTTTTTCTTCTTCATATGGGGTCGTTTTGCCGCGATTTCGACCTTCAAACGCTCCAATAACGCCATATAATAGTCACTGTTGATGGTTTTTCCTTTCTCAAGATAATCGATAAAAAATATTCCATGCGCATCCCAAAAAACAGAGGCCATTACTTTGCCAGCGGACTTTTGAGTCTTTCCACGCTTCGGAGACGGTTCACCGGTCGCTGTCCACTCAGCCGACTGTCGATTGGACTTAGGAGTGTAGTGATGGAGCCATGTTTCATCCATTGTAACATATCGATGGAAAAACTCGGGTGAATTACGAGTTAACAGCTGCAAACACCGCTCAGAATCATCAGCACCCATTTTGCACAAAGCTTCCGCATTGATATCTTTAAGGCCTCTGCTATCTCGATCAACTTCATTTTACGGTCATTCAAAATCATTTTGTGGATTTTTTTGATGTTTTCGTCGGTAACCACCTCTTTCGGGCGTCCACTGCGTTCACCGTCCTCCGTGCTCATTTCACCACACTTGAATTTTGCATACCAATCAATTCTTGTTTCCCTGGGGGCAGAGTCCGAAAACTCATTATCAAGCCAAGTTTTTGCTTCCTCCGTATTTTTTCCATTCAGAAAACAGTATTTTATCAAAACACGAAATTTTTTCCAAAGCAGCTCTGCCCAAGAATAAATTTAAACGGCAATATTCACATAAAACCATAATGAATATTCGCTTTAATATACACATACGTATTATTTTAATTTTCTACAATCGTTTTGGTATTGCTTTTGTGGGATTTTATTCAGAAATTTATGAAAAACACAAATGTTATGATATTTTCCGACGCAAACGGCAGTACATTTGAGAGACACGTCGACGCAAACTTTATGATATTTTGTTGGCAGAGTCATCTGGTGTTTCAGTTTTGCTATGAAAAGACTGCATCTTCTTCTCAATTATCTTTGTTGGTACTATATAAAAATAATATGCATTTAATACTAGCGACGCCATTTATGTGTCAGACCGGGGACTTATCAGCCAACCTGGGAGCTATATTCAATAGCGTTCGTCCTTGTGCCAAAGAAGCGCCGCATACCAAATTTCATCAAAATCGGTTAATAATTGCGACCGGAATCCTACGAACAACAAATACATGGACGGACGGACGGACACCAAGGGCTAGATCGACTCAGGAGCAGAGAATGAAGCCACCGAGTCGCGCCGCCGATTTTAGCCGCCGCCGACTAGTTTTTACCAGTCGAAGCCGTCGCCGACTCATCTCGACTTAAAGTTAGCCGCCAATTAATCAAAAATATTGATTTGAATCAGAAAAAATTATTAATAATGGTTGCATTCTTTGTCAAAATGTTTAACTTTCCACCCAAAATCCGTCAGTATCAAGTTGCTACAATAATTTTGCAAAAATTTGACTCAGAACATTTGAATTATGTGTAAATGTGATTGTAAGTTAAGTTGTACAACTAATCTCATTACCATTCGTATAACATCAAATTGATTTTATTATGGATAATTGTCCGCCGTCGATAAGACAAATTTATATCTGCTTAGCCATCAAGCCGCCGCCGCCGGAGTCAAAAAATTAGTATTAGCCGCCGCCGACAAAAATGGGTCGGTTTCATTCTCTGCTCAAGAGGTGATTCTGAGTCGATCGGTATATATTTTATTGGGTCAAAAATCAATATTTCTGGCAAGCACATTTTTGGCATATTAAAGTCATTATACCCTGACCACTATGTGGTTTAGGGTATAATTATACACAAATTCATGACTCCCACACCATAGTTCAAAATTTCTTAAAATTTTGTAAATTTTACCAATAATGCGCCCATCTTGAACTTCGCATGGCACTAAAGATATTTTTGCAATTTCGAACTCCAAGTTCTTCCTTCAAACTACGAAATTTTCATTAATAAGTGAAAAATTATAATTTTGTCTAATAAATTTTCTTAAATTTGTCGAAAATTACTTACTTTGTAAAATCGTCGTAACATCTGCGTTTCTAATACAGTTTAGTTAAAATTTTCTAAACATAATCTAATTTTTCTAAAGTTAACTAAAATTGTCTTTCCTGGTGGGTTCACTGTTTTTTAGTGTATGTCGAAAGGCAGGTCATTTCCTATTTTGTTGTCGAGTATATATTAGAAAATGTTAACTAAAATATTTTAGTAATTGCAACATGATACAAATAATTTAATATTTTTGTGAAATTGAAGAAAATTTATTGAAACTAATAATTTTCTTTCTGTTGTTTAATAAAATTTCATATTTTGGAAAAAAAATGTTGGAATTAAAGATTGTTAAAATGTCTTTAGCTCTATATGAAGTCCAACACAGACACCGTGGTGCAATGGTTAGCATGTCCGCCTTGCATACACAAGGTCGTGGGTTCGATTCCTGCTTCGACCGAACACCAAAAAGTTTTTCAGCGGTGGATTATCCCACCTCAGTAATGCTGGTGACATTTCTGAGGGTTTCAAAGCTTCTCTAAGTGGTTTCACTGCAATGTGGAACGCCGTTCGGACTCGGCTATAAACAGGACGTCCCTTGTCATTGAACTTAACATGGAATCGGGCAGCACTCAGTGATATGAGAGAAGTTCACCAATGTGGTATCACAATGGACTGAATAGTCTAAGTGAGCCTGATACATCGGGCTGCCACATAACCTAACATAACCTAACACAGACAAAATTTAAGAAAAGAAAAATACTTGTTAGAGAAACTTATGAACTCAATTTAGGCAAACTTCACTCATTTTAGCAAAATATTAACTATTTTCATATTTGGCAAAATTGTGTACTTAAGTTTATAAAACCTTTTTTTTTTTGCTCAGAAAAAAATTTAACGAAATTGTTTTCAATTAAATTCTTAATTGAGTTAATAGTATCAATTAATTATACCCAGCGCCACACTGTGGAACACGGTATTATAAGTTAGTGCATATGTCTACAACACCCAGAAGAAGACGAGATAGGCACATGGTGTCTTTGGCAATAATGCTCAGGGTAAAGGGTGATACGGTCAAAATTTGGTCAAGGGAAAACGCGTGTAAATGGGTGAAATCGTTTATTTCAAAAATCAAATTAAATTTCTTTTTCAAGTTCAATTAGTATAAAATTCAGGAAAAATATTCAGTTAGGCTTTCGCTTTTCCAAATCCGAATTGCCGGACCTCACGCTTGACACCTGCCATCAGATTTTGTACAGCCACCTTGTCCACCTTCTTCGCCGCAGAAAGCCAGTTTGCCTTGAACTGCTGCTCGTCTTTTTTAGGTTCCGCTTGACAATAGACCAGTATTTCTCAATTGGGCGGAGCTCTGGCGTGTTGGGAGGGTTCTTGTCGTTGGGAAGCACCTGCACGTTGTTGGCGGCGTACCACTCCATGGCCTTTTTACCGTAATGGCAAGATGCCAAATCCGGCCAAAACAGTACGGAACAACCGTGTTTCTTCAGGAAAGGCAGCAGACGTTTATTCAAACACTCTTTCACGTAAATTTCTTGATTGACAGTCCCGGAAGCTATGAAAATGCTGCTTTTCAAGCCACAGGTACAGATGGCTTGCCAAACCAGATATTTCTTTGCGAACTTTGACAGTTTTATGTGCTTGAAAATATCTGCTACCTTTCCCCTTCCTTTTTTGCCGTATAAAACTCCTGTCCCGCAAGCTACTTTTAGTCGGCTTTGACGTAGGTTTCGTCGTCCATTACCACGCGTTCAAACTTCGTCAGCATCGTCGTGTACAGAAACTGGGATCGCGCTTTGGTCGTCGTATTTTGTTTATCATCGTGATTTTGAGTCACTACCTTCTTGTAAGTCGATAGTCCGGCTCGTTTTTTGGCTCGATGCACGGTTGTAGACGATATACCCAGCTTATTTGCGGCATCTCGGAGAGAGAGGTTAGGGTTTCGCTTGAAACTACCGGCAACTCTCTTTGTCGTCTCAGCGGCTTCCGGTTTTCGATTTCCCCCCGATCCAGACTTCCTGGCTGTCGAAAAACGTTCCCCAAACACTTTAATTACATTTGTAACGGTTGATTTGACAACTTTTAGCGATTTTGCCAGCTTTGCGTGCGAGTAGCTCGGATTTTCGCGATGCGCGAGCAAAATTTTGATACGCTGCTCTTCTTGCTTGGACGGCATTTTTACAACTGAAGACTGAATTCCAAAATCAAAATAGGAGCAACATTCTACACACACACACCTTCAAAATTAGGGGTGTTCAGGTTTTTTAAATGCAAAATTGAAAGAAATACGTAAAGTATATTGACCAAATTTTGACCGTATCACCCTTTAGGTCGATCTAGCCATGACCGTCCGTCTATCTGTGAACACATTTTTGTGATCAAAGTCTAGGTTGAAGTTTTAGTCGAATCGACTTCAAATTGTGTTCGATTTTGGAAGAATTCGGTTTAGATTTAGATATAGCTACCATATATATCTTTCGCCCGATATGCACTTATATGGACCCAGAAGCCAGAGTTTTATCCTGATTTGCTTGAAATTTTGCACAACGAGAATAATTAGTAGTGTAGTCAAGTGTGATAAGATTTTATTGAAATCGGTTCAGATTTAGATATAGCTCCCACATATATATTTCGTCGCGATTTTCCGTCATATGACCACATAGGTCAAAGTTGTAGTCCCATTTGCCAAAATTTTTGAAATATAAAAAATTGTCAAAATTTAATTTCTATACAAAATTGAAGTTAGAGAGGAATATTTTGCAAAATCTACCAAAACATCAAGAATTCTACCAAACATTAAAAAATCTACCTTTTTTGGTAGAATTCTACCAACTGTGGTGGCACCTGTGTCTATAACCCAACATGTCCCATTCTATGCGGAAGGTCATGAAACGAATTTTTCTCTGATACTTCATAAAATATGTTTCATTCCAGACGGTATGGTTGATTATTTACTTCAATTATATTGAAGTAACAGACCAATTTTATTTTCCACAAATTAATGTGTTATTTTTTAATGATCTTCTGGTTATCGATCCCACTTTATTAATTGCTGTGCCATTATTAGGATAAGGAAAAATACAAAAAATTGTGGAAACAACACGTTTATATTCCCAGAGAAATTTTATTCTGGTTAATATTGGAGTCTTTATCAATTTAAATTGATATCATAAATTCGATTCATTTTCAACCACTCGACAATATCCAAAATGGGTATAAAAACCCATGAATTCAATCATAATCCAAGACATTTTACAAAATGAAATTCTTGTGTGTGTTAGCCTTCTATTTCTTGATCGGTTAGTAGCAAGATCTCAAATTGGATAACTTCAGGACTAATTCTGATTTTATATTTTCAGTATCGGCTAATAAGCTTTTCAACGGCAATGAAAGTAAGATTCACGGAGAAAATGGATGGTATGTGCCTTGTGTTGATGGGTCTACGAATTGGATTGACAAAGAGTCATGGACTGAAATGCATCTTAACTCAATGAGAATTATTGATACTAACCCTGTCCAATTCTATCTATATACCAGAGCTAATCCAACTTCACCAACGGAAATCACGGAAACTGCTGAGTCGATTAATTGTTCCTATTTTGATGCCAACAAACCTATCTACTTTATTATTCACGGCTGGACCCAAGACGCTGGTGCATGGACAAGCCAGGTCATTAAAGATGCCGCGCTAAACTCCTCCGATTGCAATGTATTCCTTGTCAATTGGGATCGAGCCAAGTCATTGGATTATTTCACCTCTGTATATGCAGTTCGTGGGGTAGGCGCAAAAGTTGCAGAATTTATTGATTCCCTAGATATTTGTTTTGACAATCTCACTGTAGTCGGTCACAGCTTGGGTGCCCATGTGGCAGGATTTGCTGGGAAAGGTGTCAAAAACGGTCAAATAAATGTTATCGTGGGATTGGACGCAGCACTGCCACTCTTCAGTTATGATAGACCAGAAGAGCGTCTAAGTGAAAACGATGCTGCCTACGTTGCGAGCATTCAAACTAATGGTGGCAACTTAGGCTTCTTGAAACCCATTGGTAAGGGGTCTTTCTATCCGAACGGTGGTGAACATCAACCTAGATGTAGTGGAAGTCTTGAGGTGGCTTGTTCACATATGGCATCTGTCATATACTATGCGGAGTCATTTTCTAACCGTTTCGGCTGTTACGAATGCTCAAAGTATACAGAGGCTGTGAATAAAGATTGTGGTTCAACATTCAGTAATGTGATTATGGGAGCTCATGAACCTTCAAGTAGGGTTGCTGGTGTATTTTTGGTACCTGTAACAAATGAACCACCTTACGGCATCGACCCAAGATGAATAAAACCATAGCAAGTTCTCTTTGTATATATAGAGACATTTTACACTACAACCATATGTTAGTTACTTTTTTGGATGATATTCCTTTAGCTACACATAACAAATATCACCAACATTAAATTAATTAAAAAAAAAAAAAAAAAAACAATTAAATGTAAAATTTAATTGGTTCCCACATTTTTTAATTGAAATTTAAAAATCAATTAATCGATGTGTGACGACATTATCAGTGGATTTTTTGTATATAAATTACAAAAAAATATATAAGTAAATTTTTATGGTATTATATTTAAAACTTACAAAGAAAAATGTATCTAGTTATTTATAATAAATCCTTTATATGTAAAACTATTTTTATTTTACAACCATAGTCGTTATTTTTTTTTCTAAAAAATGAATAGATTTACACAGAAAAGATGACTCAGTAGTTAAAATAAAAAAGTTTTTTTTTTTTTTTAATTGTTAAAATGTCTTTAGCCCTATATGAAGTCCAACACAGACACAATTTAAGAAAAAATTGCTTACATTAAATATAACTTTAAAACTTTTTTTTTTCTTATTTTTAGTTCACGCCATTAAAGTAAACAAAAAATTATTAAAATAAGAAAAAATTTCTCACATTTGGCAAAATTAAGCAAACATAAAGTTAAATCGGCTATAAAAAAATTCCGTTGTCTTTTTTCTGGTGGTAAGATAGGTGTGAAGAAAGAAAGTAAAAACATTGTTAACATTTGGGAAAAATTTGAAAATACTCATTTTAGATAGAATAAATGTGCTCTCATACAAACGAATTTTCAAAAATACAGAAAACCAAATTGCTTCGAAATCGAGTGACTGTTTTTTTTATGGACTGGCAATTATTGTTCACAACATAAAGAAAATATGGTTTTTATACCATACACCATAGGATGGGGGGTATATTAACTTTGTCATTCCATTTGTAACACATCGAAATAAAGCATATATATTTTGGGTCGTGGTGAAATTCTGTGTCGATCTAAGCATGTCCGTCCGTCCGTCTGTTGAAATCACGCTAACTTCCGAACGAAACAAGCTATATCGACTTGAAACTTGGAACAAGTAGTTGTTATTGATGTAGGTCGGATGTTATTGCAAATGGGCCATATCGGACCACTTTTACGTATAGCCCCTATATAATCCGATGCTCAGATTTGGCTTGCGGAGCCTCTTGGAGGAGCAAAATTCATCCGAGCTCAATGACAAGGGACCTCCTTTTTATAGTCGAGTCCGAACGGCGTTCCACATTGCAGTGAAACCACTTAGAGAAGCTTTGAAACCCTCAGAAATGTCACCAGCATTACTGAGGTGGGATAATCCATCGCTGAAAAACTTTTTGGTGTATGTGGTGAAATTTGGTACATTACGCTAGTATATGGCCGCTAACAACCATGTTAAAATTGGTCCATATCGGTCTATAGTTCATATATAGCCGATCCCCAAAAATAATCTACCAAAATTTTATTTCTTTAGAAAATTTTGTCAAAATTTTATTTCTATAGAAAATTTTGTCAAACTGATTATTATATACGTTATTTAATCGGCTTTTTTGTTTCATATATATACCCGGTATGGACTAACATACAATTTAGAAGACGGTGTTAAGAAGTTTTAAGATACTTTGCCATCGGCAAGTGTTACCGTAACCCAAGTAATTCGATTGTGGATGACAGTCTTTAGTAGAAGTTTCTACACAAGCCATGGTACGCAACCTCAATTTTAGGATGCGCAATTTACACACAATTAAGGACAAATTTCTTTAAAATAATGAAATTTTAATTAAAAGAAAGTTTATAATCTTTGCTTCAAAATTTTTTTTGATTAAATTTAGGACACACATTTTGAAAATTTGCGTCCCTTCGTTAAAGTTGCATGACTTTAAAGTAAGACAAATTTTCGTAAAAGTAAAGAAACACATTTTTTGATTTAAAGAAATCGTCCTTAAATTAGCTGAAATATTGAATCTTTAGATTTAAGTTAAAAACGCTTCAAATATAGGCTAAGACTTATTTTGAGGATTTAGCATATTTGGTTTAAAGTTATTTTGGAATTAAGAAAATATTTTTTTACTTGGAAATATCCGTCATAATTTGGATTTTAAACTGCCGTTTGTTTATACGTGAATAGCTTTATTAATATACCGGAAAAATGGAATGAAAATTCAATAAATGAGAATTGTATCCTAATTTTAATTTTATAGATCCTAGATTTAAAGCCAGATAGTTTGCAAAAAAATCTCCTTATTTTAAAGAAACCGCATCTTTGGCTCGGAATCAATATTAAAATCTTTAAAGGAAGGTCATAATCTTTGGATCCAAATAAACTTTTTTTTTAGTGTAAGATTGGGCTTGGCCGAACTTACGGCCGTGTATACTTGTTTTTATTAATTTTCTAATATCCGTTCCTATCCATTACCCACTGTAGTGTGTAAACATAACCATTATTATGCGCTTTACAGACTATACGTTTATCCAGACCAAAGATTACAAACTTGAGGAAGATAGGAAATTGGCTTGCGTCATACCAAATGTTGCATTTACCATGTTAGTTCAATACATGTTTGTAAACTTTTAGTTATTTTTTAATGAAAAATTTTATTTTCTTAATGAAACAATGTTAAATTTTAGGCAACAACAACAACAAAAATACATTTTCCCCTTTATGGAAATTTATTTCGTGCACTTAATTTCTTTTTATTTGCATTTTAATGCTATGTCAATACCATAAGCGTAGGAAGGCCTCTGGGGAGGGGGCTTAGACCCCCCCAGAAAAATTTTAGCCCCCCCCCCCAGAATTTGAAAACCTATTTACGATTTGTTATTGCTTTTATATAATATTAAACAAGTAAATAAAACCGCACAAAGTTCCAATAAAGAATTTCATATCTTTAGCACAAAGTTCCGCTAAAGAATTTTCATTTCAATTGCCGATGGCAATATATAGCTTTATTTTTATATAAGTGAATTATTTATTATAAGTGAATGTTTGAAGTCTGATATTTATGAAATAAAACTTTGGTTGAACTTATGATTTAAGTTCCTAAATTTATGTTTAGTTTAATAACTAAATCACCTTTATTAATTTGTTTAGTCAGAGTTTTAGTCGATTTAATTACAAAAATTGTAATTGATATTAAAACTATTCTTTTATAAATGAATATCTTAATAACGGTGCAAAAAAACAGAATCGCCAAAAAAGTTATGAACCTGTTCTTTTTGTGTCCGGAAGTGATGCAAAATTGGCGCAGAAGCGATGAATTTAAAATGGACATGTCATAGGACGGATGCCCACCATTTCAACAACCGTTGCACTGAATTTGCATTACTTCTTAAGGTGTGATCCGAATTCAGTGTTTTGAATGTGAATTAAAAAATTCAAATTGATATTTTCCCAAATAAATAATGGGAAATGGGAACGTTTGACCTAAAATATTTTCAAAACTTCGCAATTTTTCCAAAATGGAATTAGATTTTTTTCGACATCATTTAAATAATTTTTGTCATTTTATTAATTCTACTTTTTTTATCCTATTTGAAACCAAAAATACCCATTAAGAATATAAAAAACGAGTTATAAAAATTGGGTTAAAATAATGAACTTCCTTGTGAGGAGGTGCTTTTAAAGTTATGCCTTTATAACAACTCCCAATTTTTTTTGCTGGGAAAAAGTGTGGAACTATTTTTAGTTTCTTTATTATAAATTAGTTGTCTAGTTATGATCAAGTCTGATTTTTATTTAGTTTTATAAAATAAAACAGTAATTGAACCTATAACCATTAATTTTTAGCTGGGGGGCTATAGCCCCCACTAGGAAAATTGTCTAGCTACGCTAATGGTCAATACTTGTCGTATACGCGTTTGGTTCGAGTATTAAACTAATCTGGTAAATGGTTCGATCTCCTCAGTAGCTAATTTCCTGAATCTAAAATATTTGCTTATATAATCTTTGACGACAGTGGTCGTGTCGAACATGTCCCATATAACAGGTTGGCTGATAAGTCCCCGGTCTTACACATAGATGGCGTAGCTAGTATTAAATGCATACTATTTTTATATAGTACCAACCTTCAAATGAATCGTGTCAAAATTTGACGTCTGTAAGTCAATTAGTTTGTGAGATAGAGCGTCTTTTGTGAAGCAATTTTTGTTATTGTGAATTGTGAAAATGGAAAAAAAGGAATTTCGTGTTTTGATAAAATACTGCTTTCTGAATAATAATAAAATACAGTGGAAGCAAAAACTTGGCTTGATAATGAGTTTCCGGACTCTGCCCCAGGAAAATCAACAATAATTGATTGGTATGCAAAATTCAAGCGTGGTGAAATGAGCACGGAGGACGGTGAACGCAGTGGACGCCCGAAAGAGGTGGTTACCGACGAAAACATCAAAAAAAATCCACAAAATGATTTTGAATGACCGTAAAATGAAGTTGATCGAGATAGCAGAGGCCTTAAAGATATCAAAGGAACGTAATGGTCATATCATTCATCAATATTTGGATATGCGGAAGCTCTGTGCAAAATAGGTGCCGCGCGAGCTCACATTTGACCAAAAACAACAACGTGTTGATGATTCTGAGCGGTGTTTGCAGCTGTTAACTCGTAATATTTACACCCGAGTTTTTCCGTCGATATGTGACAATGGATGAAACATGGCTCCAGCACTACACTCCTGAGTCCAATCGATAGTCGGCTGAGTGGACAGCGACCGGTGAACCGTCTCCGAAGCGTGGAAAGACTCAAAAGTCCGCTGGCAAAGTAATGGCCTCTGTTTTTTGGTATGCGCATGGAATAATTTTTGTCGATTATCTTGAGATGGGAAAAACTATCAACAGTGACTATTATATGGCGTTATTGGAGCGTTTGAAGGTCGAAATCGCGGCAAAACGGCCCCATATGAAGAAGAAAAAAATGTTGTTCCACCAAGACAACGCATCGTGCCACAAGTCATTGAAAACGATGGCAAAAATTCATGAATTGAGCTTCGAATTGCTTCCCACCCACCGTATTCTCCAGATCTGGCCCCAGCGACTTTTTCTTGTTCTCAGACCTCAAAAGGATGCTCGCAAGGAAAAAAATTTGGCTGCAATGAAGAGGTGATCGCCGAAACTGAGACCTATTTTGAGGCAAAACCGAAGGAGTACCACCAAAATGGTATCACAAAATTGGAAGGTCGTTATAATCGTTGTATCGCTCTTGAAGGGAACTATGTTGAATAATAAAAACGAATTTGACAAAAACAAGTATATACTGCCGTAAGTTCGGCCAGGCCGAATCTTATGTACCCTCCACCACAACTGAATTACTCAGGTTGTGGTATCTTAAAACTTGTTAACACTGTTTTCTAAATTGTGAGTTAGTCCATGCGTGGTACATATTAGACAAAAAAGGTATGTATAGGTAAGTCTACAAATAATTACCAATCGATATGGACTTTTGCACGGTACGTAGAGAGCCAGAATTTAAGTATGGGGGTCGCTTTTATGGGGGCTATATACAATTATGATATGGACCAATTTTTTTGTGATTGGGGATCGATTTATCTGAGGGCTATATATAACTATAGACCGATATGGACCTAGTTAGGCATGGTTGTTAACGGCCATATACTAGCACAATGTACCAAATTTCAACTGACTCGGATGAAATTTGCTCCACCAAGAGGCTCCAAAACCAAATCTCATGATCGGTTTATATGGGGGCTATATATGATTATGGACTGATATGGACCACTTTTGGCATGGTTTTTAAATATCATATACTAACATCACGTACCAAATTTCAACCGAATCGGATGAATTTTGCTCTTCCAAAGGGCTCCGGAGGTCAAATCTGGGGATCGGTTTATATGGAGGCTATATATAATTATTGACCGATTTCGACCAATTTTTGCATGGGTGTTTGAGGCCATATATTAACACCACGTACCAAATTTCAACCGAATCGGTTGAATTTTGCTCTTCCACGAGGCTCCGGAGGTCAAATCTGGGGATCGGTTTATATAGGGGCTATATATAATTATGGACCGATTTGGACCAATTTTTGAATGGTTGTTAGAGATCATATGCTGACACCATGTACCTAATTTCAACCGGATCGGAAGAAATTTGCTTGTCATAGAGGCTCCGCAAGCCAAATCTGGGGATCGGTTTATATGGGGGCTATATATAATTCTGGACCGATGTGGACAAATTTTTGCACGGTTGTTAGATACCATATACTAACACCATGTACAAAATTTCAGCCGGATCGGATGAAATTTGCTTCTCTTAGAGGATCGGTCCGTTGGTCCGTTTATATGGGGGCTATACGTAAAAGTGGACCGATAAGGCCCATTTGCAATACCATCCGACCTACATCAATAACAACTACTTGTGCCAAGTTTCAAGTCGATAGCTTGTTTCGTTCGGAAGTTAGCGTGATTTCAACAGACGGACGGACGGACATGCTCAGATCGAGAATTTCACCACGACCCAGAATATATATACTTTATGGGGTCTTAGAGCAATATTTCGATGTGTTACAAATGGAATGACAAAGTTAATATACTCCCATCCTATGGTGGAGGGTATAAAAAATGTGTTTTTCTTTGTTAGACCGGGGACTTGTCAGCCAACCTGTTATTGACCACATTATAAGTCCGAAGGTATAATCGATACTGCTGCATGTTTATGGGATCGATAACACATTTATCGATTATTTAGTCATCAATGAATTGTCGTATCGATTGGACACACTGTAAGATTCTTTACAAACACAAACATTAGGAGAAGCTAAAAACCCCTACATAATAACGTTAAGGCTAGCGGCGTGTCGCCAAATTAAAATCTTTTCTAAATCCTTAGCTGATAGTGGTATAGTGTTGCCATCGCTTACCAACAAATAACAAAACATTACCTACACAGAAAAAAAAATTAACGAAATTTTAAAGTCTTAATTAAGTTTTTAAAAATATTCAATGAAAATTTTATTGATTCAACAATTTTTTTTTATTGAAACAAAAATCGATAACAATTAATTTTTTAATTGGATCAGTTAATATTTTAATTGACTTTCAATTGATTTTTTAATTGATACTATCATTTCTGTGATTGAAGATATTTCAATTAAACAAATTAATTGGATCAATTAATTTCATGATTGAATCAAAAAAAAAACACTTTTGTGTGTGTGTGCCTGTTCCTGAAACCCAAAATCGCCTCCAGACGAATCGAAGTGATTAGATCCTAAAACCAACATTATTTCCAAACACATAGTAGTGTTATTAAGACAAAATGGTGTACACAAAATAATGAAACTAATTATATGGTAACATTTATTTTAATAATTATTTGCGCGACATTTAAATAATACAAAATAAATGTACTGTAATACTATAATAAAAATTTAAATAAATAAACATATTACATAATCTAATAATAATTGGTATTGGTTGTTTTTATTCGTTTATTTCTCGTTTATTTTTTTTTGTTTTTTGGTTGTTGTAATTTTTGTAAATTCCCTACAATCATGCATAATATATTATTGGTTATTTTATGTTTTGGTTCTTAAATACGCCAAAAATTTTCTCTTAAATTTTTTTTTATATATATATATTTTTTTTTTTTTTTTTCAATTACTTGAACGTGACTTTAGTACCATCATACAAAAAAAGAAATGCACAATTGTAAAGCAAGGCGCATGATATCTTTTAATAATTAATTATTGTTTCTAATAATAACTTTACAAATATGTGAATGATTATATTGAGAAAAATTAGAAAAAAAAATCACAAAATATCAAATCGATCACATGTTAAGTTTTTAACGAAAAAAATGGTTTCAATTCGAAGGCAAAGCTAGCTTCTTTTGGGGTTCGGAATTTGTTCCCTCGTATAAGAATTTTAAAACAATTCGTTTTCCTCAAACTAAAAACATAGCCCAAACCAAGGGTTGGCATGTGAACCCCCTAATTTGAAATATGCATCTACTGAATATACACAAATTTTCAAATTATTTAAATAAATATATTAAGGAAATATACAAAAACACTTTTACCTATAGGCTTGTTTTCAATTAGTGCTTTATACCCAAGCCATGATGGACTAAACAAAAAAGAAAACAAACTAATAGTTTATCAAGGGAGTGTCCCACAAAAATGTAACACTCTTGGGAAAAACGTCTCAAAGCGGTGAGGAAAACGACACAGAAAAAATATCGCCAATGTTTTTCCAATTAAATTTTTAATTGTATTTTAAAACATTTTCAATTAAAAATTTAATTGTCTAATCAAAACTAACCAATTTTCTAATCAAAACAAAAATCATTTACAGTTAGTTATATTAATCACATTTTTAATTGGATCAATTAATTTTTTAATTGACTTTGGTGATTAATACACAGACCATTTTTTTAAGATTCTAAAACGAAATTAATAGAAATTATCTTTAATTGAAAATTCTTCAATCACAAAAAAATATAGTATCAATCCCACAATTAATTAGAATTACAAAATTGTAAAAAAATATTAATTTTCTAATTGTTTCAATTAAACATTTAATTGATTTTGGTTGAAAAACTCAATTAATTTTATAATTTAAGGCAAAATCTAGTGAGCCAAGGAATAGTATGCAACTAATTATTTTCGATTATAATTTGTTATTATTGTTTTTTTAATCGGAAATATTTTATTTATTTTAATAATTTAATTAAAAACATAAGCTATTTCAATCATTTTATCAATTGACTTTATTTTTTAATATGATGAAAACGATAATAGTATTAGTTAATTTTTGAATTAGTTACATTTTCAAGTGCAATGAAGTTTTTATTTCTTTTATTTGTATACCCTCCATCATAGGATGGGGGGTATATTAACTTTGTCATTCCGTTTGTAACACATCGATATATTGCTGTTAGACCCCATAAAGTATATATAATCTGGGTCGTGGTAAAATTCTGAGTCGATCTGAGCATGTCCGTCCGTCTGTTGAAATCACGCTAACTTCCGAACGAAACAAGCTATCGACTTGAAACTTCGCACAAGTAGTTGTTATTGACGTAGGTCGGATGGTATTGCAAATGGTCCATATCGGTCCATACACAGAAAAAAATATCACCAAAATATTTCCAATTAAAAAGTTAATTGAAGTTGAAATTTTTTTCAATTAATAAATTAATTGGTACAATAAACTTTTTAATCAAGATAGAAACTTTAAGTTAATTTAGTCAATGATTGAAAATTTTAAAATTTTTAATTAAAAATTTAATTGATACATTAAATTTTTTTTTTCAAACAATCAATTGTTAATCCAAATAAAAATTCTAAGCCAATTCAGAATGTAATTGAAAATAGTTACCTTTTTTAATTACTAAATTAATTGAGTTTTGCAATCAACATCAATTAAATTTTTAATTGAATCAATTAAAAAATTAATTGAAATTTGGTAATGAAATCAATAAATTTTTTAATCAAGAATTTTTTCTATGCCCAACTAAAACTGTGATTGATACTATCATTTTCGTGATTGAAGACATTTCAATTAAAAAATTAATTGGATCAATTAATTTCGTGATTGAATCAGAAAAAATTTTTTTTGTGTGTATAAACGGACCCCCAAATTTTGGCTTGCGAGGCCTCTAAGAGAAGCAAATTTCATCCGATCCGGCTGAAATTTGGTACATGGTGTTAGTATATGGTCTCTAACAACCATGCAAAAATTGGTCCACATCGGTCCATAATTATATATAGCCCCCATATAAACCGATCCCCCGATTTGGTTTGCGAGGCCTCTAAGAGAAGCAAATTTCATCCGATCCGGCTGAAATTTGGTACATGGTGTTAGTATATGGTCTCTAACAACTATGCAAAAATTGGTCCACATCGGTCCATAATTATATATAGCCCCCATATAAACCGATCACCAGATTTGACCTCCGGAGCCTCTTGGAAGACCAAATTTCATCTGATTCAGTTTAAATTTGGTACGTGATGTTAGTATATGGTATCCAACAACCATGCAGGAATTGGTTCCTATCAGCCCATAATTATATATAGATCCCATGTAAACCGATCCCCACATTTGACCTCCGGTGCCTTTTGGAGAAGCAAAATTCATCCGATCTGCTTGAAATTTGGTACGTGGTGATCGTATATGATATTTAACAACCATGCCACAAGTGGTCCATATCAGTAAATAATCATATAAAGCCCCATATAAACCGATCCCGAGATTTGGTTTTGGAGCCTCTTGGAGGAGCAAATTTCATCCGAGTGAGTTGAAATTTGGTACATTGTGCTAGTATATGGTCGTTAACAACCGTGCGTAACTAGGCCCATATCGGTCTATAGTTATATATATCCCTCAGATAAATCGATTTCCAATCACACAAAAATTGGTCCATATCAAGTTCATAATTGTATAAGCGACCCCCACCATATTTCAATTCTGGCACTCTACGTACCGTGCAAAAAGTCCATATCGATTCGTAATTATTTGTAGACTTAACTATACATAACTTTTTTGTCTAATATATACCACGTATTGACTAACTCACAATTTAGAAAACGATGTTAAGAAGTTTTAAGATACCACAACCCTAGTAATTCGATTGTGGATGGCAGTCTTTCGTAGAAGTTTCTACGCAATCCATGGTGGAGGGTACATAAGATTCGGCCTGGCCGAACTTACGGCCGTATATACTTGTTTCTGTATATTGTAGTTTCTGTGATTGAAGAAATTTCAATTAAAAATTAATTGGATCAATTAATTTCATGATTGAAGATAAAAATTATATTTTTGCTCTGCAGTATATATTTTCAATTAAAAATTTAATTGATTTTATACTTTTTTTTAATAAAACAAACCTCAATAACCAACAGTATCAATTAATTGCTTAATTGGATCAATAATTTTGTATTGATTTTGGTGATTCATATTATCATTTTTGCGATTGAAAACATTTCCATTAAAAATTAATTGGATAAATTAATTTCGTTACTATTCTGTGTTTTCTGTAAAGCATAAGGTATTCTCTACTGAAATAATAAAATAAAATAATATTTTAGGAACAATGTTTTTTAATTAATAGAATAATTTTATATTTAACAGGTTGTTTCTAAACTATCACAAAAAACATGAAATGTATAGCCCCTATTTATATAGCAATCACAAAATTTATCCTTTCATTACCAACTGTTTGTACTTAAAAAAAAAAACGTTAAATAATCTTGTCATATAAATATCGATAGGTAGGTGGCTATAGATAGTTAATTGCATTTTAATGTTAATTATTTATTTTCTATATTTTCAGCTGAGTATAGTAAATTTCCGTTTTTCTTTTGGGGGGAATTTGCACTGGTTCCAGTAATTTTTTGTGTATACTAATTTGTTAAGTCATTTAAGTACATTGCATTAATATAAATAATGGATAAATGGAACATATCTCGACGAATAGATTTTTAATGAAATATTTTAATTAAATCAAATGCTATTACCCTATGGCACAATTATTTGTAAGGTGCCTCACTTGCCTAAAAATAACAAAAAAATATATATGAAAACACCTCATCACACACTGTCAGGAAAAAGTAATTAAACAAATGCAAACATATTTCTTTGAATTTTGTATCACTCATTAGAAATTTTTATAAATTTTATGGAAATACATTTTGAGTGACAAATATTCAACTGTGGGCAAGATTTTGACCATTTTCACAATTTACCTGATTTTAACATTAGTTCACATTGAATTTATGTGTACGGTCATTGAACTTTATACCCTCGTTTAGTTCATAAACATTTCGAAACATACTTGAGATAAGGAAAATATCATTGGATTGCAGAAAATTTCGAAAAAAAATTAACTACAACCAAATATTTTTTGACTATAAAAATAAGTTGGATTTAGCATTAGTTTAACTACAGACTTTTTTCAGTGCATAGCGATAGGCGAACAAGTTTTTACGTGTATTTCTTTTGGGAATACCAATACCCGCGACGGCTAGCGGCGTTTCACAGAATTAAGTGTGTGCATATAAGCATAGCAATAGGCGAGAGCATTTTTTATGGAAAGACGTACATTTTTATGGACCAAAACCTGCGACGGAATACCGTGTACGGTTGCCACAGTTGGTAGAATTCTACCACAAAAAGGGAAAATATTTTACTACTTGGTAGAAATCTTGATGTTTTGATAGATTTTGTAAAATATTTCTCTCCAACTAAGAGGTACTTCACAAATTTTCCATAGAAATAAAATTTCGACAAATTTTTCTACAGAAATAAAATTTTGACAAAATTTTCTATAGAAATAAAATTTTGACAAAATTTTCTATAGAAATAACATTTTGACAAAATTTTCTATAGAAATAACATTTTGACAAAATTTTCTATAGAAAAAAATTTGATAAAATTTTCTATAGAAATAAAATTTTGACAAAATTTTCTATAGAAATAAAATGTTGACAAAATTTTCTATTGAAATAAAATTTTGACAAAATTTTCCATAGCAATAAAAATTCGACAAAATTTTCTACAGCAATAAAATTTCGACAAAATTTTCTACAGAAATAAAATTTTGACAAAATTTTCTATAGAAATAGAAAAAAATTTGACAAAATTTTCTATAGAAATAAAATTTTGACAAAATTTTTCATAAAAATAAAATTTTGACAAAATTTGCTATAAAAATAAAATTTTGACAAAATTTGCTATAAAAATAAAATTTTGACAAAATTTTCTATAAAAATAAAATTTTTACCACAATTTTCTATAAAAATTAAATTTTGACAAACTGTTCTATAAAATAAAATTTTGACAAAATTTTCTATAGAAATACAATTTTGACAAAATTTTCTATAGAAATAAAATTTTGACAAAATTTTCTTAGAAATAGAAAAAATTTTGACAAAATTTTCCATAAAAATAAAATGTTGACAAAATTTTTTATAAAAATAAAATTTTGACAAAATTTTCCATAAAAATAAAATTTTGACAAAATTTTCCATAAAAATAAAATTTTGACAAAATTTTCTATAAAAATAAAATTTTGACAAACTTTTCTATAAAAATAAAATTTTGAAAAAAATTTTTATAGAAATAAAATTTTGACAAAATTTTCTATAGAAATAAAAATTTGACAAAATTTTCTATAGAAATAAAATTTTGACAAAATTTTCTATAGAAATAAAATGTTGACAAAATTTTCTATAGAAATAAAATGTTGACAAAATTTTCTATAGAAATAAAATTTTTACAAAATTTCCTATAAAAATAAAAATTTGACAAAATTTTCCATAAAAATAAAATGTTGACAAAATTTTTACCACAATTTTCTATAAAAATAAAATTTTGACAAACTGTTCTATAAAAATAATATTTTGACAAACTGTTCTATAAAAATAATATTTTGACAAAATTTTTATAGAAATAAAATTTTGACAAAATTTTCTATAGAAATAAAATTTTGACAAAATTTCCTATAAAAATAAAAATTTGACAAAATTTTCCATAAAAATAAAATGTTGACAAAATTTTCTATAAAAATAAAATTTTTACCACAATTTTCTATAAAAATAAAATTTTGACAAACTGTTCTATAAAAATAATATTTTGACAAACTGTTCTATAAAAATAATATTTTGACAAAATTTTCTATAGAAATAAAATTTTGACAAAATTTTCTATAGAAATAAAATTTTGACAAAATTTTCTATAGAAATAAAATTTTGACAAAATTTTCTATAGAAATAAAATTTTGACAAAATTTTCTATAGAAATAAAATTTTGACAACATTTTCTATAGAAAAAAAAAATTGTTAAAATTTTCTATAAAAATAACATGTTGACAAAATTTTCTATAAAAATAAAATTTTAACAAAATTTTCCATAAAAATAAAATTTTGACAAAATTTTCTATAAAAATAAAATTTTGAAAAAAATTTTTATAGAAATAAAATTTTGACAAAATTTTCTATAGAAATAAAAATTTGACAAAATTTTCTATAGAAATAAAATTTTGACAAAATTTTCTATAGAAATAAAATGTTGACAAAATTTTCTATAGAAATAAAATGTTGACAAAATTTTCTATAAAAATAAAATTTTGACAAAATTTTCTATAGAAATAAAAATGTGACAAAATTTTCTATGGAAATAAAATTTTGACAAAATTCTCTATAGAAATAAAATTTTTTTACAAGTGTTCACCTATCGCTATAGTTATATTCACACACACTAAAATCTATTCCAATTCCTTGGCGCTTATCATATTTTTTAATGTTTTTATTCAATATTAAATATTAAAAGATCACACTATTATATTGATATCAAAAACACACGAAAACAAGAAAAGATGAAAATGTTGCCGACAAGCTTATTGTACTTGTCGAGGAAAAAATGTTTCGCGTACCGCATATTCGCTAGGGTTATATTTACACACTAATTCGATTGTGGATGACAGTTTAGTGGAACTTTGGACGCAATCCATGGTGGAAGATACATAAGGATTCGACCTGGGACCAAATCACCGCATTCGATCGTAATTTATTTTGTCTACTACTTTTTTTACTACTACTTTTTTAAACATGTGTAATAAGAAATTGGAAGCGAAAGACAATTTTAGAATAAGTTTTTGTGATCAAAATATGATATTTCTGAGAAATGTAATTGTTTTTGTGTGTTAAAATATAAATAATGTTAAAATGTAATATGAATCGGATACAGAGGATGAGTACAAAGTGGCATTAATAAGGAAAAATATTCGTCCTTTAGCATTGCCTGAAGTAGAGTGATTCTATTTTGGAGTGCTTTTAATTAATTGTGTTTTTAACATCCATAGATTTAAAAGACGTTTTCGTCTGCCAAAATAAGCTTTAAATATGTTCTTGAAAAAATACGTTTTTTTTAAGCGGCTACTGAGCATTCCTTTCATTTATCCGTTTCCCTAAACGCAACTAATATTATATTTTCTAAAATGCATTTTGCCAAAATAGAATATTACTTACATTTTCACCCACTTCTTGTTTTTTTACCTTTTTCCCGTTAAAAGATCTCTACGTACTTCGTTTTCGATAGAATGCTACCTGTCGTGTTCAACTTCGGGTAGAAACAATTCGATAACGACTGCGATGATCCGCGTAAACTACATTACGATGATGAAGTACTCGATTTCGTCTGCGATGATTTGGCCCCTGACCGAACTTTCGGCCGTATTTGTTATTTATATAAGCGAAATACACAGAGGCGACAAACGTTTAAAAATATTGGAAGTATTTTAACATTTTTTGCTTATTTTCAGAAAACAATATTATAGCAAAATTCAAAGTTCTAATATTACAAATGTAATAACTTTTTGGTAAGTTAAAATAAGGCTGACGACTGTATATCGCATAAATTAGTCGTGTTTTACGTATTTCAAAAAACATTAGTTCAATTTGTCGAAAAATGTCCCAAGTGCTGTTGTTAATGCATAAAATAAACCAAAAACTCTTGTACATTTTACAATGCTATCAATTTTGATTTGCATTTATGCTCCAGCCACATTTCCTCTAATTGTATTTTATTATTGGTACTTCTTTCGGGTGGTGTATTATCAGCAGAGCCTGTAGATGTTGGTGTAAGGACTCCAGACTAAAATGTAGAAAAATATATAAATATATTAAATCTAGCTAGTAAAACTACGATGAGATGTAAATTAGGTCCCAACATACCTTTGTGGCTATTTTTCTTGGGTCCAAATTCATGCCAATATTTTGTACTCCTTTGGCTATTTTCGATAGAGGGCTTGTCATCTGTTTGAGTTGTTTCAATTTTCCCGCCTCTATTGGTAATTTAAGATCTTTCGGTGACATTGATCTAAATTGATGTTGGATTTAATGATATTAAATCATGGTCGATGCGTTTTTTTATATTCCAAAATAAAAGAGAATCAAATTTGAGGAGTACGTTTTTTTGGATCTTTATTATTCTTAAAATGAAACTGAATTCATTATAGAGGAACGAACACATAATATATAAAAATTGTGCATATAAAGCTCTTAGTGTGAAAATAATAATAATAATAATAATAAGGGTATAAATAGGTACGTAATACACATTCATAAAATAATTATAATCAATATAGAATGGTTGGAAATAATACTAATAATGATAATCCCTTAGATTCAATAAATTTTAATTGTCTTGAGGAAATTTAAAGTATATGTAGTGAGTTTTCCCAGTAAAAACTCTCATTACCAAATACTATTGGAGGTAACTTAGTTCAATATTGGTAAACAATTATCTGTAAATGGAAATCTTGGCATTTCCTATACGGAAAGTACTTCTATGCAACAATGCAAACAATGGAGTTAGCGAGAGTAAGAACATTACCAAATAATATTGGAGGGAATAAAGATCAAAATTGTTGAGCAATTATTTGTAAATGGAAATATCCTGTAAATGGAACCTCCCATTTACAGGAGATTTCCAGACGATGTATGCAGACGATTCACTACTATATGCCCTTGATGAATTGCCACAAAGGGCATTATGTAAAGTTCAGGACCATCTTGAAAGAGTCGGACATTTTTACGATCAATAGAAACGCCTGAGGAAAATGCTAAAATTTTGTTGTGCCAGAGAGTAAAAATTTACGCTTGTCTCTAAATGGAATTAATATCCCATTCCAACATGATATGAAATATACGACGTGAAATATACGTATGAGACGTTTGACAAGCTTCTAAAAGTCATTACTCAAGAAAAAACTATCCCAACGGTTATAAGTGCTATCAAATTAAATTAAAGTTATTTTTATACCCACCACCATAGAATGGTGACGGGGGTATAATAAGTTTGTCATTCCGTTTGTAACACATCGAAATATCGATTCCCGACTATATAAAGTATATATATTCTTGATCAGGGAGAAATTCTATGTCGATATAACGATGTCCGTCCGTTCGTCTGTCTGTCTGTCTGTCTGTTGTAATCACGGTACAGTGTTCAATAATGAAGCAATCGTTCGGAAATTTTGCACAAACTTGTCTTTTGTCTGCAGGCAGGTCAAGTTCGAAGATGGGCTATATCGGTCCAGGTTTTGATATAGTTCCCATATAAACCGACCTCCCGATTTGGGGTCTTGGGCTTATAGAAATCGTAGTTTTTATCCAATTTGCCTGAAATTTGAAATCTAGAGGTATTTTATGACCATAAAGAGGTGTGCCAAAAATGATGAGTATCGATTCATGTTTTGGTATAGCCCCCATATAGACCGATCTCCCGATTTTACTTCCTGGGCTTATAGAAACCGCAGTTTTTATTCAATTTACCTGAAATTGGAAATCTAGAGGTATTGTAGGACCACAAATACGTGTGCCATATTTTGGTATAAGTGTCGGTCCATATTTTGGTATAGCCCCCATATAGACCGATCTCCCGATTTTACTTCTTGGGCTTATAGAAACCGCAGTTTTTATCCAATTTACCTGAAATTGGATATCGAGAGGTACTTTAGAACCGTAAAGAGGTGTGCCAAAAATGGTGAGCATCGGTCCATGTTTTGGTATGGTCCCCATATAAACCGACCTCCCGATTTGGGGTCTTGGGCTTATAGAAACCGTATTTTTTATCCAATTTGCCTGAAATTGAAAATCTAGAGGTACTTGAGGACCATCAAAAGGTGTGCCGAAAATGGTCCGTATCGTTCCATGTTTTGATATAACCCCATATAGACCGATCTCCCGATTTTACATCTTGGGTTTATAGAATCCGTAGATTATATACAATTTGCCTGAAATTGGAAATTTATAGGCATTTTAGGACCATAAAGCGATTTGCCACAAATTATGAGTATCGGTTCATGTTTTGGTATAGCCCCCATATAGACCGATCTCCCGATTTTACTTCTTGGGCTTATAGAAACCGCAGTTTTTATTCAATTTACCTGAAATTGGAAATCTAGAGGTATTTCGGGCCATAAAGAGCTGTGCCGAAAACGGTGAATATCGGTCCATATTTTAGTATAGCCCCCATAAAAACGATCGCCCGATTTAACTCCTTGGGTTTCTAGAAACTGTAGTTTTTATCCGATTTGCTTGAAATTGTAAATATTCTGGTATTTTAGGCTCACAAAAACGTGTATCGGATTAAGTTTTTATCGGTCCTTTTGGTAATGCCTCCATATAGACCGACTTCACTTCTTGAGGGTATAGAAGGCGCACTGATCATGAAAATTGCTTGAAACTCAATGTAAAATTTCCAGAATTTACTTCTCGGGTGAAAATCTACAGATTTAAGATTTCAAATCAAGACGTTATTTTATAATTTTCTTGCACACTTACAAGAGATGTTAATGATTCCTCTAAAACTCAAACAAAAATGGTTCTTATAAATCCAGAATCTGATATAGTCCTCATAGATGAAATTTTTAAATTTATCTTCAGGAAGTGTCCTCAAGCCCTCCTGAAATTTCAAAGAAAACCCTAATATTTGGTTCATGGTGGTGGGTATTTAAGAGTCGGCCCGGCCGAACTTACTGCTGTATATACTTGTTTAATCGTTATTTTGTGACTAAAAAAATAAAAACTCGAATGAAACTATTAAAAAGAGTTTTATTGTTTCCTTCAGAAAAAGATACTCTTTTAATTTATTTTTTTATTTTTTTCTTCAGAAAATAAAACTTTTTTTTGGAGTGTTATTTTTTCTTCGAAAAATAAAACTCATTTTTGGAAGTAGGCCTTGCTATGTTCGCCTTCTGCTTGATGTCGATGCGCGCTAAGTCAGTCAGAATGGGAAAGTGTGAAGACTTATTAGCCCTCTTGGAGCCTGTACACGTCGCCTCACAAATGGCTCAAGAGCAATTATTTTATAGCGATTACTTTAAAATATGGCTTCAAATGAAGTTTGACATTCAGTCGAAGCCTGCCAGCTCAGAATTTCTGACAATATTAGAACGGAGTGAAAAAGTGCTGCTAAAAAAATCAAACACTCCTTGCAGCCTTATATTTGGATCCGCGTCTTTAGTGCATCATAACGAAGGAGCCATTACAATTAATGTGTGCTGGAACACATCTTAAAGAAGTGATGATTCGGATTTTGCAGTTTGTAAATCAAGTTAGATGTAAACATATTTAATAATTCTGTTTCTAAAAATGATATTTATTTGTTTTTCTCTTTACAGATAAATAATAGCCAATGCGATGATCGACCGGATGTCAATCGAATACATAGCTTTCGGGTCAATTTTTGAACACCCTAAATGTTGACAGGGAACAAGAAAGCGAGGAAAGCAAGGAACAAGAAAGATAATGAGGACGAAAAAAAAGCTTTCAATGAAATCGATAAATTTTCGCCAAGACCCTTGTCGATTGATAAACCTCCTTTTGAGTTCTGGGAAGCAAAAAAAGTAAATTATCCGTATTTGTATACATTGGCAAAAACTGTACAGTGTGTTCCTGTGTGGAAAGAGCATTCTCTGCTCTTAAATTGGTACTGAGCGACATACGATCAAATCTTTCCGTTGAAAATTTGGAAAAAAAATAAATTAATACAAATTTATGTGATATACATAGTAGTGTTATTAAGACAAAATGGTGTACACAAAATAATGAAACTAATTATATGGTAACATTTATTTTAATAATTATTTGCGCGACATTTAAATAATACAAAATAAATGTACTGTAATACTATAATAAAAATTTAAATAAATAAACATATTACATAATCTAATAATAATTGGTATTGGTTGTTTTTATTCGTTTATTTCTCGTTTATTTTTTTTTGTTTTTTGGTTGTTGTAATTTTTGTAAATTCCCTACAATCATGCATAATATATTATTGGTTATTTTATGTTTTGGTTCTTAAATACGCCAAAAATTTTCTCTTAAATTTTTTTTTATATATATATATTTTTTTTTTTTTTTTCAATTACTTGAACGTGACTTTAGTACCATCATACAAAAAAAGAAATGCACAATTGTAAAGCAAGGCGCATGATATCTTTTAATAATTAATTATTGTTTCTAATAATAACTTTACAAATATGTGAATGATTATATTGAGAAAAATTAGAAAAAAAAATCACAAAATATCAAATCGATCACATGTTAAGTTTTTAACGAAAAAAATGGTTTCAATTCGAAGGCAAAGCTAGCTTCTTTTGGGGTTCGGAATTTGTTCCCTCGTATAAGAATTTTAAAACAATTCGTTTTCCTCAAACTAAAAACATAGCCCAAACCAAGGGTTGGCATGTGAACCCCCTAATTTGAAATATGCATCTACTGAATATACACAAATTTTCAAATTATTTAAATAAATATATTAAGGAAATATACAAAAACACTTTTACCTATAGGCTTGTTTTCAATTAGTGCTTTATACCCAAGCCATGATGGACTAAACAAAAAAGAAAACAAACTAATAGTTTATCAAGGGAGTGTCCCACAAAAATGTAACACTCTTGGGAAAAACGTCTCAAAGCGGTGAGGAAAACGACACAGAAAAAATATCGCCAATGTTTTTCCAATTAAATTTTTAATTGTATTTTAAAACATTTTCAATTAAAAATTTAATTGTCTAATCAAAACTAACCAATTTTCTAATCAAAACAAAAATCATTTACAGTTAGTTATATTAATCACATTTTTAATTGGATCAATTAATTTTTTAATTGACTTTGGTGATTAATACACAGACCATTTTTTTAAGATTCTAAAACGAAATTAATAGAAATTATCTTTAATTGAAAATTCTTCAATCACAAAAAAATATAGTATCAATCCCACAATTAATTAGAATTACAAAATTGTAAAAAAATATTAATTTTCTAATTGTTTCAATTAAACATTTAATTGATTTTGGTTGAAAAACTCAATTAATTTTATAATTTAAGGCAAAATCTAGTGAGCCAAGGAATAGTATGCAACTAATTATTTTCGATTATAATTTGTTATTATTGTTTTTTTAATCGGAAATATTTTATTTATTTTAATAATTTAATTAAAAACATAAGCTATTTCAATCATTTTATCAATTGACTTTATTTTTTAATATGATGAAAACGATAATAGTATTAGTTAATTTTTGAATTAGTTACATTTTCAAGTGCAATGAAGTTTTTATTTCTTTTATTTGTATACCCTCCATCATAGGATGGGGGGTATATTAACTTTGTCATTCCGTTTGTAACACATCGATATATTGCTGTTAGACCCCATAAAGTATATATAATCTGGGTCGTGGTAAAATTCTGAGTCGATCTGAGCATGTCCGTCCGTCTGTTGAAATCACGCTAACTTCCGAACGAAACAAGCTATCGACTTGAAACTTCGCACAAGTAGTTGTTATTGACGTAGGTCGGATGGTATTGCAAATGGTCCATATCGGTCCATACACAGAAAAAAATATCACCAAAATATTTCCAATTAAAAAGTTAATTGAAGTTGAAATTTTTTTCAATTAATAAATTAATTGGTACAATAAACTTTTTAATCAAGATAGAAACTTTAAGTTAATTTAGTCAATGATTGAAAATTTTAAAATTTTTAATTAAAAATTTAATTGATACATTAAATTTTTTTTTTCAAACAATCAATTGTTAATCCAAATAAAAATTCTAAGCCAATTCAGAATGTAATTGAAAATAGTTACCTTTTTTAATTACTAAATTAATTGAGTTTTGCAATCAACATCAATTAAATTTTTAATTGAATCAATTAAAAAATTAATTGAAATTTGGTAATGAAATCAATAAATTTTTTAATCAAGAATTTTTTCTATGCCCAACTAAAACTGTGATTGATACTATCATTTTCGTGATTGAAGACATTTCAATTAAAAAATTAATTGGATCAATTAATTTCGTGATTGAATCAGAAAAAATTTTTTTTGTGTGTATAAACGGACCCCCAAATTTTGGCTTGCGAGGCCTCTAAGAGAAGCAAATTTCATCCGATCCGGCTGAAATTTGGTACATGGTGTTAGTATATGGTCTCTAACAACCATGCAAAAATTGGTCCACATCGGTCCATAATTATATATAGCCCCCATATAAACCGATCCCCCGATTTGGTTTGCGAGGCCTCTAAGAGAAGCAAATTTCATCCGATCCGGCTGAAATTTGGTACATGGTGTTAGTATATGGTCTCTAACAACTATGCAAAAATTGGTCCACATCGGTCCATAATTATATATAGCCCCCATATAAACCGATCACCAGATTTGACCTCCGGAGCCTCTTGGAAGACCAAATTTCATCTGATTCAGTTTAAATTTGGTACGTGATGTTAGTATATGGTATCCAACAACCATGCAGGAATTGGTTCCTATCAGCCCATAATTATATATAGATCCCATGTAAACCGATCCCCACATTTGACCTCCGGTGCCTTTTGGAGAAGCAAAATTCATCCGATCTGCTTGAAATTTGGTACGTGGTGATCGTATATGATATTTAACAACCATGCCACAAGTGGTCCATATCAGTAAATAATCATATAAAGCCCCATATAAACCGATCCCGAGATTTGGTTTTGGAGCCTCTTGGAGGAGCAAATTTCATCCGAGTGAGTTGAAATTTGGTACATTGTGCTAGTATATGGTCGTTAACAACCGTGCGTAACTAGGCCCATATCGGTCTATAGTTATATATATCCCTCAGATAAATCGATTTCCAATCACACAAAAATTGGTCCATATCAAGTTCATAATTGTATAAGCGACCCCCACCATATTTCAATTCTGGCACTCTACGTACCGTGCAAAAAGTCCATATCGATTCGTAATTATTTGTAGACTTAACTATACATAACTTTTTTGTCTAATATATACCACGTATTGACTAACTCACAATTTAGAAAACGATGTTAAGAAGTTTTAAGATACCACAACCCTAGTAATTCGATTGTGGATGGCAGTCTTTCGTAGAAGTTTCTACGCAATCCATGGTGGAGGGTACATAAGATTCGGCCTGGCCGAACTTACGGCCGTATATACTTGTTTCTGTATATTGTAGTTTCTGTGATTGAAGAAATTTCAATTAAAAATTAATTGGATCAATTAATTTCATGATTGAAGATAAAAATTATATTTTTGCTCTGCAGTATATATTTTCAATTAAAAATTTAATTGATTTTATACTTTTTTTTAATAAAACAAACCTCAATAACCAACAGTATCAATTAATTGCTTAATTGGATCAATAATTTTGTATTGATTTTGGTGATTCATATTATCATTTTTGCGATTGAAAACATTTCCATTAAAAATTAATTGGATAAATTAATTTCGTTACTATTCTGTGTTTTCTGTAAAGCATAAGGTATTCTCTACTGAAATAATAAAATAAAATAATATTTTAGGAACAATGTTTTTTAATTAATAGAATAATTTTATATTTAACAGGTTGTTTCTAAACTATCACAAAAAACATGAAATGTATAGCCCCTATTTATATAGCAATCACAAAATTTATCCTTTCATTACCAACTGTTTGTACTTAAAAAAAAAAACGTTAAATAATCTTGTCATATAAATATCGATAGGTAGGTGGCTATAGATAGTTAATTGCATTTTAATGTTAATTATTTATTTTCTATATTTTCAGCTGAGTATAGTAAATTTCCGTTTTTCTTTTGGGGGGAATTTGCACTGGTTCCAGTAATTTTTTGTGTATACTAATTTGTTAAGTCATTTAAGTACATTGCATTAATATAAATAATGGATAAATGGAACATATCTCGACGAATAGATTTTTAATGAAATATTTTAATTAAATCAAATGCTATTACCCTATGGCACAATTATTTGTAAGGTGCCTCACTTGCCTAAAAATAACAAAAAAATATATATGAAAACACCTCATCACACACTGTCAGGAAAAAGTAATTAAACAAATGCAAACATATTTCTTTGAATTTTGTATCACTCATTAGAAATTTTTATAAATTTTATGGAAATACATTTTGAGTGACAAATATTCAACTGTGGGCAAGATTTTGACCATTTTCACAATTTACCTGATTTTAACATTAGTTCACATTGAATTTATGTGTACGGTCATTGAACTTTATACCCTCGTTTAGTTCATAAACATTTCGAAACATACTTGAGATAAGGAAAATATCATTGGATTGCAGAAAATTTCGAAAAAAAATTAACTACAACCAAATATTTTTTGACTATAAAAATAAGTTGGATTTAGCATTAGTTTAACTACAGACTTTTTTCAGTGCATAGCGATAGGCGAACAAGTTTTTACGTGTATTTCTTTTGGGAATACCAATACCCGCGACGGCTAGCGGCGTTTCACAGAATTAAGTGTGTGCATATAAGCATAGCAATAGGCGAGAGCATTTTTTATGGAAAGACGTACATTTTTATGGACCAAAACCTGCGACGGAATACCGTGTACGGTTGCCACAGTTGGTAGAATTCTACCACAAAAAGGGAAAATATTTTACTACTTGGTAGAAATCTTGATGTTTTGATAGATTTTGTAAAATATTTCTCTCCAACTAAGAGGTACTTCACAAATTTTCCATAGAAATAAAATTTCGACAAATTTTTCTACAGAAATAAAATTTTGACAAAATTTTCTATAGAAATAAAATTTTGACAAAATTTTCTATAGAAATAACATTTTGACAAAATTTTCTATAGAAATAACATTTTGACAAAATTTTCTATAGAAAAAAATTTGATAAAATTTTCTATAGAAATAAAATTTTGACAAAATTTTCTATAGAAATAAAATGTTGACAAAATTTTCTATTGAAATAAAATTTTGACAAAATTTTCCATAGCAATAAAAATTCGACAAAATTTTCTACAGCAATAAAATTTCGACAAAATTTTCTACAGAAATAAAATTTTGACAAAATTTTCTATAGAAATAGAAAAAAATTTGACAAAATTTTCTATAGAAATAAAATTTTGACAAAATTTTTCATAAAAATAAAATTTTGACAAAATTTGCTATAAAAATAAAATTTTGACAAAATTTGCTATAAAAATAAAATTTTGACAAAATTTTCTATAAAAATAAAATTTTTACCACAATTTTCTATAAAAATTAAATTTTGACAAACTGTTCTATAAAATAAAATTTTGACAAAATTTTCTATAGAAATACAATTTTGACAAAATTTTCTATAGAAATAAAATTTTGACAAAATTTTCTTAGAAATAGAAAAAATTTTGACAAAATTTTCCATAAAAATAAAATGTTGACAAAATTTTTTATAAAAATAAAATTTTGACAAAATTTTCCATAAAAATAAAATTTTGACAAAATTTTCCATAAAAATAAAATTTTGACAAAATTTTCTATAAAAATAAAATTTTGACAAACTTTTCTATAAAAATAAAATTTTGAAAAAAATTTTTATAGAAATAAAATTTTGACAAAATTTTCTATAGAAATAAAAATTTGACAAAATTTTCTATAGAAATAAAATTTTGACAAAATTTTCTATAGAAATAAAATGTTGACAAAATTTTCTATAGAAATAAAATGTTGACAAAATTTTCTATAGAAATAAAATTTTTACAAAATTTCCTATAAAAATAAAAATTTGACAAAATTTTCCATAAAAATAAAATGTTGACAAAATTTTTACCACAATTTTCTATAAAAATAAAATTTTGACAAACTGTTCTATAAAAATAATATTTTGACAAACTGTTCTATAAAAATAATATTTTGACAAAATTTTTATAGAAATAAAATTTTGACAAAATTTTCTATAGAAATAAAATTTTGACAAAATTTCCTATAAAAATAAAAATTTGACAAAATTTTCCATAAAAATAAAATGTTGACAAAATTTTCTATAAAAATAAAATTTTTACCACAATTTTCTATAAAAATAAAATTTTGACAAACTGTTCTATAAAAATAATATTTTGACAAACTGTTCTATAAAAATAATATTTTGACAAAATTTTCTATAGAAATAAAATTTTGACAAAATTTTCTATAGAAATAAAATTTTGACAAAATTTTCTATAGAAATAAAATTTTGACAAAATTTTCTATAGAAATAAAATTTTGACAAAATTTTCTATAGAAATAAAATTTTGACAACATTTTCTATAGAAAAAAAAAATTGTTAAAATTTTCTATAAAAATAACATGTTGACAAAATTTTCTATAAAAATAAAATTTTAACAAAATTTTCCATAAAAATAAAATTTTGACAAAATTTTCTATAAAAATAAAATTTTGAAAAAAATTTTTATAGAAATAAAATTTTGACAAAATTTTCTATAGAAATAAAAATTTGACAAAATTTTCTATAGAAATAAAATTTTGACAAAATTTTCTATAGAAATAAAATGTTGACAAAATTTTCTATAGAAATAAAATGTTGACAAAATTTTCTATAAAAATAAAATTTTGACAAAATTTTCTATAGAAATAAAAATGTGACAAAATTTTCTATGGAAATAAAATTTTGACAAAATTCTCTATAGAAATAAAATTTTTTTACAAGTGTTCACCTATCGCTATAGTTATATTCACACACACTAAAATCTATTCCAATTCCTTGGCGCTTATCATATTTTTTAATGTTTTTATTCAATATTAAATATTAAAAGATCACACTATTATATTGATATCAAAAACACACGAAAACAAGAAAAGATGAAAATGTTGCCGACAAGCTTATTGTACTTGTCGAGGAAAAAATGTTTCGCGTACCGCATATTCGCTAGGGTTATATTTACACACTAATTCGATTGTGGATGACAGTTTAGTGGAACTTTGGACGCAATCCATGGTGGAAGATACATAAGGATTCGACCTGGGACCAAATCACCGCATTCGATCGTAATTTATTTTGTCTACTACTTTTTTTACTACTACTTTTTTAAACATGTGTAATAAGAAATTGGAAGCGAAAGACAATTTTAGAATAAGTTTTTGTGATCAAAATATGATATTTCTGAGAAATGTAATTGTTTTTGTGTGTTAAAATATAAATAATGTTAAAATGTAATATGAATCGGATACAGAGGATGAGTACAAAGTGGCATTAATAAGGAAAAATATTCGTCCTTTAGCATTGCCTGAAGTAGAGTGATTCTATTTTGGAGTGCTTTTAATTAATTGTGTTTTTAACATCCATAGATTTAAAAGACGTTTTCGTCTGCCAAAATAAGCTTTAAATATGTTCTTGAAAAAATACGTTTTTTTTAAGCGGCTACTGAGCATTCCTTTCATTTATCCGTTTCCCTAAACGCAACTAATATTATATTTTCTAAAATGCATTTTGCCAAAATAGAATATTACTTACATTTTCACCCACTTCTTGTTTTTTTACCTTTTTCCCGTTAAAAGATCTCTACGTACTTCGTTTTCGATAGAATGCTACCTGTCGTGTTCAACTTCGGGTAGAAACAATTCGATAACGACTGCGATGATCCGCGTAAACTACATTACGATGATGAAGTACTCGATTTCGTCTGCGATGATTTGGCCCCTGACCGAACTTTCGGCCGTATTTGTTATTTATATAAGCGAAATACACAGAGGCGACAAACGTTTAAAAATATTGGAAGTATTTTAACATTTTTTGCTTATTTTCAGAAAACAATATTATAGCAAAATTCAAAGTTCTAATATTACAAATGTAATAACTTTTTGGTAAGTTAAAATAAGGCTGACGACTGTATATCGCATAAATTAGTCGTGTTTTACGTATTTCAAAAAACATTAGTTCAATTTGTCGAAAAATGTCCCAAGTGCTGTTGTTAATGCATAAAATAAACCAAAAACTCTTGTACATTTTACAATGCTATCAATTTTGATTTGCATTTATGCTCCAGCCACATTTCCTCTAATTGTATTTTATTATTGGTACTTCTTTCGGGTGGTGTATTATCAGCAGAGCCTGTAGATGTTGGTGTAAGGACTCCAGACTAAAATGTAGAAAAATATATAAATATATTAAATCTAGCTAGTAAAACTACGATGAGATGTAAATTAGGTCCCAACATACCTTTGTGGCTATTTTTCTTGGGTCCAAATTCATGCCAATATTTTGTACTCCTTTGGCTATTTTCGATAGAGGGCTTGTCATCTGTTTGAGTTGTTTCAATTTTCCCGCCTCTATTGGTAATTTAAGATCTTTCGGTGACATTGATCTAAATTGATGTTGGATTTAATGATATTAAATCATGGTCGATGCGTTTTTTTATATTCCAAAATAAAAGAGAATCAAATTTGAGGAGTACGTTTTTTTGGATCTTTATTATTCTTAAAATGAAACTGAATTCATTATAGAGGAACGAACACATAATATATAAAAATTGTGCATATAAAGCTCTTAGTGTGAAAATAATAATAATAATAATAATAAGGGTATAAATAGGTACGTAATACACATTCATAAAATAATTATAATCAATATAGAATGGTTGGAAATAATACTAATAATGATAATCCCTTAGATTCAATAAATTTTAATTGTCTTGAGGAAATTTAAAGTATATGTAGTGAGTTTTCCCAGTAAAAACTCTCATTACCAAATACTATTGGAGGTAACTTAGTTCAATATTGGTAAACAATTATCTGTAAATGGAAATCTTGGCATTTCCTATACGGAAAGTACTTCTATGCAACAATGCAAACAATGGAGTTAGCGAGAGTAAGAACATTACCAAATAATATTGGAGGGAATAAAGATCAAAATTGTTGAGCAATTATTTGTAAATGGAAATATCCTGTAAATGGAACCTCCCATTTACAGGAGATTTCCAGACGATGTATGCAGACGATTCACTACTATATGCCCTTGATGAATTGCCACAAAGGGCATTATGTAAAGTTCAGGACCATCTTGAAAGAGTCGGACATTTTTACGATCAATAGAAACGCCTGAGGAAAATGCTAAAATTTTGTTGTGCCAGAGAGTAAAAATTTACGCTTGTCTCTAAATGGAATTAATATCCCATTCCAACATGATATGAAATATACGACGTGAAATATACGTATGAGACGTTTGACAAGCTTCTAAAAGTCATTACTCAAGAAAAAACTATCCCAACGGTTATAAGTGCTATCAAATTAAATTAAAGTTATTTTTATACCCACCACCATAGAATGGTGACGGGGGTATAATAAGTTTGTCATTCCGTTTGTAACACATCGAAATATCGATTCCCGACTATATAAAGTATATATATTCTTGATCAGGGAGAAATTCTATGTCGATATAACGATGTCCGTCCGTTCGTCTGTCTGTCTGTCTGTCTGTTGTAATCACGGTACAGTGTTCAATAATGAAGCAATCGTTCGGAAATTTTGCACAAACTTGTCTTTTGTCTGCAGGCAGGTCAAGTTCGAAGATGGGCTATATCGGTCCAGGTTTTGATATAGTTCCCATATAAACCGACCTCCCGATTTGGGGTCTTGGGCTTATAGAAATCGTAGTTTTTATCCAATTTGCCTGAAATTTGAAATCTAGAGGTATTTTATGACCATAAAGAGGTGTGCCAAAAATGATGAGTATCGATTCATGTTTTGGTATAGCCCCCATATAGACCGATCTCCCGATTTTACTTCCTGGGCTTATAGAAACCGCAGTTTTTATTCAATTTACCTGAAATTGGAAATCTAGAGGTATTGTAGGACCACAAATACGTGTGCCATATTTTGGTATAAGTGTCGGTCCATATTTTGGTATAGCCCCCATATAGACCGATCTCCCGATTTTACTTCTTGGGCTTATAGAAACCGCAGTTTTTATCCAATTTACCTGAAATTGGATATCGAGAGGTACTTTAGAACCGTAAAGAGGTGTGCCAAAAATGGTGAGCATCGGTCCATGTTTTGGTATGGTCCCCATATAAACCGACCTCCCGATTTGGGGTCTTGGGCTTATAGAAACCGTATTTTTTATCCAATTTGCCTGAAATTGAAAATCTAGAGGTACTTGAGGACCATCAAAAGGTGTGCCGAAAATGGTCCGTATCGTTCCATGTTTTGATATAACCCCATATAGACCGATCTCCCGATTTTACATCTTGGGTTTATAGAATCCGTAGATTATATACAATTTGCCTGAAATTGGAAATTTATAGGCATTTTAGGACCATAAAGCGATTTGCCACAAATTATGAGTATCGGTTCATGTTTTGGTATAGCCCCCATATAGACCGATCTCCCGATTTTACTTCTTGGGCTTATAGAAACCGCAGTTTTTATTCAATTTACCTGAAATTGGAAATCTAGAGGTATTTCGGGCCATAAAGAGCTGTGCCGAAAACGGTGAATATCGGTCCATATTTTAGTATAGCCCCCATAAAAACGATCGCCCGATTTAACTCCTTGGGTTTCTAGAAACTGTAGTTTTTATCCGATTTGCTTGAAATTGTAAATATTCTGGTATTTTAGGCTCACAAAAACGTGTATCGGATTAAGTTTTTATCGGTCCTTTTGGTAATGCCTCCATATAGACCGACTTCACTTCTTGAGGGTATAGAAGGCGCACTGATCATGAAAATTGCTTGAAACTCAATGTAAAATTTCCAGAATTTACTTCTCGGGTGAAAATCTACAGATTTAAGATTTCAAATCAAGACGTTATTTTATAATTTTCTTGCACACTTACAAGAGATGTTAATGATTCCTCTAAAACTCAAACAAAAATGGTTCTTATAAATCCAGAATCTGATATAGTCCTCATAGATGAAATTTTTAAATTTATCTTCAGGAAGTGTCCTCAAGCCCTCCTGAAATTTCAAAGAAAACCCTAATATTTGGTTCATGGTGGTGGGTATTTAAGAGTCGGCCCGGCCGAACTTACTGCTGTATATACTTGTTTAATCGTTATTTTGTGACTAAAAAAATAAAAACTCGAATGAAACTATTAAAAAGAGTTTTATTGTTTCCTTCAGAAAAAGATACTCTTTTAATTTATTTTTTTATTTTTTTCTTCAGAAAATAAAACTTTTTTTTGGAGTGTTATTTTTTCTTCGAAAAATAAAACTCATTTTTGGAAGTAGGCCTTGCTATGTTCGCCTTCTGCTTGATGTCGATGCGCGCTAAGTCAGTCAGAATGGGAAAGTGTGAAGACTTATTAGCCCTCTTGGAGCCTGTACACGTCGCCTCACAAATGGCTCAAGAGCAATTATTTTATAGCGATTACTTTAAAATATGGCTTCAAATGAAGTTTGACATTCAGTCGAAGCCTGCCAGCTCAGAATTTCTGACAATATTAGAACGGAGTGAAAAAGTGCTGCTAAAAAAATCAAACACTCCTTGCAGCCTTATATTTGGATCCGCGTCTTTAGTGCATCATAACGAAGGAGCCATTACAATTAATGTGTGCTGGAACACATCTTAAAGAAGTGATGATTCGGATTTTGCAGTTTGTAAATCAAGTTAGATGTAAACATATTTAATAATTCTGTTTCTAAAAATGATATTTATTTGTTTTTCTCTTTACAGATAAATAATAGCCAATGCGATGATCGACCGGATGTCAATCGAATACATAGCTTTCGGGTCAATTTTTGAACACCCTAAATGTTGACAGGGAACAAGAAAGCGAGGAAAGCAAGGAACAAGAAAGATAATGAGGACGAAAAAAAAGCTTTCAATGAAATCGATAAATTTTCGCCAAGACCCTTGTCGATTGATAAACCTCCTTTTGAGTTCTGGGAAGCAAAAAAAGTAAATTATCCGTATTTGTATACATTGGCAAAAACTGTACAGTGTGTTCCTGTGTGGAAAGAGCATTCTCTGCTCTTAAATTGGTACTGAGCGACATACGATCAAATCTTTCCGTTGAAAATTTGGAAAAAAAATAAATTAATACAAATTTATGTGATATACGACTCAAAAAACAAGAAACTGTAAAAAAAGAAGAAAAAAATAAAACTCCAAAAAAGACTATCACCCACAACAATGAAAGAGCTTAAGGTTTTGTGGAAATAAAAGCACTGAGACATAGCATGGGAAAATATTTTAGATCTAATTATAAAAAAAAAGATACTTGAATTACACAATATATAAAGAATCCAAAATCACACTTTTAGGATTATACGTTTGCGATATCCTTCGAAAATGCACCCAATGTAATTCCCATATATGAATTAGAACCAAATTTTAAAATACCTCAATACCTTGTATTCAAGTACCAACAACGATATAATCGGACATTTCTAGCTCGAGATATGATTCGTTTAAAGAAAAATTGCCGAAAAAAAACTAAAAATAACGGGATATCTCAAAAACTGTTCCATAAAAAAAATTTTAACTTTCATTTTCGAATTCAGAAGATCAAAATACATACATACAAAAAAAATATTTTCTAAACTAGTGTTACGCAACAACGAAATTTTAATTTAAAGAAGGTTTAAATCTTTGCTTTAAAAATTTGTTTCGTTAAATTTAGGACACAATGCTTGGAAATTTTGCGTCCCTCCATTAAAGTCGTAGGTCTTTGAAGTAAGGCGAATTTCCTTAAAGTAAAGAAAAACATTTCGAATTAATGAAATTGTCTTTAATTGAAATGAAATATTGAATCTTTAGATTTAAGATAAAATCGCTTCAAATATAGGTTAATACTTATTTCGAGGATCTTTGTGTTAAAGTTATTTTGGAATTAAAAAATATATTTAACTTTGAAGTATATGTTATAATTAGGATTTTTAATCTTGCATTCGTCTGGACGTGAATACTAATTAACTCTAAGATTTGTAGATTCTATTCAGTGTAGTGGATATGGAAAGCCGGAAGAGGAATAACGGAAACAATTCAGCTGCAAAAGAAACGACACTTCAAAAGGATTGCACTTTCAAAAATAGATAATGAAATTTGCCACAATGTCCTAAATAATACTTCGTATTTTCGTAAAAAAATATTTAATTTTTTGTTCATTTATATTCCTTGGTTTTTAGTATATAAATCCTCGACATTGTTGATCAAATATGCATAAAGACACTTTGTGAAAGTTTTTACCATATTCTGTCCTTTGTTACCTCAAATTTTCTTTGGTAATGAGTGTTGAATGAACTCCTTGTACACAACTTATATTTCCTCTAAATATTAACAAAAAATACTTTCAATAAGTAGTAATAGGATTATCATTATGGGGGCTGGGGGATTTAAATAAGTTTTCACTATAATAGATACTAAAAAATAATAATTATACCAATAGCACATAACAAATCACATTCAATTGTTCCTTATTTGTTTACAAAGTACAAACGGTTATATTGTAAAAAAAAAACTCATGTAAATATACTATATAAAATTAAATTCTACTACTTGTACAATGCATTACTAACACGGTTGCCACACTTGTTACAAATCTAGCAGAATTTGTAATTTTTTTTACTGTTTTGTATATTGATAACTTTTGTAGATCTGTTTTCAAAATTTTCTCTATCTGCGAGAAGATTGTTTTATTAAATTTTCAACGCAGCGACTTCTGATATACAGTGAAACTTGGATGATGTTCTTTATGCGAAACACATAGATTGTAATTTGCACTAAGACGATTGAAAGATTTTAAGGAACTATCTGTCATTTACCAAAGGTAAAAAAGTTTTTTGGACTATCTCCGCATTTACACGTTATGGGAAGCAACAACTTTCGTGGCATTTCATTCCTGCCTCATCGCTTCATATGTATGGGTGTTGGGAATAGAGACATTTTTGACCAAAAAACTTAGGGTCTATTATCTGGGTTGAAGCGAACTCCTAACTATGTTCTAACAATCCGAAACTTATTAAATTTGTATTCCGACTATGGTGCCGTCATGAGCAGAATGCCGCAATGCTCAATACTAGCCGCTCATCTATATAATATTTATGTATATAACGAACTTTTAAACCGTACTATGGACATATCTGTCATCTTGCCATATGCCAGTTAGAAATTAAACAGATGAAAATTTTTCAGTTAAAGATAACCGGAGAGAAGACATTTGAAATTTACTTTCTGTTAACTGGCAGTTAAAGTCTAAAAAAGCTGGTGGAGAATGACAGAAGAAAAATGTTGTAAAATAAAAAAAAAAGATATTTTGTCAGAATTTTAACATAAGGGTCTATTGTTTGAATTAGAACTGGTTGGAACCGAGATAAATGTCACACAATCCAATTCGAAAAAGGTAAATTTCATTAGACGATCAAAACAATCCACGAATATAAAGACCAAGTAAAGAGGAGACTGATGATTGTATAGACACTGACAAGTGTAAGAAAGAGTACCATTCTCAACACTCAGGGATAAGCAGGAGCGAGTTTGAGAAACTGCTTAAAAACGAGAGTGAAATGTATTACAGCAGCCTATGCAAAAAAAGGAGACGAAGGAGAAATTAAAAAAGAACTAAAAACAATAAAAACGGAATTAAAAAAGCTTGAAAATTCAAAAAAAACCGGATCAATTGACAGAATCTATATTATTCATATATATATTCATATATAATTTATTTGTATATATATAGGAATAATTGGTGTTAACAAAAAATAAACTTGTACGCTGCTTAGACTTCAACTCTAGACTCTAATAATCTGACAAGAATGAATAAAGACGGTTGTATCAAAAAGGTATATGAAAGTACAAAAAAAGTAAAAATGTATCGATAGCTACACTTGGATAAGTGCGTCTTAATCGTGTTTTTAAATATTGATACTTTGAGCAAAATAACATTCAATACGAATATCATTTTGAAGAGGGTGTGGTACTCACGATGCAGTAGTCAATATTGTTAGATTTATCTATAGTTCTTTGGACGAAGGTTATAATGTAGTTTGTGGAATATTTTTCGATTTTACAAAGACGTTTGTGGATCATAATATCCTGTAATAAAAAATGGAGTATTATGGAATAATGGATGATGAGTTATTTCTATTTAAGAGTTACATGACCAATAGAAGGTAATACGTTCATATCAATGGCTCTAATACGCTTTACAGACTATCAGTTATTCCGGACGACAGTGCTCGTGTCGAACATATCCCATATATTTAATTAACTTATAATGTGCACTATAAGTTAAGTCCGAAGGCATAATCGATACTGTTGCATGTTTATGGGATCGATAACATATTTACCGATTATTTAGTCATCGCCGACAAGTCGTATCGATCCGACACACTGTAAGATTCTTTACAAACACCGATATTCCGTACGGAATAACTGATAGTCTGTAAAGCGCATAAGAGTAAGTTAAGAGATTTTAACCTTGGGGTTCCCCAGTGGAGTGGCCTAGGGCCCCCTTCTGTTTACGATTTACCTTAAAAAAACTTGCAATTTGACGAAAAACTTGTGATGTTTGCCGATGATGATGTCTTATTTTATCCATACAAAGATGCTTTTTTTATTTGGTGGAACTACAGAAATGCATAATTCTCGAAAAGCAACAATGAACTAAAAATAAAGAAACAATAAAGCGTCAGATCATTCCCATTTTAATCACTCTGTAGTTCATTCTTAGCATCTTTGAGAAGTGTACGAAAAACTTCTTCTGCTTTAGTTAGAAATTAACTATTTTATATGTCATTGAAGTTTGACAGCCATAAAATTTTTGAGAAATACTTGGAATAAAGAAAAACTCGTTGGGCTGGAGAAAATTTCTTACAAAACTTTAAACATAAACTAGAACAAAACATTTTTTTTTGCAATCTATATCAGTTCAATTTGCTTATGTTCATATGCGTGACGCGAGTTACGTACCCTCACATCCGTATGTGTACTTCCCACCCTATTGTAGCTGGCAAAAATAACGATGTCAGCATAATAATGCAAAAATATTTAAATAGGGCGATGGATCAATGAACGATATTAACATCGTCATCGAATTCATCGCTACTAACAATAATATATTAAAAACCAATTAGCGTTTTTAAGTTAGTCTTAAGATTCAAGTTAATGAATAAAGATTGAAAACTTAAGTTTTCAAAGTCGTTTTATTTTTTTCTCCTAAGAGAAATACCCTCAACATAATTGGCGCAGTCACGGAAATTAAATTCTAAAGAATTTAATTGAAAAGAACCATAAAAAATATATACCGACTAAACGATTGAAAGCTTGAAAAACAAAAACAAAACATATACCGGCTAACCGATTGACAATTTTCATAAAAAAGCAACTACAAATGGTTTTAAATTAAAATATTCAACTGTGAACAATGAAATAAGAAACCAACAACAACAGAAAAGAATTTAAGTGACAAATTGCTTTAAACCAAACCATCACTGTGAAATAACAGACAAAAAAAAAAAACAAAAAAAAAGACATTTGATATTGTGAGCCGAAAAGTGCAGAAAAGAAGAATACATACCAACAAAATGTCCAGGCAAGAAGAATTCGATTCAAATCGAAATTTGAGTGAAGAAAATGGAATACAACAAATGGCAGAAGTCATAAGGCGACAAGAAAGTATTATAAACCAGCTACAGTTACAAATGCAGCAACAATCGCAACAACAACCACAACAAGTTCAGCAGTGGGATCAGGAGCAGTTATGTCTATCCCCAAAGGACATTTTAACTCAGTTTAGGCAGCTAAAGCCGCTAGATGAGGATCACTCAACAGTAGCCTTTATTTCAGCGGTGGAGTCGATAATAAGCCTATGTCCGAAGAACAACAACAATTTTTTAAGACTGGCAACGTCGATCATCATAAACGAAAAAATATTGGCAGCGACAGGAAATTATGTTAGAGAATTAGGACCAGATGCAACGTGGGACCAAATAAAAACCAAACTGATAGACTTCAACAGACCAAAGATGACATATGGCGATATCTTCAATAACTGTCGTCAAGTTAAAGTAAGAACCTTAAGAGAATTATTTAATTTTTTTGAAAAAGCTAAATATGATCTAAGTCAAGTTTCTTTGTTCGATGTAACGAGACCGGTAATGTACGAACCAAGTAGGGTTGATAAAGATCTTGTAAACGTTTTAATCGAGAAAATAGATATACCATTGAGGTCTCATATAGACCAACATAGTAGTTTAAATGAAGTGATTAGGAGATATACACAAATAGGGGCCTTGGACGACCCAAGAGCCATTCATTACAAACATAAAATTAAACAACAAAATAATAACTATCAACAAAAAATTAACCAACAAAATAATAATTATCAACATGAAACTAACTATGACACTTACAACACTAACCAACAATACAATAACTACCAACAAAAAATTACCCAACAAAAGAATAACCATCAGCATAAAACTAGCTATAACACTTACAACACTAGCCAACAAAAACATAACTACCAATACAACACTAACCAACAAAAACCGACACAAACTAACAGCATGAATATCCAACAAAGAAATACCTATATTCCTAGACAAGGATCTAACCAAACTAGAAATTCTTATATGAGCGTCGATAGTAGTACTATTAGTAGACCAGTGTATATGGAAGTGGACACTATCGAAGAAGAAAAAGTAGAAACGAATAACGAAGTAAATTTTTTTGATATTGCCTCAAGAGCAAAACTACCCATAATATCCCTAACAATAGGAAAACAAAAAGTCAGATGTCTGGTTGATACAGGTTCAACCACTAGCATTCTAAAACAGGGTATTCTCAAAGAAGATTACCCAATGACTAGAATAAAAAGTCCATGGATTTATAGAACCCTTAACGGTACCAAAGAAATTAAATACGTAATTGTAACCCCTTTTCCAAAAGAATTAAAATGTGAAGGTAATTTGCAATGGAAAATAATAGACTTTTCTAATAAAAATTTTTTCGGCATAATAGGACAAAATTTTCTTATACCGTTCAAAGCGAAAATAAACACTGAAGTAGGATTCGTAGAACTATTAAATCAAAAATTATACTTCGAAGAGTATATATACCCAGAATATATGAACAACATATGTACTCTTGAAACAATAGAACACAAAAATCGTGAGAAGTTTGATTTGAGCCATCTCAACAAAGAAGAAACATTACAAACCACAAAGTTACTGAATGAATTTAAAGATCTCTTCTTTAAAGAAGGAGATAACCTATCAGCAACACATAAAGTATTTCATGAAATAGTAACAACCATAGATAAGCCTATATATGCAAAAATGTACCGATATCCACAAATACATGAATCTGAAATAAATCGTCAAATTGAAGAGATGCTTAATCAAAATATAATTCAAAAAAGTAACTCGCAGTATAATAGCCCACTATGGATCGTAGAAAAAAAAATGGATAATTCAGGAATAAAAAAATATAGAATAGTTATAGACTATAGAAAACTAAATGAATTCACAGTGGATGACAAATACCCTATCCCTAACCTAAATTCATTGCTAGACAGACTTGGTAGAGCTCAATATTTTACAACTCTTGATCTAGCCAAGGGTTTTCACCAAATTCTAATCAGGGAAGAAGATCGAAAAAAACAGCCTTCTCAACTCCTTCCGGTCATTATGAGTTTGTTCGAATGCCTTTCGGGCTGAAAAATGCCCCTTCCACATTTCAAAGGCTAATGAATGAAGTCCTTAAGGACTATATTAATAAAACATGTGTTGTCTATATGGATGACATTCTTATATTTAGCACATCGCTTCAAGAGCATATGATAACCTTGAAGAAAATATTTAAAGTATTGCAAAACGCTAAACTAAAAATTCAAGTAGACAAATGCAATTTCCTAAGAAAAGAAACACAATTCCTGGGTCACTTATTGACCGCTAAAGGAATAAAACCAAACCCCGATAAAGTCTCCATCATCCAAAAATTAAAGTTACCAAGTACTGTAAAACAAATAAAATCCTTTCTCGGAATGACAGGATTCTATAGGAAATTTATAAAGGATTATGCAAAAATAGCACATCCAATGACAACATTCTTAAAAAAAGGCAAATCCATAAATATTAATGATCCAGAATACATAGTCTCATTTGAAAAACTTAAAGATTTAGTAACCAAAAGCCCTATACTAAGGTATCCAAACTTTCAGAAAAAATTTAAAATCACTTCAGATGCCAGTAATTTTGCAATAGGGGCTGTTCTATCTCAAGAAGGACACCCAATTGCTTATGCATCTCGTACATTAAACAAACACGAATGCAATTACGCTACAATAGAGAAAGAATTACTTGCCATAGTTTGGGCAGTAAAATATTTTAGACCATATGTATATGGTAGAGAATTTGATCTTGAGAGTGACCATCAACCACTTAAGTGGCTGATGACTAAATACTCTGGCAAAGATATTAGCCCAAGACTTCAAAGATGGCTTATAAATCTAGGGGAGTATAATTTCTCCCTTGACTACATAAAAGGAAAAGCCAATTACATCGCCGATTTTTTAAGCAGAATACGAGAAGACGAAATAAACCTCGAGGAAATCGGAACCGATAATCTAGAAGAACCAAGCAACGAACTATTACCAGGAGATAGAGACAAAAGTGACTCAGAATCATTGGTAGTTCAAACCGTCCATTCTCAAGAAGAGGACCTAGGATATAGTATACCTATTTTAGAGACAGTCGTCAACAGATTTAAACATCAGCTAATCCTTACAGATAAAAAAGTAACATCTACAACCACAGCTTTCGGAAATAAAAGAATCTTTATTGAAAAAGATGACATTAATAACAATTTGGCCCTCGATATACTACGAAGGGAACTGAAAAGCGGCAAAGTTGGAATATACTCGGATCTCAATGATCATGAATATTATAAAGTATCAAAAATTATAGAAAATGAATATTCTACAAACCCAAAAATTAAATTTATAAAATGTACTAAATTCGCTAGAGATATAGAAAATGAAGACGACTTAAAAAACAAATTGCCCTTTTCCACAAGAATGAATGTTGCCATTGTGATATAGTTGCAACATACGAAAAACTTAAATCAATAATCTATAACCCAAATTTAAGAATACCTATACACACAATTATAAATAACTGCGACATATGTAGCGGAGGAAAATACGATCGTAACCCTATTAAAAATAAATTCTCAATAACGGAAACTCCAAAAACAATTAACGAAATAGTCCATATTGATACGTATATAAACAGCAAACAATCATTTATCATTTTTATAGACAAATTTTCAAAACATGCAATATTCTAAGTAAAATTCAAGAGTTTATTGCTATAAAAGGAAAAATAAAAAAATTCGTTTTCGATAATGAATTCAACTCAGGTGTCGTCACAGAATATTTAAAAGCGGAAAATATAGAATTTCATACTACTAAAGCAAATAGTCACACCGGAAATTCCGACGCAGAACGACTTAATAATACTTTAACGGAAAAAATTAGAACACTAAATATTGAGGAAAAAATACCCATTATTATGCAAATGAATAAAGCTATCATCTTGTATAACAATAACTATCACAGTGCAATTGGATGTACACCCTTCGAAGCTCAAAATCATAAGGTTGACCACAACAAAATATATAATCGTCTCAAAAACATAAAACAAAAACACATAGAAAAAGCAAACGAGAATAGAGAAACATATATTGAACAAAGACAGGAGGGTTTCATAAAAAATTATAAAAACGTCAGGCATAAGCAAACACCCAAATTTATAAAAAGGAACCTCACCAACATCCATGTGTCTAATATAAAGCGTCCTTCTAAATTCACAGGTATTCATAATTCTGATGATTCTCTCCATTACAACACCTCTAACATTGGCATCCCTAACAATAACCCCAATACAAACCCATAATAATGATATTATAAGTAGACTTACATACAATGATCAACTATTAAAATTACAATTCCTAGAAAACAAAGTGGACGAAATCCTAGAAAACATAGCATCCGCTAAATATAATACACTTCATCCATCAATATTAACAGCAGAAGAAATAAACAAATATGAAATAGATTTCTTAAAAATAAAACTATGTAGACTAGGGCTAATGATTTACAACGACTCGTTAATATTAGCAATTAAGCTACCAACAAGAACAATACAATCAACACAATATACAATCATACCCATTACTAACAAAGATCATTATAAAATAGACGCATCAACAGAAAAAGTTTTGAAAATAATGGATAAAATGTACACTTACGAGGAAAATAAAATGATTAACGAGCTTACAGAAACATCCCATTGTATATATTTAAAAAATTGTAAAACTGTATATGATTTATCAAAAAGAATAGAACAGATACATGAAAATATGATTGTAATACAAAATATTGACATTAACATAGCACGACAAAATTGCATTTCAAACTTTGAATATAAAAATAGCTCACAAAATATGCTAATCACATTTGAAAACTGTACAATAAGCTTAATGAAAAAAACATTCACCAACAGAAAATATATGTATATTGAACAGATCACTATAGATGACAGTAATACACCAAACGAATTCCCAAAACAAATAACATTTAAAGAAATAGAACTCCAACAAATTGAAAATATAAAAGAAATAAAGGAACTAAGATACCAATGTACTATAATGTATAGCATAATACCTATAGCAATAACCGCCACACTTGTATATGTACTATATTTACAATGTAAACAAAAAAACATTAAGATACAAATAAAGAATCGAATTCAGGAGAATTCGTCGACAAGGGAGGGAGGAGTTACGTACCCTCACATCCGTATGTGTACTTCCCACCCTATTGTAGCTGGCAAAAATAACGATGTCAGCATAATAATGCAAAAATATTTAAATAGGGCGATGGATCAATGAACGATATTAACATCGTCATCGAATTCATCGCTACTAACAATAATATATTAAAAACCAATTAGCGTTTTTAAGTTAGTCTTAAGATTCAAGTTAATGAATAAAGATTGAAAACTTAAGTTTTCAAAGTCGTTTTATTTTTTTCTCCTAAGAGAAATACCCTCAACATAATTCGCGTAAAAGAACTATTAAAGTCATACATACACACAATTTTGCTTTCCCAATTAGTTTGAAAAAAACGATCATCAAACCATCACACACAGAAGTCCTTAATGATTAACTTACGCGACAACAATAGAAAAAATTCTAACAATCATCAAACAAGCACACATGTAATTAATAAATAATTATTTGTTTTTCCTCTGTGCTGACAGCGGACATTTAGAATTACCATAAGATGTGAGAACATTAAAGTGTACGCCTGTGTCTTTAATGTACAATTAGGAGTCGTTGTACATTTTGGTGACCCCGACGTGATAGGTGGGCATACTGAAAATGTCTAATCTATCAGTGTGGTAAAAACACGCAAGGCTAAACAAGTGAGTGGGTAGTGCTGTGAGTGTTAGATAAACGGTGTAGTTAAATTTCGAGGAAGGAATTTTCTAAGAAATTAAAAAGAATACATTTCGTGAAAATTATTTTCGAAGAAATCATTCAACATCAAAGGGTGTTGGGCGAATATATTGTATGGCTTTTTTTGGAATTGGACAAAATTGTTCCTTCTCCAGATACAGAGAAGGGAAAGGTAGAAGTAGGAAAGTGTGTAGGCTTATGAAAATCCTATGCGTTAAAGGATTTTATAGAAAATGATGGAAGCTCCGTCGTGTGGGATAAGTTCCATACGAACATAAAATATTCACTCTAGGTGTGGAGTATTCTTTTAAAACATTTTATCATCTAGGTAGCCTTGTTAAAATTAAAACAGGTACTGAAATAAGGAACGAGGAAGTATCCTTTAAAGTAAATGGATTTATATATCAAGAACTTAGGAATCTTATTGAAAAAGAATATTTTCTTGGTATTTGTGCTGATGTTATCGGAAATGATAACTCATTAAGCATTAAAAACGATTATTTTGAAATCGGTGGGATGTGGTTTCCATTAATCAAAGGAATTTCTAAATCCTCAACCATGGGTGATATTAGTGAAGACCATTTCGAAATAAACCGGGTTCCGATCGTGGTACATGTGGGGGTTATAGGCCCATTTCCCTTCTCCCGTCTCTTGGTAGACTTTTTGAGGTTTTTATTTTGGACAGGATTCATTCCAGGGTTGATGAGGTGGGCATCCTAAGAGATTGCCAAATCGGATTCCAATCTGATCTTGGTACCCAACATGCTCTCATGGCCTTTACTGACTATGTCATTGGAGGTCTTGAGAGGAAGTATGGGACCTTAGCGGTCGGATTGGATTTCGCGAAGGCATTCGATTCGGTTTGGCACGCGGGCTTACTGTACAAGTTACAGTCCTTTGGTTTTGATCGTCAGACATGTAGGTTGGTGGCAGCCTTCTTGAGGGAAAGGGTATATAGGGTCAGAGTTGGAGACAAGATATCTGGGCAATATCCGGTTTTGAGAGGTGTTCCGCAAGGTTCACTTTTAGCACCGATGTTGTACAATATCTTTGTCAGTGACATCCCTGGCCCTACTGGTGGAGGTTTGTTGCTAACTTATGCTGACGATGTGCTGATTGCGTACTCGGGACCTAGGGCTGGGCCTGTGTGCAGGGAGTTGAATCGATATCTGGAGGTTCTTCGACAATGTTTTGAGAAATAGGGATTGGGTCTTAATGTGTCCAAATGTACTTCGATTGTTTTTACGGGGAGACCGCGTGAGGTATATCCGAATTTTAGGAGATATACGCCCAGTCTGAAGATTGGGAATGAGGTGATACAGGTTCAGGATTCTATTAGGTACTTGGGTGTTATATATGATTCTAGACTTGACTTTGGACGACATGTGGAAGGGGTGCTAAGGAAGGCGTACTTTGGATACAGTGGAGTTTTGCGGATGAGGGGTGGTCTTGATAGGAGGATCAAATTAATGATTTATACACAGGTTATTAGGCCCATAGTATCATATGCATTTTGTTCATGGTCTGGTATTTCATCCCAAAGGATGCAGAAAATTCGTAGATGGGAAAGGAGGGTGATTTCGGCGTGTCTTGGCCTTCGTTTTAGACAGTTGCCTGATGGATCGATAAGGAGACCTTCCTGCAGGGTAATATATGATTCGGTTGAATTTCCCAGGATTGACGTTTTTATGACAGAAAACGCCCTTGCGGAACTTGAAAGAAGTAAAGACCTCGGTAACCTATAATAAGGAACTTATTCTGCCATGCGTATGATGTTGATAATGGTATAATGTCAAGACATCTGAGACCTGCCGATTTAACTTTTCTCAAAGAAGCTAGACTGTTATTTATTAATAATAAATTATTGTATTATCACAGAAGAAACGAATCTCTTGATCTCAACAGTTTAATTTATAATATTGAACAGTAGAAAATCCTACCTTCTGTAGTGTTCTTGTAAATAGTATTGTATGTATTGTAAATATTAGGCTATAAGTTTCCTTTCTTTTTCTTCTCTTCCCTTTTAGTTTTAAATCTAGTTTAAGTTGTACATAATTTAATTTGAGATATTTGCCTTTTTACAACTATCCTAATTTTTGTGGCGAACTAAATTAATTTTTTATTTTATTTTATTTTATTATATTAATTCAAGATTGAGTGCTATTTTTGTTATATATATAGAAAGAAATGGATAAATAAATAGCAATTTTGAAAAAAGCAAAAAAAAAAAAAAACAATAAATTGAGTTCCCATTAAACCATCGTGGCGAGCACATCGTTTTCTTTTCTTCCTTCGCCTGTGTCTTCAATGTACAATTAGGAGTCATTGTACAGAAGTGATAACAAGAAGTATGGACAAAGGAACATATATCCCCACTACGGAATCAAAGATTCACAGATTGATTTTCTTCGGAAAACCAATTACAATTACATAACCATAACTTTTGATGTAAATACTGATGGTTCTTTTATACAAAAGCTCCAGCAAGCAAGTTTGTGTGGGGTTGTTAATACTCTAAAAGTACTATTTGTTGGGGCATATGAAGGGTATAGTAAACCACAAAATTGTCGTTGAATTAAAAGAATTTATTAGTGACGGAATTTATATTGGGGACAAATTTTATAGTTTGAAGGTAAGATCATTCATTATGGATGCCCCCGCGAGATCATTTGCAAGTAACTGAACTTAGATAATTTCTATATATACACATGTCCTTTCATTCTTAAAAATTTTTTGTCCAAAGAAAGATACCATTTTTTAAATTATTTTTAGCTCGTCGCATATTTTTGGATCCTATAGACAGCAAACAAAAGAATGAAATTTCAAATTCTTTGCTGAAAACTTTTGTTGAAGAGTTGCCTTCTCCATACAATATCTCATTAATACCAAAACCACCTGCAAATTATAAAAAAAAGTATTCAAAAAAGTAGTTTCGTAGCTGTCTAATTGTATAATAGACAGGTAGAAATGAGTTTAATTGAACAATCTATTGATGACAAAACCAACGGTTTTCGTTTCGAAAAGTTTGAGAACGGGTCTTATCAGAGTGTACACTTTCGGCAGTTTACTCTTACAATAATAAAAAAACAGATAATTATTGTTTAGTTGACTACAATATAATAAATATAATAGAAATTAAAAAAAAATATATATGCCAATGTTTGAAGGCGTTCTTTTAAAAAATTATTAACCCTTGTAAACAACCCATTTCATCCGAAAAATTTAATATATTTCACATTTGTCAAATAGAGAAAGACGACTTGACAAATTTCTATTTTAATTCAATTAAACCAAAGGTCGTTTGTCTGGAAAATACAGAAACCAAGAAATATTTGTTTACGCCACATATTTAATAATATCTTACAATGCAATCATTCAATAAAGGTAACGTTTATCGACTATTATAATTATTCCAGCTACCGAACAATGCTATTTTCTGCTATAAATAACAGCCAGCAGAATATGAATAACTTGATTCGACTGGGCTCCTTCCGACTACCATTTGTTTACATCGATGGTACACGCATTGGATGAGCAGCACTTTGATTCCTACGAGGAGTTCGAAAATTGGGTGTCCGAATGGTGCTTTAAAAGACGCCAGAAAGGTGGTCAAAGGTGTGGAAAACAATGGCCAATACTTTTAATAAAAAGTTTTTACTTTTGTTGGTGAAATGTTAAAAGTAATAATGTTCCTTTTGTATATCAAGTAACCTTAGGTTTTGTTCTGTCTGAAATATTATTCGATACTGTCGTATTTTTTTTTTTTCCAATAAATACCTACTAACTTTTTCTTATATAAACCTAAACTTTAACTGGTAACCAGGTCATTCTGTGAAGAATTGAAGAAGAGTCCACCGTTTTTGGAATTGAATTCTATAAAGAATTGTAAGCGATAATTTATCCAGAAAAGAAGCCATTAAGGAATTACAAAAGGAGTCAATAAGGTAAAAAGCAGAAAGGTGCCAATATAACAATGGAAGATTTCAAGGTTGAGAAACAACTGCATGGAACTGAGAACTGGAGTTCTTAGAAGTTCCAGATATGCATTGCGTTGAAGTTAATGGATCTATTCCAAGATATTGATGTAGTGACATTAACGCACAATACCAACAAGCCTTACAATCTTGTGAGCGTGCTGATATTAAGGTCCAACGCTTAATCGTTTCATCTGTCGATAATACAATACAAAAAATATCTGATGTGTTGCAAAGAATCACGTGAGATGTGGGAAAAACAGGCAGCAATACATGAGATGCAATCGGAAATAAGTATTCACATGTTACAACAGCGATTCCATGAAATACAGAAAAGTCCTGAGGATTCTATTTGAATACACATAGCATAAATTGATGAAATTGCAGAGAGAGAGTAAAGAATATGGGTGAACCATTGTCGGAGAAAATAATTATGACAAAGACTTTGATGACCACAGCCAACAACATTTAGCCACTTCATTACTGCTTGGCAATCATATACCGAAGAAAAAAGAACCTTAAAGAACTTGACGAATAGACTTGTGTTGGACCAGTCCCACCTAAGGCGAGAAGACCCCCCAATCGAGTGCCTTTTCCGCAAAACGCAAAAAGTGAGAAAAAACACCCTGTAAGTTGCAATCAAGAAGGATTGCCGATTGTGGAAGATGAAAAGAAAAAAAGATCTTTCCCAAAGACAAACGCCTTTATGGGAGATTATGTCTTCGATGTTGCTTCCGACAATAATGAATGCAATTGGATTGTAGACACAGGTGCATACGAGCATATGACATACAATAGAAATTTGTTATCAAAATATCTTGATGGAAATGCAAAAATTGGTGATGGCACCATGTTAAATGTTATAGGCCAAGGCGATATTGATGTTTTAGTTAGAGGCCAATACGGATGGAAGCAAAAGGTGTTCGAAAACGTTTTGCATGCTCCCAGCCTCAAAGTAATTATATTCTCAGCAACAAGAGCTATGGATAAAGGCTACAGAATGAATTCAAACAAAGATAGCTGTAAGTTTATTTGTTGTGGTCAAATTGTGGCAATAGAGTATCACAAAAGAACGAAACATATCGACGTGAAATATCATTTCATCAGAGAATAATTCAGCGAACGAGATTTCGAACCTCCTTTTGTTAATACGAAGGAACAACTCGATCTGTTGAACGAACTCTCGAATTATGCTAGGACCTGTTAATAAAAGTCATTGTCCTACCGTCTTGAGAAAAAATGTAAAGATATTTGATATCAAATTACAAGAAGTCGACATATGTAAATCATGCAAATAGGTATGGATCGAGTGTTGAGTGTCGAGTGTTTCGTGCAAAACATCACCTAGTTTCGCCTGAACGACGACTGCATTGCTAATATAATCCTTCGTAGTCCCTTCTAAATGTTCTACGTGATATCCGCGAAGAGCTTATTTGTATACATTTGGTGGATTATTTGTACTAGATTATTTTCTACCCAGTTGGCAACCGTGATTACTACACAACTAAAATCATATGAGGTATATATGGAAATGTAGTTTTAAACAAAATAATAGTAATACGAAATAAAATTAAATAAACAAGACTTGAACATTTATCATTTAACACGCAAGCCACCATACATTAACATGATTGTCTCATTTTGCTTTTGGTACTTAAATCACATATAGAATACCGACCTTGATTGATTCTCTGGTGTCGAACCTGATGCACTAACATCTTCTTGTACATATATTTGGGGATTGGGTGTTATTGGTCGTAGTGGGGGAGCATTTTCCAATAGTCCTGTGGGTAGAGTGACATTATTGGCTACCGATGAAATCGATATTGAATTGACATTTTCCGTATGCTTAATGGAATTATCTTTATCGATTAATTGTTGCATATTATCGGAATTAGGCGATTGAATTTCCACAGCTTCCTGGGCATTTCCCATTACAATACCCACAGATGGTAGAAAATTGTTGTCGTTGTTAAAATTGAAATTGGTTGCAGCTGAGATGGCTAAATCTGTATCTGAATCAACATCAGGTTCAAAAATACTGCTATCGTTTTCTTCCGAATCAGATCCGCTTGTCGATAATTTCGATGACTTTCCCACGGTGAATAGAGGCTTCTCTGTAGCTTCCATACACTTATCAATGGAAGATTGTGATTGACGCATTACTTGTGGATTTATTTGAGCGATTTTATTTGTTGAGGAGGGAGTTGTGGGTGTATTTGTTGTTGATTTATTTTTATTAGGATTTAACGACTGTCCCAATTTCGAGAATTGACCAGCAACATTAGAGATGGCTTTTGAACTTATTTGTAATAATTGAGATTCGGACAGATTACGAGGCATACCCTGAAAAAAAAGAGACGAAAGAGTTTGAAATATTTAAATAAAAAGAAGTCGCAAGAGTTTGCTTGAAAGAAATTAACATCTTCTAATGATTGGTGTCTCATCCTTCCATTGGTACTTTGGAGGATGGACCACCGGTGAGTAAAATTTCAGCTGTTTTATTGACGTGAAAAGTAAATAAGACATTAAGAAATCCGGTTTTGAATTAGAGAATTTAATATGACAATGTGGCAGCCATTAAATTATTAAATAGACAAAATTGTAATAATATATAATGTATTGATACGAGTATCAGGCTAACAAAAGAACATTGTTCAATACTTTTTTGGTTACGCTTTTTTTATACCCTCCACCATAGGAAGGGGGTATATTAACTTTGTCATTCCGTTTGTAAAACATGGAAATATTCTCTAAGACCCCATAAAGTATATATATTCTGGGTCGTGGTGAAATTTTGAGTCGATCTGAGCATGCCCGTCCGTCTGTTGAAATCACGCTAACTTCCGAACGAAACAAGCTATCGACTTGAAACTTGGCACAAGTAGTTGTTATTGATGTAGGTCGGATGGTATTGCAAATGGGCCATATCGGTCCACTTTTACGTATAGCCCCCATATAAAGGGACCCTCAGATTTGGCTTGTGGAGCCTCAAAGAGAAGCAAATTTCATCCGATCTTGCTGAATGTGGTACATGGTGTTGGTATATGATCTCTAACAACCATGCAAAAATTGGTCCACTTCGGTCCATAATTATATATAGCCCCCATAAAAACCGATCCCCAGATTTGGCTTGCGGAGCCTCAAAGCGAAACAAATTGCATCCGATCCGGCCGAAATTTGGTACATGGTGTTAGTATATGGTCTCTAACAACCATGCAAAAATTGGTCCATATCGGTCCATAATTATGTATGTATGTAGCCCCCATATAAACCGATCCCCAGATTTGACCTCCGGAACCTCTTAGAGGTGTAAAAGTCATCCGATCCGATTGAAATTTGGTACGTGGTGTTAGTATATTGTCTTTAACAACCATGCCAAAAGTGGTCCATATCGGTCCATAATTATATATAGCCCCCATATAAGCCGATCCCCAGATTTGACCTCCGGAGCCTCTTAGAGGAGAAAAATTCATCCGATCCGGTTGAAATTTGGTACGTGGTGTTAATATATGGTCTCTAACAACCATGCAAGAATTGGTCCATAACGGTCCGTAATTATATATAGCCCCCAAATAAATCGATCCCCAGATTTGTCCTCCGGAGCCTCTTGGAGGAGCTAAATGCATCCGATCCGGTTGAAATTTGGAACATGGTGTTAGAATGTGATCTCTAACAAACACGCAAGAATTGGTTCATATCGGTCCATAATTATATAGAGTCCCCATATAAACCGTTCCCCAGATTTGATCTCCGGAGCCTCTTGGAGGAGCAAAATTCATCCGATCCGGTTAAAATTTGCAACGTGGTTTTAGTATAAGGCCGCTTATAACCATGCCATAATTGGTCCATATCGGTCTATAGCTATATATAGCCGATCCCCAATCACACAAAAATTGGTCCATATCGGTTCATAATCATGGTTGCCACTCGAGCCAAAAATAATCTATCAAAATTTTAGTTTTATAGAAAACATTGTCAAAATGTTATTTCTATAGAAAAATTTGTCAAAATTTTATTTCTATAGAAAATTTTGTCAAAATTTTATTTCTATAGAAAATTTTTTCCAAATTTTATTTCTATAGAAAATTTTGTCAAAATTTTATTTCTATAGAAAAATTTTTCCAAATTTTACTTTTATAGAAAATGTTGTCAAAATTTTATTTCTATAGAAACTTTAAACCTAATTATATATTTATAATTATATATTTAATCGGCCTTTTTTAGTTTAATATAAACCACGTATGGACTATGTGGTATATATTACGGTGTTAGGAAAATTTAAGATACCTTGCCATCGGCAAGTGTTACCGCAACCCAAGTAATTCGATTGTGGATGACAGTTTTCAGTAGAAGTTTCTACGCAATCCATGGTGGAGGGTGCAAAAGCTTCGGCCTGGCCGAACTTACGACCGTATATACTTGTTTGATTTAATATATACCACGTATGGACTTACTTACAATTTAAAAGACGGTGTTAAGAGGTTTTAAGATACCTTGCCATCGGCAAGCGTTACCGCAACTCAAGTAATTCGATTGTGGATGGCAGTGTTTAGAAGAAGTTGCTACGCAATCCATGGAGGGTACAGAAGCTTCGGCCTGGCCGAACTTACGGCCGTATATACTTGTTTTGTTTTTTTTTTTTTGTTTTTTTTTTTTTGTTTTTTTTTTTTTTTAGAAAAACATTTCCTTACCTTGGGTACTTCCAGAAGAGGATTTCTACTCTTACGTCGTTGTAAAACACCACCAGTTATGAATTTAGCATCATTTCCTACAGTGTCCAAGGCTATACGGAACATTTCTACTATAGATTGCATGGATTCTAATTCGAAAGAATAATATCAAATCAGCTTGGTTTAAAATCTTTGCCATAAAGTTATTGCTTACCGGAAATTTCCTCTTGTGTCTTTATGGGATAGGCCATATTATTGAAAAATCTTATATTTGCTGATCTAAACATATGGAAATAACCATCCACACCATCTACCGTATAATTGATTCTCAAGCAGAGCATTGCAGGTGAAGAGCCTTGGAACATTTTGGTCTGTTGATACATGCCCAATTCAATCATAACAATATTTTCCAATAGAACCTTTTCGAAACGAACAATTTTATCCAAATGCGAATCATATTCGGCAACAATATAACTTTCATCAGTTAACAAGAGAATACTATCAACTTCTGTTTCATTAATATCTCCCGATCTATAAAAGGAAGAAGAGTAAATTTAATTCATTATATTATTCACAATTAAGGGGCAAAACATACCCTGGATCAGCATCGATAAGACCCCAAGCACCAATGGGATATTGAGCTGAGCCCAATAATAACTTACGACAATCCTCCACAAGCAATTTTGCGTGTTCGGCGCCTTCCGAGGCATCGGTGTCGTCTGGGGCCGCTTGGCCCCCTAAAGCGTTTAAAGATTCCGATGTTACTGGATTGCCCAACATTAAATCAATGGTGGCTTGGCGATAGCTATCCTTAAAACGAGCCAGATAATAACTGCAAATTCAAAAACAAAAATTACTTTTTGAAATATAAACTATTTAATTTTTTTTTTTTTGCTATAAAAAGAAAAGCATGAAAATCGAGATATATGCTTCAGAAATAATAAAACCAAAAAAATACCTTCGGCATTGACAACATAAAACACAATGTAATGAAAGGCATTAAATAATAATTTCGAAATAGGGAATTGTTGAAAATATCTATTGTCAATTGCAACTTGCTGCTAGTATTTGGCATAATATGGCTACCACAACACCACCTTGTATAGATGACCTGTTCCAATAATTGCAATTCCGGTTGCAAGACGCCCGCATAAAAGTAGCCCCTTGTTGGGGCTGGTGTCGAGGGGCACAATATTTGTAGTATGGTTGTTAACACTTCATCCTCTTTCAATTGTTGGGCATCATTTAATTGGCCCTGCATTAAATCAATCATGCATTGGCGAAATGTATCGGCAAAATTTTGTATGAAAAAACTACGAATAGAATAGAAGAAAGAGATACGAAGAGTTTTTGTTGAGGCGGTGCAAAAATGTTTTAAAACAAAAATATTACATAACACACAGGAAATGTTAGAGTTCATTTGGAAAAGCCGAAAGAATGATCTGTTGTTTTACATATATGTGCTAAAAAGAAGAATAGTTAGGGAGTGGGGAGGGGGAAAGTTAGTTGAAGTATTATCTCATAAACAGAATGGATAATTTTAAATGAATTGTTTTCAAAAGCATTTGAAGTAAAAATTCAATGCGTGCAGATATTATTGCTGATTACAAATGTAAGATTATTTCCGAGTTTGTAAAATATGTTACATTTACTGATGTGTAGTATAAATCAATTAATAGTTTTAGTTAGAATTTTGGAAATTTTATGGAACAGAATTTTTTCGATAGTCATAGAAAGTTTAGCAGGTTTCCAAAACCCAAAATTGTCAAATGCCCTCAGCAACATTTGGTAAAATATTTGCATAGGCCCTAGGTTAGGTTAGGTGGCAGCCCGATATATCAGGCTCACTTAGACTATTCAGTCCTTTGTGATACCACATTGGTGAACTTCTCTCTTATCACTGAGTGCTTCCCGATTCCGTGTTAAGCTCTATCACAGGGGACCTCTTCTCTCTTATCACTGAGAACTAACACCGATTTTCGCGCAACTATTTGAATAGTCTTCAAAGCTTTATTTTTTTATGCTTTTGAAAACAAAAGATTAGAAAGTTAATGAATAGAATAGTATTAAAAAAGCATGCGGGCAATGTGTATATGTGATATAAGAACATTAGTAAAATGAAATAATGTCATCCCTCATATAATTAAAATTGTAAGCAATGGCAAAGAATTTTCAACAATTTTATTTCCGAAAAAACAAACAAATTAAAAAAAAAAAACAATAAACAAAAACTTAAGATAAACTTGTGATTACTTACCGATTTGCCGAGTTCATACCATCCTTCATCATACCACTAATTTTACGTTCACCCGTACGTGTATAATCACCCTGTAAAAAAATAAATATTTTGTTAATAAAACACAGACTATTTGGAGTGATAACTATATCCTATACCTTAAGAGCATTAGTTCCGGCATATTGCCTACTTATAATATCACCATTATTTGCCCATAATACCATAAATGGTGATTTTAAAGCCTCCGGTATGGGAGTATAAGGTGGTGCCATACCCAATTTCACTAATTGTGATTCCAATACAGCTTTACCCAAGGCTGTCTGTACAACATTTGTACGATCTAAACAATCCATACAGTTAACACGAAATACTGATTTCTGATTACATATAACACCACGTTGATCACGCCAATGGAAACCCATGGCCCCGGCCTCGGGAGCCAAAGCCTCAACTAATGCAGAAACATTTTCAAAACGCATACCACGACAATAATCATGAAAATCAAAGGTGATATAGACCACCCGTTCATTATTGTATTTTAACACATGTTTGGCATAGGCATCGCCTATAAGTTTCTCTTTGCCACTTTGTTCCACTAAATTGACAATACATATGCCATCGTAGGTATTGAGTTCCTTGGAGAAATGTGCCTCAAAGGCTTCCTGGGTTTCTTGTTCACCTAAACGAACACAAAATGTTTTTATAGTGCCAAGTCAAGCTTATGCACACACTTTTCTTCACACTTACCCCTATCTAACCTTGGAGGAGGCCGATATTTATAACCAGGTTGGGACCAATAAATTGGTACCGATCCACGAACCTGGGTAAAAGCCAATTGGTGATGACGAAATGACAGTATTTGTTCGGTTTCTACATAATTAGCACAATAACCATTCTCATCCACTCCACGCCGTTTATAACGGGTTCCAGCACGATGTCGTGATCTTCGAGAAACCAAAGCCAAGGTAAAGCATTCATTACCAATTACACAGGGTTCTACTTGGACAAATCCTTGAATGACTGGTAAAATCCAAGTTTTGTCCTAAAATGGGAACAATTTATTATTGAAGACTACGACCTTTTAAATATTTCCTTAACTTACATTTAATTTAATTAAATCTTCAATCATATGCATATTCCAAAAGAATCTCTCATCCGGTGTTTGTTCATCTGTAGAATCTGCTGGTAAATGTCTTTGTAGATTATTGGTAATATCATGATCGAAACAAAAATAAAAACTATCGGTATCATCGAATATTTTGTGCAATTCTTCTGTAATACGTTTCTCTATACGTGATGGATCCCTAATGCCCACCGATGATTTCACTTGGTTCGATGCCAATGCTGCTGCTTGTTGTGTGGTATTTTTAATAGTTGTTCCAGCACTTTTAACAGCACCCCATGTCTTATTCATCAATTGATTACCTTCAAAGAGTTTCGTTCGTGAAGATGTAGACGAATTGGCATTGACATTATTTAAAGAGGACGATCCTGTTGAGGAATTTCTAGAATGAGTTGGTGTTGCTGAATTCGAGCTTCTGGAGTGACGAGTACATGGCGTTAAAGTAGTATCTGGCTCATCGGCACTTAAAATACATATGGATTTAATCTTATACACTAAGTGTGGCGGATAAAGTACACCAACCGGTGTAGCCTCCTTTATTATCACAAGATGCGATTCATAGACATTGGGTAGCGAAATTACACCAACAATGCCATGAGTTATGCCAATACATTCGATATCATCCACAGAAGAGAGATCCCATCCTAAAAAGGAGTAAAAGTTAAATATTTTTTATTAAAATTAAGGTGAAAAAAGGTATGTATTACAAATTTCTTTAAAATTAAGGGGTAAAAAGATATGTATTACAAATTGAAAGTTTTACGATATAGGCCGGTATGCACCTATAGCGAAATTCTCGGTAGCAAAAATTTATTTAAGTCTACAACAAAAAAACAGGGCTGTGTACACAAATTTTAAACCAGCTAATCGTTTTTAAAAATTGTTAATATATGTTCCAAATATTCCTCAAATAAATTGTTTATTTACAGACATTTTAAAACTTTTACGCACACAATGATTGTAATAAATTAAATGTTTGCTGCCAAAATATGCTTTTGACAACCCTGTTATTTTCATTAGAGGTGCGTACCAGTTTACGAAATTGAACGCTACCGAAAATTTCGTTAGCATAAATAGCAATGCATTTTGTAAAATTTGTGTACACAGCCCTGTTTTTTTGTTGTAGACTTAAATAAATTTTTGCTACCGAAAATTTCGCTAGAGGTGCATACCGGCCTTTATATTGAAAATTATTGAAATCAAAAAGTTATACACAAAAATATAGCCTGGTCTACCATAACAAACATGGAAATTTGAATATATTTAAAGAGCAAGCAGTTTTCCTAAAAAGTAGTTGATATAGACGTTAGAGTTATAAAGATTGAGCTTTTGAAGCCATAGATAACTAAAATATCAAGATGACCTACATTTTGACAATATTTTCTATAGAAATAAAAATTTGACAAAAATTTTTATAGAAATAAAAATTTGACAAAATTTTCTACAGAAATAAAATTTTGACAAATTTTTCTACAGAAATAAAATTTTGACAAAATTTTCTACAGAAATAAAGTTTTAACAAAATTTTCTACAGAAATAAAATTTTGACAAAATTATCTATAAAAATAAAATTTTGACAAAATTTTCTATAAAAATAACATTTTGACAATATTTTCTATAGAAATAAAATTTTGACAAAATTTTCGATAGAATTAAAATTTTGACAAAAATTTCTATAGAAATAACATTTTGACAACATTTTCTATAGAAATAAAATTTTGACAAAATTTTCGATAGAATTAAAATTTTAACAAAAAAAAAAAACGCATAAAATTTGCAAAATCTCATCGGTTCTTTATTTGAAACGTTAGATTGGTCCATGACATTTACTTTTTGAAGATAATTTCATTTAAATGTTGACCGCGGCTGCGTCTTAGGTGGTCCATTCGGAAAGTCCAATTTTGGGCAACTTTTTCGAGCATTTCGGCCGGAATAGCCCGAATTTCTTCGGAAATGTTGTCTTCCAAAGCTGGAATAGTTGCTGGCTTATTTCTGTAGACTTTAGACTTGACGTAGCCCCACAAAAAATAGTCTAAAGGCGTCAAATCGCATGATCTTGGTGGCCAACTTACCGGTCCATTTCTTGAGATGAATTGTTCTCCGAAGTTTTCCCTCAAAATGGCCATAGAATCGCGAGCTGTGTGGCATGTAGCGCCATCTTGTTGAAACCACATGTCAACCAAGTTCAGTTCTTCCATTTTTGGCAACAAAAAGTTTGTTAGCATCGAACGATAGCGATCGCCATTCACCGTAACGTTGCGTCCAACAGCATCTTTGAAAAAATACGGTCCAATGATTCCACCAGCGTACAAACCACACCAAACAGTGCATTTTTCGGGATGCATGGGCAGTTCTTGAACGGCTTCTGGTTGCTCTTCACTCCAAATGCGGCAATTTTGCTTATTTACGTAGCCATTCAACCAGAAATGAGCCTCATCGCTGAACAAAATTTGTCGATAAACAAGCGGATTTTCTGCCAACTTTTCTAGGGCCCATTCACTGAAAATTCGACGTTGTGGCAGATCGTTCGTCTATTCATGATGAAATGTCAAAGCATACTGAGCATCTTTCTCTTTGACACCATGTCTGAAATCCCACGTGATCTGTCAAATACTAATGCATGAAAATCCTAACCTCAAAAGAATCACCCTTTATAGAAATAAAATTTTGACAAAATTTTCTATAAAAATAAAATTTTGACAAAATTTTCTATAGAAATAAAATTTTGACAAAATTTTCTATAGAAATAATATTTTGACAATATTTTCTATAGAAATACAATTTTGACAAAATTTTCTAATGAAATAAAGTTTTAACAAAATTTTCTATAAAAATAAAATTTGGACAAAATTTTCTATAGAAATAACATTTTGACAACATTTTCTATAGAAATAAAATTTTGACAAAATTTTAGATAGAATTAAAATTTTGACAAAAATTTCTATAGAATTAAAATTTTGACAAAAATTTCTATAGAAATAAAATTTTGACAAAAATTTCTATAAAAATAAAATTTTGACAAAATTTTCTATAGAAATAAAATTTTGATAAAATTTTCTATAGAAATAAAAATTTGACAAAATTTTCTATAGAAATAAAAATTTGATAAAATTTTCTATAGAAATAAATTTTTGACAAAATTTTCTATAAAAATAAAATTTGGATAAAATTTTCTATAAAAATAAAATTTGGATAAAATTTTCTATAAAAATAAAATTTTGACAAAATTTTCTACAGAAATAAAATTTTAACAAAATTTTCTATAGAAATAAAAGTTAGACAAAATTTTCTATAGAAATAAAATTTTGACAAAATTTTCTATAGAAATAAAATTTTGACAAAATTTTCGATAGAATTAAAATTTTGACAAAAAATTTCGATAGGAATAAAAATTTGACAAAATTTTCATAGCTATAAAATTTTGACAAAATTTTCTATAGCTATAAAATTTTGACAAAATTTTCTACAGAAATAAAATTTTGACAAAATTTTCTACAGAAATAAAATTTTGACAAAATTTTCTATAGAAATAAAATTTTGACAAAATTGTCTATAGAAATAAAATTTGGACAAAATTTTCTACAGAACTAAAATTTTGACAAAATTTTCGATAGAAATAAAATTTTGACAAAATTTGCTTTAGGAAAAAAATTTTGATAAAATTTTGTTTAGGAATAAAATTTTGATGAAATTTTCGCTAGGAATAAAATTTTTACAAAACCCTATAGAATTTTTGTATAGAAATAAAATGTTGACAAAATTTTCTTTAGGAAAAAATTTTGGTAAAATTTTCTTTAGGAATAAAATTTTGATGAAATTTTCTCTAAAGGACGGTATGCACCTCTAGCGAAATTTTCGGTAGCAAAAATTTATTTAAGTCTACAACAAAAAAAAAACAGGGCTGTGTACACAAATTTTAAACCAGCTAATCTTTTTTAAAAATTGTTAATATATGTTCCAAATATTCCTCAAATAAATTGTTTATTATTTACAGACCTTTTAAAACTTTTACGCACACAATGATTGTAATAAATTAAATGTTTGCTGCCAAAATATGCTTTTGACAACCCTGTTATTTTCATTAGAGGTGCGTACCAGCTTACGAAATTGAAAGCTACCGAAAATTTCGTTAGCATAAAAAGCAATGCATTTCTTATGGGAATGAAATTTTTCGCTAGAGGTGCATACCGGCCTTAAGAATAAAATTTTGACAAAATCCTATAGAATTAAAATTTTGATAAACTTTAATTTAGGAATAAAATTTTCATTAGGAGTAAAATTTTGACAAAATTTTCTATAGAAATAAAATTTTCTCTAAAAAGAAAATTTTCTATTGAAATAAGATTTTGACAAAATGATTTTGTCTTATTCCCGTACGTAATAAAGAAAATGATATGTCGACGTTTTTCGACACCTTAAGATGCGGTTGCTGCGTTCAGATACCTCGATTAGAGTGACAAAGTGCTTCAACAATTGGTTCAAACGTATGCAAAGGTATATAGATCTTAATGGGTAGTATTTGGAAAAACTATAAACCAATTTTGGATGATTAATATTTGTTTTTGTTCCCCAATTCCGATTCCTATATTCCTTTGCACGCAGTTAAAAAATTTCAAAATTCTTCTTAAATTATTTTATTTTGTGTAAATATGAAATATTGCCAACTGAATGACTTTTCATTCTATTCTATTTTCAATTATTGCATAGCCTATTATTTTGGATGGTGAGAAAAGCTAGTAAAAGTTGTAAATATAGGCACACAATACCCCTTTTTCAGCCAAACGATTTGAAAGCTATTAAAGTGGGTTCTATTGCGATAGATGGCCTAAGATATCAAAATGTCAGTTTAATCAAATATCGAATTTCCAAGTATTCCCTTTTTTCCAACAAATTATTCAAGTTTATTAATAATAAATACAATATGCAACAAAGTGTCATCATTTAAAATCATATAAATTTAGCCTGAAATTAGGTCATGCAGCGACATTCACCTTCCAAGAATAAACTTTAGTGTCAAACCAGAAACTTGCGTGACTAAATCAATTAAGGAGAATTGGTGGATGTATTGAAAAAATATGGATATAATTTAAGGATAAACAATGATATTAGATTTATTAGGCATGGTCAAACCATGTAATTACCAACAAATTACAGGCTATGATTTTTATTTACACCTACAACACAGAAGGATGACTAGCGAGAAATAGCTAAGGATTTCAATATTTAAAAATAAAATATAACATGATGAAAATGTTAGCTTTAAATGCGTTCATATTCCAGTTCCAACCCCTATATTCTTTGGGCCAAAATACACGTGATCAAATGCTACACATAAATCATATTTTGATGGACTCGTTCTGGTTTATGGGATCTACAACCAATGGCCCATGATTTGCCTGACCTTTTCGCTTGCCCGGACAATCCTATCCGACTCACCAACAGATTACACTGAATGCATCCCATCTTAGTCGCAGAGTTCCTAAATGTGAATACAAGCTGATGTACCAAAACCGTAAAATAGAAATGGAGAATAACACAACACTGTAACGATAACAACAACATGCCAAATAACCTTTTTCCGGTATAGCATTAGCTCCTTTCCCATGCAGTTTTTATCTCCTTATTCCTCGCCCCGGAGTAGACGCCTTTGTGAATAGCCAGAATTCACACGGAGGCAAATCTATCTTTTTTATCAGAGCAGCATCGTCCTGGATGGAGCCACCGTGGTACATTGCCCGCCTTGCATATACAGGGTCGTGGGTTCAAACCCAGTTTCGACCCAACGCCAAAAATTTTTTTCAGCGGTGGATTATCCCCTCCCTGTAATGCTGGTGACATTTTTGAGGGTTTCAAACCTTCTTTAAGTGTTTTCTATGCAATGTGGAGTTCCCTTGTCATTGAATTTTATTAGAACTCAGTGATAAGAAGATTTCGTGATTTTTTAAATACATCACCAAAAAATTGTTGTACATTAAACCAATTTAGTTTACTTCAATTTTTTAACAAAAAAAAAGGAACGTAAGAGTAAATTAAAAAGCAATTTCAAATTGCTATCATACTTAACGAAAACTTACTCCAACTAAACAATATGAAAAAATAGAAAAATAAAAAAAAAGTTAATTAACAAGCAATTTCATATCGCTTTCTTACTCAACAAAATATTTTAAGGATTTTTATACCCTCCACCAAAGGATGGGGGTATATTAACTCTGTCATTCCGTTTGAACCACATCGAAACATTGCTCTAAGAACCCATGAAGTATATATATATTCTGGGTCGTGATGAAATTCTGAGTCGATCTGAGCAATTCCATCCGTCCGTCCGTCTGTTGAAATCACGCTAACTTCCGAACGATACAAGCTATCGACTTGAAACTTGGCACAAGTAGTTGTAATTGATGTAGGTCGGATGGTATTGCAAATGGGTCATATCGGTCCACTTTTACGTATAGCGCCCAAATTTGGCTTGCAGACCCTCTAAGAGAAGCAAATTTCATCCGATCCGGCTGAAATTTGGTACATGGTGTAAGTATATGGTCTCTAACAACCATGCAACAATTGGTCCACATCGGTCCATAATTATATATAGCCCCCATATAAAACGATCCCCAGATTTTGATTGCGGAGCCTCTAAGAGAAGAAAATTTCATCCGATCCGGCTGAAATTTGGTTCATGGTGTTAGTATACGGTTTCTAACAACTATGCAAAAATTGGTCCACATCGGTCAATAATTATATATAGCCCCCATATAAACCGATCCCCCGATTTGGCTTGCGGAGCCTCTAAGAGAAGCAAATTTGATCCGATCCGGCTGAAATTTGGTACATAGTGTTGGCATATGGTCTCTAATGACCATGCAAAAATTCGTCCACATCGGTGAATAATTATATATAGGCCCCATATAAACCGATCACCAGATTTGGATTGCGGAGCCTTTAAGAGAAGAAAATTTCATCCGAACCGGCAGAAATTTGGTACATGGTGTTAGTATATGGTTTCTAACAACTATGCAAAAATTGGTGCACATCGGTCAATAATTATATATATCCCCCATATAAACCGATCCCACGATTTGGCTTGCGGAGCCTCTAAGAGAAGCAAATTTGATCCGATCCGGCTGAAATTTGGTACATGGTGTTAGTATATGGTCTCTAATGACCATGCAAAAATTGGTCCACATAATTATATATAGGCCCCATATAAACCGATCACCAGATTTGACCTCCGGAGCCTCTTGGAAGACCAAAATTCGTCCGATTCAGGTGATATTTGGTACGTATATGGTCTCAAACACCCATGCAAAAATTGGTCGAAATCGGTCCATAATTATATATGGGCCCCATATAAATCGATCCCCAGATTTGACCTCCGAAGCCCCGTGGAAGAGCAAAATTCGTCCGATTCGGTTGAAATTTGGTACGTGATGTTAGTATATGGTATCCAACAACCATGCAGGAATTGGTTCATAGCAGTCCATAATTATATATAACTCCCATATAAACCGATCCCCAGATTTGACCTCCGGTGCCTTTTGGAGAAGCAAAATTCATCCGATCTGGTTGAAATTTGATACGTGGTGGTAGTATATGATATTTAACAACCATGCCAAAAGTAGTCCATATCAGTCCCGATCCCGAGATTTGGTTTTGGAGCCTCTTGGAGGAGCAAATTTCATCCGAGTCAGTTGAAATGTGGTACATTGTGCTAGTATATGACCGTTAACAACCATGTCTAACTAGGTCCATATCGGTCTATAGTTATATATAGACCTCAGATAAATCGAACCCCAATCACACAATAATTGGTCCATATCAAGTTCATGATTGTATATAGCCCCCATATAAGCGACCCCCATATTTCCATTCTGGCTCCCTACGTACCGTGCAAAAGTCCATATCGATTCGTAATTATTTGTAGACTTACATACACATACCTTTTTTGTCTAATATATATCACGTATGGACTAACTCACAATTTAGAAAACGATTTAAGACACCACAACCCAAGTAATTCGATTGTAGATGACAGTCTTTCGTAGAAGTTTCCACGTGGAGGGTACATAAGATTCGGCCTGGCCGAACTTACGGCCATGTATACTTGTTTGTTTTTCGTACTTAATCGTTGTAAGTAACTTTTTAAAAATATCAAGGCATCCTAATTTTTATCAGATAAACGCGATTTTGTCATATTGTCGACGGACCTTTCATCATTGCTTATTATTTTATGTTGCACGAATTCCATTTCACATGAACTCAATGTTCAAAGCAGGACCTTATCGTTTACTTCGTTATTTGATAAAATTTTGTTTTTTTTTTACCTCATGTATAGTAAATTCTTACTCAAGGTATACATTAAATGTTCATTAACTCAATTTTCGGGTATGAAATCTAAGGGGCGTTTGCACTGAATGAACACTCCAATGTATTAATAAACAATCATAAAAAGCCACAAATTTAATAAATTGGAATTATTCAAAGTAAAAAATCCTGGGATTTCGTGACGGGATTTAGTGACAACCCGAGTGACAACCCTACAATGGACTGAATAGTCTAAGTGAGCCTGCAATATGAGTCTGCCACTATACCTAACCTAACCTAACCTAACCATCGTCTTGGGAAGAAGACTACCAAACAATAAAAATGGCTATAGAGGTCATCATGAGGAATGTTCCCAACGGTCACCGCATAGGATTAGAAATAAAAGGCTCCCAAGATAACTCTCTTACACAGAGTTAAGAAGAATCTATTGGTAGGGTGATTTTGCATGACAATGCAGATTTAAAAATAGCGTGCCTGACATGTTCCTCAACAGCACAAAAACGGCTACAAGACACGCGTACCTTTGGTTTATCTGGCAGAAATTAATCGACAAATCATCAAGTCCCCATGATATGCTACTAGAAGTTAAAAAAATTGTGTTGGTAAATATTTAGCGGCATGAAGGGTCATGGGGTATGAAAGGCAATCAGAGCGGGACATGACTGATGAAATACACAATACACTAGAGAATGCACCAATTTTATGAGTGACCCGTTCACAAAATATCTTAGAAGGACCTAAGCATTGGGTTATAATGAATTAGAGACACTAATCATAGTTTTTGTATAATAGCCACCGACAAGTGTCATAGTTAAAATTGATTCCTTGTAGGAGAAGATAGAATCATAAACGTAACAAAAGGCGGACAAAGTAAAATTTTAATTTATTTGTGTTTCATATTTAAAAAAACACATATTTGTCTTTTTTATTTTAGAAAGTCAAATAATGTGCAAAAACTTGGATAAGGGTAAACGCCTTACAAATCAATTTATTCTTAAACAAAGCAATACACATTATCAAAACTCATTTATTATTGAATTTTGAATAATATATAAATCCAGACACCAAATCTCCACCCCCTTTCAACTGCTGGCAATCTGACGATTCAGAATTATTTTATTCTTTACATTCCGTGACTCACTGTTAATGCAAGTACGAATTATTAATACATCCCCCCTATTGTAAAAAATCAATGCTTAACTTTTGTGACCAACCCCCACCACCGAACCATCTAAACAGAAACTTGGATAACTTATTTGTTTATCTACAATTGGAAAAAGCAGGAAGCAAATTTTGTTAAACTAATCAATTTATTATGAGCATATCCACTTTCTTTGGATGTGCATAGCAAGTGTAAACTGGCTACTTCCATTTACCTGCTTTTATAGTAAATTCCGATGTTGTCCGTGACCACCAAAGGCTCTTTTCTCGTTTGACGAATATATAATAGTTATCTGTTTGAAACACTTCCATTTCGTTGTTGCTTTATATTAAGATTAATTACAATTTTTTAAACTATACTATTGGTATTAACACAGCATATTGTTCTTGCACAATATTTTTTTTTATGAAATAATTAAAGATTAATTAGCAAATATGGAGTTTTTATCCACATTACATTTCATTGTTTACAGATTCAAAATAGCAAATCGGTTTTTAACACGACCGCAAAATAAAATTTAAATGGGTTTTGCCAATCGTAGTTAATAACTTTTGCGTTTTCTCTAAGTAAATTTTTAATTCTTTCGAGGAATATATTTTTCTCTATTTTTTCCTTTTGACACTGACAACACAACTGACAATAAAAGCAAAGACATTTGGATTTGTTTTGATTTATGGGGTAATAGGGTTGCCATGACAACCTCATTATTCAAAAGCGTTCCAAAGTTGTTGGTGACTACGAAAGTGAACGATTTATCTTCAAACAATTTAAGCTTTTATATGTGGGGTGTACAAAGTAAAATAAAAAGTTGTTAAGCGCTCACACTAGGCTCAAGTTTTGCAATTCGCATTTTTCATACAATAGCAAAATTTTAAATGTCAAAAAGGAGATTTCAAACACATGTTGGACGTAGTATAACATTTTTAAAGGTATATTATGCGCCATCCAGATTATAAGTTTTTCCGGACGGAATATCAGTGCTTGTAAAGAATCTTACAGTGTGGCCGAACTCTAAGAATTGTCGGAGGTAAGTAAAATATCGATAAATGTGTTATTGATCCAATTACCAAACAGCAGTATTGATTATGTTTTCGAGCATATCTTATAATGTGGCCAATTTCTGGGATATGTTCGACACGGGTACTGTCGACCATATAAACTTATTGTCTGGACGGCGCTTTTGTGATGGACAAGATTTGTGGTGATAACGGTGGCACTATGAATTTAAGCTGCGGCTGTAGCTCGCCGGAAATGTGGGTTTCGATCCGTTATTATCCATTCATTTAAAAATAGTGCCAGGTGTTGATAATAATTTCTCTTTTAATTTTTCTTAACGGTGAACAAGTAGAAATTCAAATATGAATTTCTTATTACAGAAAGACGGACAGACGGACATTCTTTAAATGTTTTTATACAATTCCGGAAATGAAAATGAATTTTATTAATGATTTACCGAACCTGTTGGATGTGGTTCGTCAGGCTACCCCCCCTTAACATGACCCTTATATAGATCATCCTTGAGATCCTTTCAGCCCATTATTCATATAAAGAATCTCCCAAGAAATTGACGCGACACTTCTCTTACAAACCGGCTACATCCTCAATCCTTTAATTAAATACTCAGCACATTTTTAATTTCATAAATGGATTCACATTTCAATATATTGTTTCGAATTCATTATAATGGGTTTCGTGAAATTTTTCATAAATAAAATTGTATATAAACTTATTGCTATATATCACTTAGAAATAGATATATATAATAATATACAAATTACTAATGGAATGCTAATAATAAAATCCAAATTGTATTAACTTTTTCTTATCAACATCATTCGTTATACATTTTATTTCACTATGCTCATTTTTTCACTAAATATTAAAAAAATTTGTCTTTGTGGCAAGACAAATATCTCAGAACACAAAAATAAAGATTTTCAATTCGTGCGTGAAGTCAATACTTTTATATGGAAGCGAAACCTGGCTCATGTCTAAAAACATAGCACAAAGAATTCAAACTTTTATCAACAAGTGCCTCCGCATAGTATGTGGTATATTCTGGCCCAATACAATAACAAATGGAGAACTGTATACAAAAGTAAATGAAGAACCAATAACAAGACAAATTGCTAGACGAAAATGGAGATGGATTGGGCATACATTACGGAAACCGACAAACAGCATCTCTAGAATGGCCATGGAGTGGAACCCCCAAGGATCGAGAAGACCAGGGCGACCCAAAAATACATGGCGCAGAACTGTACAAACTGAATTATTAAGAATAAACAAGACACTAAACGATATTAAAATTATATGTATCGATAAAAGTAGATATAAAATTCTTGTAGAAGCCCTATGCTCCCAAGAGGAACAATAAAGGAAAAAAAAAAAAAAAAAAATTAAAAAAATGAATTTGGATGTTACTATTATTATTCGAATACAAAATTATTTCTATAGGTTACAGGTTTTCATATGAGATTTCGTTCTTTTTGTTTAATTTTTTTTTTTAACAGTAACAATTTTGAATTATTTTTAAATTTACATGCTTAACATGTGATTGTGTTTGTTTCTTTTGTTTTTCTTTTAAAAAGGGTTTTATATGTTTAATATCTCAAAAATTTTCTCAAAGATTTAATTTTTCGATTCTTGTATATAATTTCATTATTTAGGGTTTCAAATATTTTTGCAAAAATCTTACTATTTGATTTTTGTATTTATTTTATTAAATGAATTTCAAATATTTTTCGAAAATTTTACTTTTTTTGATTTTTTGTACTTTTTCTTTCTTTTAATTTTTTTTGTTTAAATTGAATTATTGGTTTTTTTGTTGTTAAATAAATTTTGAAGATTTCTTTTTTTTCTCTATTTTTGTTTTTGCGTTTTTACAAAATGGAGAAGTTGAAATAGTGAAGCCACGTGATTTTCCAGTTACGTAACAAATTTTATGCAAAAATTTACGTCTTCTTTTTACTTTCTTGTAACTTTCAATTTCTTGTTTTTTTGAATAGTTTTTTTTAATGTATTTATTTGGAGTGGTCAATTTTTAAAGAATTTGCTCATATGTATAAAGTTTCTGCAACATGTTGTTATATTACATGTACTCACTCAACATTGTTTTCATATAGCAGAGGTTATTAACCTCGGGATTTCGAGTGCCTTCAGGGTAGGTATGTCCCAAAACTCCATAGACCAAATGACAGGCGAATTACCAATTAGCGAAACCAGTAGTGTCACAGGGTTTCTTAATCCCAAACTCCCTTAGTCTCGACACAAATCCTATTATTCGCAAAATATAATAATTAGATAAAAAGAAATGTAACATTTGTGCTGGCGCACATTGTCCATTTATTCTTACCCGAGGTGTATTTTATAAAATGACGAGAAGTTAACATAAATCCAATAAAACCGCTTATTAATGTCGCAATAATATCTATATTAAAAAAAATTAAACACTATAACACCGTCCAAAATATTTCAAAAAGTCCAAAACTTTACCGAAATTATTATATTTCAAATTTTCAGGTTATTTCGCACTAGCAACAATAACGCCACATAAACTCCTATATGGGAGTACCTTATTTGCACACACTGGCTTTGACTTCAACTTCACTAATGACAAGCGTGAGTTGCTATCAGTTGTGCTATGCCTGTCTCACGACTTTGTGAAAGGTCAGTCTCCACAACTCTCTTTTTTCATCACAACTCTGCATTTGCTACTCCCCTTTCTATACAACCATCTATGACATGTGCGTTGTCCTTTCTAACCAATAGATGGCACTCATGTATACATAATGGGATTTTTAGACGTGCTGTTTGGCCAGTTATAGGGTAATACTACCGAAACCTTCTCATTTGAGTATGACGATGGCAACAGTTAATAAAGGAAAATGGCGAATCCGCCTTAATATAAGCGTGTTGCGCAAAGAAACGTCGCTGAATATGAGACATGCCAGAAATTCCATAGTAGCCAATGAAATACTTCAAATGTTTAAAAGTTGTACAATATCTCATATGAATGGTAAAATTGTACGAAATGTATTTCATATGTTATATGGTGGCCGTCACACTTTAGTAAAAATGTTGAAATGCAACATGGAATAAAGTAATGCGTCTTATAGACTATAACAGCCTATTTCTGATATCCGAACGAAAACAATTGCGAACGAACGGCAGTCACTCACTTTCGTCTAGATTTGGGTTTCTCTAACTTCCTTTCGTTCGTTCGCATGGCTTACGTTACTGTCAAATGCTAGCATTACCAGATCTGCGTTATTCCAATTTCCTGAAAAAGGTCCATACATTTTAAAAATGATTTTCCATAAAATTCAATCTGGCATCGCCGTTCATTTGGCAAACATTTCCCGCTTTTGATATTTGGTTTAGCTCAATAATTTTTTTTAACAAATTAGCCCGCGTAGAGAGATAAGAATTTGTATTTCCATATTTCTACAATAATTACAGTTCAGTTGTCCTTTTAATGAGTGTTTCATTCGAAATGTATGTGTTTGCTCGTGTTAGACTTTCCCTTAAACGGTCTCTACACCCAGAAAAAAGTGACCCCTTCTTAAAGTTAAAATGAACTCATTGTGAAGAAAGTTGAACTTCGTATAGCGCCAAAGACATTTTTATTTGTTTGAACGATGTGATTTTCGTAGAAATTAGAAATAATGCTTTCCATATATTAGTTAACATTTTCCTATATTTATATACCACTATACTACAGAATGAAAAAATTTAACTAATTTGAATTCATATATGGAATGATTTTATTGAAATTTTTTCATTCATTTCGACAAATCTTACACATTTGTGGTAAAACTTTTACTTCATAATTAGAACTGCTTACCTTCGTTTTTAAATACAATTTTATTTATTTCTATAAGCAATTTTATCTTCAATAAAAGACATGTTTTATTAATATATTGAATATATTTATTAAGAATCAACAGCATCGAATCTCTTTGAAATATTAGTTTATTATTCCACTATTTCCAATTTCCGTGTGATATTATCAACTGTAAAACGCACTTTTTCTTCTTCTTGTACTTTTCACTTTTAATAAGTTGCTGCCTAATGATTTTGTCCTCCTTTTACAATTTCAATACCTACAAATATAAAAAATCATAAAACATTTTTGTTGCAAAAGGTTAGCGTCACTGAATATTACCTGATAATTGAAGATTCCAAAATGAAGACAAATGAAAGGGTTGTTATTCTGCTGATGTTTTCTTTCTTTATACACTATCACGAACATTGATAGATTTATTTAAAAAAAAACGAAAATTTTTCTCACTAATTTAAAATAACAAATATTTTATATATTTTATTTGTTATTTATTATATTATTTTACCATATTATTTTTTAACAATCTCTCCGTATACCAAAACAACGCGATTCCAATTAAAAAAACAAACCGACGCGCAAATATATCGATTACACCCACGCGCAAACACATCGATTACGATGACAGGTATCGATTACAGGTAAACAATAGAAATTTAGGAAAATTTCCTATATTCTAACAAGTGTGTTTCCTTAAGTTTTGAAAGGATTGCATACTTCTTAGTACGAATGAACTAAAATATTTTTCTATGCCAAGTGTTGTTCGTATGTATGAAAAACTTTCTATTATAAAGGAAGTCGCAATTATCATTTTATAAGAAATTTTACTAATTTTGAAGAAACTTGGTTTTAGTTCGGTTTTTGTTTATTTTTACGAATGCTTTGTTATCGGTGAATAAAATTTTCTTTTTCAGTAGTAAATTCTTATACCCAGCGAAGAAAATAGTATGAGCAAAATTCCATGCCTTATTCTAGTTAATGAACTATTCCTAACTGCTTACAGTTTAGGATTTTTTTACTGAAACGAGTAAATTTTATTATTTTTCACAAAAATTTACCTTAATGGAAATAAAATGGATAAACTATATTGATGAAAATTTTTTCCTTTAGTTTCGAAGGCACTTTTTTCTGGGTGTAATTTATGTTGAAAATTACATTTACCCTCAAACTGAAAAGTTGTTGCATTTGAAAAATGCTCATCCTGTGTTTATTGGGTATCTATAAAGGGTGGTTAAATCTTAAGGGCCGATGTTGAATGTGAACCACACCTAAACGCCAAGTTTTTTTTCCGAATTTTATTTAACATTTCTCTATTTCAGACTTACTCAATTTGAACCATGGACGTCGTGAATGGGCAGAATGGTTTCAAGAAATGGCAACAGTGGATGATCAATTTTCAAAGAAAATCATCTTCAGTGATGAGGCACATTTTCACCTCAGTGGATTCGTCAATAAACAGAATGAGAATCCAAGAGTGATTGTCGAAAAACCAATGCACCCACAAAGAGTGACTGTTTGGTGCGGTTTATGGGCTTGCGGCATTATCGGGCCGTATTTTTTTCAAAATGAGGCCGGTCAGGCAGTTACTGTGAATGGTGTTCGCTATCGTGAGATGATAACGAACTTTTTAGGGCCCGAATTGGAAGATATGGATGTGGACGATATGTGGTTTCAGCAGGACGGTGCCACTTGCCACACAGCTAACGCAACAATGGTTCTTTTGCGCAACAAATTCAATGGCCGTGTTATCTCACGTAATGGCGATGTCAAATGGCCTCCAAGATCATGTGATTTGACACCGTTGGACTTTTTTCTTTGGGGTTATTTGAAAGAAAAGGTGTACGTTGACAAGCCAGCAACAATTCAAGAGCAAAAGGATGATATAATCCCTGCCAGCATTTCAAGGTTTGTTTTCATCGCTATCCTTTTCACGGACGCCCAACAGAAACGTTTGTCAAGATAATTCGCGATAATTCGAAAATTACAAAAACAAAATGTTTACAATCGTAATGGCGACTCATGTATGTATGTTTTCAGCACTGTCATTCCAGTAACTGTTATGTTCCCATTAATGTAATAAAGTATTTGGTTAGTGTTTCGATTTCATAGTGCACGATTTCTTTTATAAACGATTTATTTTATAAACCAAAACCAACTGTAAGTATATTGTGAATATTGAAGTGTTTATTTTATACAAGTATAAGCAAAGAAAGCAATCTGGTGATATTTTAAACTAAAATTACAAAATTTGTGGTGTGCGTGTTCCAAAGAATAAAATTAAAAGAAATATCTTCCAGATGGAATTTACCTTTTCACCGTATTGTGTTGAAAGGTATTTTATTAAGTGCCAATTGTTCATGGAAACAAAAGTTATAAAAAGTAAAAGACTAAAAATACAGCTTATAACATGAACTGATACACATCCAATACTTTCCCTTGTTTTATAAGTTAACACAAATTAAAAAGTTTGCATATTTCTTGTTGTTGTTATTTCATCAATTTCATGTAATACGCTTTGGTACATCAGCTTGTAGCCAGATCAAGGAGCTCTGTGACTAAGGTGGATGCGTCCAGAGCGATCTGGCGGTAAGTCGGGTTGGTTTATCAGGACAAGAGAAAAGAAAACCTGCCAGCGTTCTGGCAGGTTTTTATGTTATTCCACTGCGTATCACTAGTTTGCGGTGTCCACACTGGCGCTGTATAGTTTACCACTGACCGGCCAATTGCCTTATAGGTAGCATAGTAAATTCAGTCTCTCTTTTGTTGGAGGTTTGGTCAATGGTGTGGCAGTAAGGACCTAAGGTTAATTTCATTTACATTTGACTTGACCCATAACAAGTTGTAGTAATCACACTTAATACTAGCCATGATAAAATTTAAAAGATATCAGTTTATCATAACATACCTGATCCCTCACCAACCTTTTTTAATAGTCCCATAGAAAAGGACCTATAACCTAAAATTTTGTAAATTAATAGTAATTTTGTTTTACTTAGAGCATGTGTTAAACCCTTTTCGTTTTAGGGCTTTCGTTGTTGTTAACAATGTCAATAGATGGACAAAATTTCTAGTTTTTAAAATGTTTAAAAACCTAAAAACTAACTATATTGCAGTTCTCTAATATAATTAAAATACTCTGAATGCGACTAGCCAACAAAATGTTTGCAAAAATTTTGCTTGCTGTTATAACTTAATTTGAGAAAGTTTTTAACAAATTGTTTTCTTATATTACAGATTAAGTTGTTCGCTTCATCCAAACTAAAGCATATTTTAGCGCAATTTCCTTGTTGTCATAACTTTATTAAAATATTAAATTCGAAAGCCGTTAATTTTACACAATTGGTAAGTACGATGTTTTTCATTTAGATTTTGTAAAGACTTAAGGTGTGTATTAAGGTCGAATTTAGCCGCTAAAAGCAAAAATAAATCTATAAAACAGAATAACATAACTTGTTTTTCAAATTTGATAATAACTTCAAGGTGAATGATATGAGGAAAAATTCATTTAGCGCGATAAAGCGAACTTAATACCGGCCTTTAAGTTGAACATGTTTGTATTCATGTATGTATGTATATATACATACCTATGAATATTGACATTGGCAGCGAGAAGACATCAATTTTTTTTTTGCCCAAAATGCAAGAGTTTGGCAGGCATGGCATGTGGTTTAAACAAGACGATATATATAACAAGACGATATATATATATATATATATATATATATATATATATATATATATATATATATATATATATATATATATATATATATATATATATATATATATATATATATATATATATATATATATATATATATCGTCTTGTTTAAACCACATGTCATGCTTGTTAAGCTCTTGCATTTTGGGTAAAAAAATTGGATATCTTCTCGCTGCCACTGCCAATATTCATAGGTATGTCCTGGCATTTGTAGCTTTTGCAATATGTCTGGTATTGTTTTCACTCCAAAATCGAAAATTTACATGTTCGTTGACGAAAAATGAGCTTTGTGCTGAACACAAATTTGAACTTCCTTACTTACTTTAATGAAGGTCGACATATAAAAAGTTAGTAAATTAATTTTCCATTTATACATATATATTAAAAAATGATAAGTTTCATAAAACACGTGAAATTTGTTATTTTGCAAGTTGCGGTAGCTTGGATTACCAAATACTATTTACAAAGTAAAGGCCGGTACTCTGTTCGGTTTTCGCGTTGAAACTCCATACAAAACCAAAAAATGCGAAAAATTTGCGAAATTTTTTCCATTTGTGATACTTTGTTTTTTCGTGTTGAAAAACTGACGTTTATAGCACGGCGCCATTTGCAATGTGAATTAAGAAATAATTTATTTATTAAAAACTATTTGTGCGGGTTTATAAATCAAACACGGACCATGTTTTTGTTCCGAAACTATACAAAGGATCAAAGGAATAGCAGATCAATTGCTCAAGGAAAAATAAAATGTTATTTTGTAAAAACAAGCAACAACCACCAACTTAATCCAATATCGCTCCCTGTAAAATAGCGCTCCAAGCTACCTAAAAAAACGCCGCTTTCTATGTGCGAAATAATGGTTTCCATAAAAATTTTTCGCAAGAATGAACATAGTACCGGCCTTTATACATTAAAGCATCAACATTGGGATTCGTATTTAGGTAAGGTGTGTGTGTGTAAAGTACATTATATATAATTTAACAGAGATATATCAACTTAAAAAGTATAGAAAATATTAAGTGTATAATTAAGGAAGCATTTCGATTAATAAACGAATAACTAAAGTCTATATAATTTATTATTATTATTATGCATTAAAGTTCAAGTTTTCAATTCCGCCAAAATTAATCTATCAAAATAAGCAATGAAGCAAGAAACCAACATAAAACTATTCATTAGCCTGGTTGGATCTAATACGCCAATTATATTCGACCAATTATACAATTATATTGTGCCCTTTTTTTACTAGGCTATGCCATCAAATGCATACTTGAACAAAGTAAATAAAAATAGGATTTGCGAAAGATTCGAGGCATCCAAAGAGTGAGAGTTACGATGTATGACCGTAGCCGCTGGGGGATTGTTTGTTGCAATTGTTGGCCACATTTGTTAGGCATAACATTCGATTGCTGTTGTATGTGATTAGCATAAATAGTGCGTAATGTAGAATCAATTGAAGTCGTGAACTGTTAAAAGCAAAAAAAATTAGTTTATAAAATCAAAATATTTTTACATTTACTTTTCTAAAGATGGTCTTTCTTTTGCAGTTTTTATGCGTTGAGAACCGTAGCCCGCTTGCGGTGGCTGCTGGTGTTGGACTTTAGCTATAGATGATTCATCTTTATTTTCATTATGAATACGGTTGCGATCATTGGGGGTGTTTTGCAAAATTTGACTGGGACAAGAGCCGGACCTGGAGATGTAACAAAAAGAAAAATTAAAGATTGTAATATTAACTTTATATGGGTAGAGAAAGTTACCTAACATGCACTGGAGTAATTGTTGATGTGAGTTGTTGTGTTCCGCTTTGTGATTGTTGGTGTTGCTGCTGCGTAGGTTTACTTGTGTTTGCTGTGGAATGCTGAAGCAGCCACTATTGCTGCCCCTGGCGAGTTTGATCTTGATTTTATGTGCGTTTAAAAGTTTTTTCCAATCCCGCCGAAGCGGATGATGTTGATGTCGATGATGATGATGAGGATGAAATACAACCTGTAGTTGTTGGCTTCTCTTTGAGGGCTTCTTTATCCGTGTTTCCTTTGAAGACAAATTTTGTTGTAGAATGTTTGAATTTCCAGTGCTTGCCCCCATATGATGTGGTGGTAGATCAGGCGGCAATGCTTGGGGAGGTGTTAAATTTGCCAAGGTAAGACGGGCGTTTATATTCTCCAAATCGTGACGCATTGAAGATGAATAATTTGATTGTTGTTGTAGTGTTGGATTACCGCTAAATGTGTGATTACTCATCTGCATATGGCTCGATATGGTGGCACAATTTGCAGGTGGAATTAACTTCCAACTATGCATTAGTTGCTGTTGATCCCTGGCTCTTAAGGGTGTCACATAGTTTCCCGGAAATATTCCACTCACATCTTTCCAATTCTTGCCTTTAAAACAGCCATCCAAACATCTTTCAGTTACCATATAAACACAACCTTTTTTCAATTCCAATTCATCGTTCTTTCGTGGTTTGTATGGGTACAAAGCCAAATAGCCCCAAGGCAAAGAAGGTGGGATGTTCTGTTGCACACACAAAACATTATGGCGCGGTGTTGATGCCGCAGTGTTTGATGCCTACTGAGATTGATTTTGTTGCGGCGAAGTGTTTTGACTAATGTTAGCAGCTGATAAATGATGTTGTTGCTCTTGGGCTGCTGTAGTTTGACCTGTAGCCATTGAAGTACTTGGTCCCATTTCGGGTTCAAAGTCATTTGGAACACTTAAGATTTCAGCTGAATGTCGATTTGTGCTTTGCATAATATTTAAGGCACTGCCATTATTTAATAAAGCATTTAGTGAACCTAATGAAAGAAATGGAAGCTTGTTAGATAAAATTTCTTCTAAGCCTTGGTGTCAACTTACCTGTACATAATTGATGGGAAAATTTCCTTCCACACCAACTTTCAATTGACCAACATTTTAACCGCATACATTGGGGAACAGACCTACCTATTAAATTTAACCATCGACAAATTTTCATAACTTTTGCTTCCTCCTTTCTTTCGTAAATATCATACCGAAATCCAAATAAATACTTTCATACATGTTTGAACCAAACATAATCAAAGAAGAAGACGTGAAATGGGCATGTTGTTATTCTTTTTTCTCAAGAACCAGAGATTAGCCCCATACATGTTCGATAAGTAGTTACAACTTTTTTTCGGTTTCTCTTTTAATTTTGCATTCGTAACAAAATCTAATTCGCTTATTTTAGCAATTTTTTTAACTTTTAAAAGAACCAAAACACTTTATGAAACATTTTATTAATAATTTAGTGCTATCAACAGAGAAATTTTCGGGAACTTTCGAGAAAATAGCAAAATAAAAATTGTCTACATCAAACCAGTAAGTTCGAAGTGCTTCTCCTACAAGTATGGGGCTAATCTCTGGTTCTTGTCACTAACACTATCAAAGCCCAATTCATGTCTTCCTCTTTGATTGTCTTTGGTTTGAACATGAACTCATCCACCTATCGGCAAGAAAGAACAAGCGATATGTACATCTTGGGAAATAGATAATCTTTGGGCAACACCGCCAGTGAAACAAAACACGAAACGTACGTCAGTTGTTTAAATCAACACAGATACTCCAAATACTCCAAATGGGATTTGGAGTATGCCTATTTCCCTATAAACACGGGAATTCCAACTCCAAAGGGCTACAACAACAACACAGATGGGTAAAAATCACATTTTAAATAGAAACAGTCGTTTTCAACAGACATTAATAACAATAGTATAATAGTACTAATTTCGGCTTTAAGGCCGAGATCAAATTATCGCGCTAAAACACTATTTGTCCACGGTTACCTTTCTTTAATAATTCATTTTGGAAAAAATAAACATTTTCAATTGTTATTCTAGATTATTTCTTACCATGTTTTAATAAAATTTGACAAAAACAGTTATGCTTTTATTCTGCTTTTATAGAATATTTTCGAGTTTAGCGGCTAAACTCGAACTTAATACCTAGCTTAACGGTGAAAATAGAAAATAATATACAAACGAAAATTTCTAAATAAAGGTACTTTTCTTTAATAACTCCGAAAATTAAATATTATAAATGTTTTCATTGGATCAATTCCAATCAGGTTATGAAACAAGAAGAAATAACTTTTTTCAGTTTTTGCAGAATTGATTCCTTTTCGGACAAAAGGTTAGCCTTCATTTTGTGATTGAAGTATGCATAGATTTTAAATACTGCCAATAAATGCATAAATACACCTTTCACAACCGATTCCTCAACAGAAGTCATGCTATAATGATCTTAGTTAAAACTCCAATTGAGTTTCGATTCATATATGACTTTTTATAAACTGGATGCTGAGTTGAATTTTTATAAACATGCTTACCACAAATTGCTTCCAAAATTGTTTCACTAATAATTTCAAAAACAAATTCTGATTTTAGATATCGTGTTAGATGAAATGGAAGACCAGACCTCACAACAGCTATTAATACATGAGATGCGGACTATGAAAATAGAGTTTAAAAAATTGGAAGAGACAAATAGAAAAATAATTGGAGTTTTAACCGAGGAAATTATTGCTCTTAAGCATGAGGTGAAGCAAAATCGATTGTCCCAACCTGGGAGCTCGGATACCTCTCTCCTCCCGACACTTCCAATTTGTTCGTTAAACCTACTAAAAGAGTTCGATGACCAACTTCTCTTAGATGAGGACGTTAAATCCCAATTGGTAAGATTCAATAGAATTATTTTTAATAAGTAGTACCTTCAAAAAAATTTCAACGAATTAGATTTAACTTAAATTTAATTCATAAAATTGTTGATTTTAGTTACATTTCGCCAAATGAGGGAAAATTTTCCTTAATTGAATTGCATGAACTAAAAATCAGAAAAAATTCAATAAAAATTAAGTACTCAATTGCACTACATTTCACATTCGCACAAAGGAGTTCATACATTTTTGAAAATTATGGAATTTAATTTAAATTTTGCATTTTAAACTCCAATTTCTGCTTCGAAATATGACATTTTCTAAAACAAAAGAAAACACAGTGTTAAGGTGAGTATTAAGTTTGAGTTGAGCCACTGAAATCGGTTACTTTTCTCTAATATTACATTGTATTTACTGATTCGTTTTCGATTTTAGCGGCTAAACTCGAACTTAAACTCGAAAATGTTGGTATTTTGACCCTTTTTACCTAAATCAGAAAAACATATATGTACATGGAAGCTATATCTAAATCCAAACCGATTTCAGTCAAATTTGGCACACATAGTTACAAAGCTAATTCTACTCCCTGTGCAAAAATTCAAATTAATCGGAGAAAAAAAATTGTCTCTGTTGTCATATGACTGCAAATCGTGTGAAAGCTATATATGGGAGCTATATCTAAATCTGAACCGATTTCAATAAAATTTAGCACACTTGACTTAACTATTAATTGTACTCCTAGTGCAAAATTTCAGCCAAATTGCGGTAAAACTCTGGCTTCTAGGTCCGTATAAATGCATATCGGGCGAATGATATATATGGGAGCTATATCTAAATCTGAACCGATTTCAATCAAATTTTGCACTCGTGACTATACTACCAATTGTACTCCTAGTGCAAATTTCAACCAAATTGGGGTAAAACACTTGCTTTAATGGCCGTATAAGTTCATATGGGACGAAAGATATATATGGGAGTTATATCTAACTCTGAACCGATTTCAAAAAAAATTGGCACACTAGACTATACTACCAATTGTACTCCTAGTGCAAAATTTCAACCAAATTGGGGTAAAACTCTGGCTTCTATGCCGCATAAGTTCATATCGGACGAAATATATATATATATGGAGTTATATCTAAATCTGAACCGATTTCAAAAAAAAAAAAATTGGCACACTAGACTATACTACCAATTATACTCCTAGTGCAAAATTTCAACCAAATTGGGGTAAAACTCTGTCTTCTAAGCCGCATAAGTTCATATCGGACGAAATATATATATGGGAGCTATATCTAAATCTGAACCGATTTCAACAAAATTTTGCACATTTCACTATACTACCGATTGTACTCCTAGTGCAAAATTTCAACCAAATTGGGGTAAAACTCTGGCTTCTAGGGCCGTATAAGTGCATATCGGGCGAAATATATATATGGGAGCTATATCTAAATCTGAACCGATTCCTTCCAAAATCAATAGGGTTCTATTCTGACCAAAAACACATACTTGTGCCAAATTTGAAGTCGATTGGGCTTAAACTGCGACCTAATCCTTTGATTACAAAAATGTGTTCACGGATAGACGGACATGGCTATATCGACTCAGAAGCCCACCCTAAGCATTTTTGTCAACGACGCCATGTGTCTATCTCGTCTCCTTCTGGGTGTTGCAAACATATGCACTAACTTATAATACCCTGTTCCACAGTGTGGCGCAGGGTATAAAAATTTAAATTTGTTTAATCATATCATGTGGAATTGCTAAAATATTTTAGTAAAACTTTTCTACTATAAACCTACATTCTCTTTTTAGGTGTAGTTTTTGTAGCGATAATATTAATTTATTTAATATTTATGCATTTTCAGAAAAATTTAATACAACGTGTTGGGGGAAGTGATATGCCTTCCTTTATGCGAGCCGCAATTAAATCTGTGATAAGCGACAAACTAGCAGTAAATCTAACATGGCGTGGAACGCCAACTAAACCAAATATACAAAATTTCGTTTCATTCAAAATAATTAAAGGTTTGTTGATTACTCTTTTTACTTAAAAACGTACTAATGTTTTGCTTTCTTACTTAGATATCTGCAACTTAAAATATACACATTGTACAATCACGGACATCAACAGAGTATGTCAGCAGCATGTTCTTCATGCGAGAGATCGCTTAATTAGCCGTAAAAACAAAAATTAAAGCAAATTTTTCAAAACGTCAAATCATGGTCCATTTCGATTCGTATATTTAGCAGCATCAATACAACGATAAATTCGTTTTTAAAAATTATATACATTTTAAAAAAAATCTCATTATCATATTATATGCTACAGCCTTAACGTGAGTATTAAGTTCGAGTTTAGCCGTTCTGCCATTAGCCATTTTGTCAAATGACTTTTCTTTAATAACCAATTTTAAAGAATATAAACTTTACGAAAAGTTGTTTTGGACTGTTCCCCATCAAGTTATAATAAGATTTGCATCTAATAGTTATAACTTTATTATTTTTTACTGATTTGCTTTTGATTTTAGCGGCTAAACTTGAACTTAATACCCATATTTAGAAGAAATCTAGAAGTACAAATAATATTTAATTTAAGTACTGGTACACCGTTATGTTCAATGTGAGTTTATTCGTATAAATTGCAATAAATCTATTTTTATTCAAATTAATAAAAATCAAAACAATCGTTTTACTTGACCATAACGACTCCTTTTCAATTCCCCTAAAATTCACTTTTTAGACCCTTTTTAAACTCACCTAAACGATCCTTTCTAGCGGACCTTGTCTAACACTTTGAAGGGGCTCCTGTTGGCGTCGTTATAAATTGATTAAAAAAGACACCTAATAATTGCACTCATGCGAAACCTTTTTGTGGTAACTTTTACGTGGAACAACTTCTCAATAGTGACGGCGCTTTTCCGACGAGTTTTTGATATCGTATACGATTGTTTTCGACGTGGTGGAGATTCCCAGAAGTGTCGTCAAATTCCAAAAATGTTGGCAGGGAATTCGGCACATTAACGGCATAGAACCTCCATTATTCCTCAGCGTCATCGAAAATTTGGACCATCGGATGAAGTTGTGCCACCGAGGTCGCGGCGCCCATTTGGCCGATATTTTGTTCCATACATAATTGAGTAATATCAATATATCATAATAAAATAAAATTACAATAATATCCTAAATAGTTTGTGTTTTATTCAAAATCAACATCGGCCCTTGAAATTTTATCCAACCTTTAGAAATAAAATTTTAACAACATTTTCTATAGAAATAAAATTTTGGCAAAATTTTCTGTAGAAACAAAATTTTACATAGATATAACATTTTGATCAAATTTTCTATAGAAATAAAATATTAAAATAGATAGAAATAAAATTTTGACAAATTTTGCTGTAGAAATAAGATTTTGACAAAGTTTTCTATAGAAATAAAATTTTTATAAAATTGTCTATACAAATATAATTATGTTATAGAAGTAAAATTTTGACAACAATTTTCTATCAAAATAAAATTTTGACAAATTTTTTTATAAAAATAAAATTTTTACAAAAAAATTTTTTAGTAAAATAAAATTTTGACAAAAATTTTTTTAGTAAAATAAATTTTTTGACAAAATTTTCCATAGAAATAAAATTTTGACAAAATTTCCTGTTGGAATAAAATTTTGACAAAATTTTCTATAGAAATAAAATTTAGAAAAATTTTTTTAATGAAATAAAATTCATAGAAAAAACGAATACACAAAGGCTTTGAAGAAAGAACATAGGGATGTGAAAGTAAAGCATTGGATACCTTGCCTACGCATCTGGTAAATTCGCTCAAGAGACATTGCAAATTTTATGGGAATAATGTTGTTGGCTCTAAAAAACCTTTTGACCCTATATCATTGATTTATGTACACAAAATCGGTGATTTTATTGTATAAATAGGCATACGGCATAACATATATTAGATAATAATAAGAATCACAAAAAAAAAATCACGAAATTTTTTCCAATTAAAGTATTAATTGAGTTTTAAAACATATTCAATTAAAAATTTAATTGATTCAACAAATTTTTTTATCGAAACAAAAATCAATCACAAAAATTAATAGTATCAATTAATTTCTAATTGGATCAATATATTTTAATTGACTTTCAATTAATTTGTTAATTGATACTATCATTTCTGTGGTTGAAGACATTTCAATTAAATAGTTAATTGGATCAATTAATTTCGTAAATGAATCAAAAAAAAATTTTTGTGAATAAGGAGGTTAATTTTTTTGTGCTTGAGGAAGCCAAAGTAGAGAGATGTACGCCTGCTAACTTGCTTTCATCATTAGCAATACGGGTGGCTTTTGAGTGGCTACCACACCGCAAGCGCCGTCAATGGCAATAGTGTGGACCGCCGTAACGGCCAATAGTCGCTTCCCGCACGTATTTATCGGCTATGGCGTCAAAATAAATGCCGAATATTATCTGGAAATGTCCCAAATACACACAGAGAATACAGATTGGTTGTGACAACCGAATTTATTGCCAACCTCCTTTTGGCAGTTGCAGCTACTATCAGTTGGCAGTTGTGTCACCCGAATGATTCGGTCGACACAACTAATACTACATATGGTTTTGGTTGTGACTACATTCATCATTCTGTTGTGTTGCCCAACATAAATAATACTCATGACCGAATTAAAAATATATTTAAAAATCAATTACTTCATTGTTAAATATTATATTTTATTTTATTTACATATAGGTATAGTGGTACAAATAATTCTAAATACGCTAAATGTATGTAATTAGTAGATAAAAAATGTGTCTAGAATCTCTATTTATTGCATCAAAATGTATCCACACCCAGATTCTTAGAGCAAAAACAAATTTTTTGACGGTCTAATTTAGTAAGATTTACCACATCCAACTGCTTTCGTCTCTGAAATGTAGCTTCATAACCACCAGAACCAAATCACTGGTTACTCCGAGTTGATTGCTCTGCTCAAAGTTGTCTCCAGAGTACATAATGTCACATACCTTAGAAATAGGCCATTATTATATGGATATTAACAAATAAATTAGAAAGTTACGGGTACATACGGGTATCCATGTTGGAGTTAATAAAACTAACTCCAGGACATATCCCCAAATGTATCATATCTTCGATTACCTGATACAAAACGGGAGGCGCCATGAACAGTTAAAATCCACAGTTCATATTGTCATCCTATGTACTATGTATATGCTTTTCGTTGTGAAGCCAACATGTAGCATAAAATTCCGCTGTTTTTAGTTTTAATGTAAAACAAATAAAAATGCCTTATTTGAATATTAAATAATTTGTTCAAATAGAAATGTCATTTGAGAAATTCATCAAAAGGCATTCGGCTGAGACTACCATATATCAGTGAGGACTACTAAATGAGAGTTACGAAATTTATTTAAGGTAGGTCATATCAATCGAATTCAAATAAAATTTTTCAAAAGAGAGATATTTAGTTGCTACAATCATTTATTTTCAATTACAACCGAAAATCTATTGAAATTATAGCCAAATGGCATTAAGAACAAAAAAATGCTTGTGATCCAAGTAAATAGATTGGCAGAACTAATACATAACTCTGAATGTAGAATTTTCGTTAGTACAACAGATTTCCAACCAATCTGTTTTCTGTGTGCAGTATTAAAGCTCAGGGAGGGCAAACATTTTGGCCAACAGGACTCAAGAATGGCTTAAAAAGTTCTACGTATCCTTTCTACCGCACAATAGCCACCAAATTTCCAGATCTAAACCCTTGGACATATGCGCCTAGGGCACATGTCCAAGGGAGAGTAATGCGCTTTACAGACTATCAGTTATTCCGGACGGAATGTAGTGTTTGTAAAGAATTTTACAGTGTGTCAGATCGATACGACTTGTCGGCGATGACTAAATAATCGGTAATTGTGTTATCGATCCCATAAATATGCAGCAGTATCGATTATGCCTTCGGACTTAACTTATAATGTGCACAATATATGGGATATGTTCGACACGAGCACTGTCGTCCGGAATAACTCATAGTCTGTTTAGCGCATAAGGTAGGCACTCAAAAAGTGTCGATCATCTCAAGACGACAAAACCTGTGATGGCTTTGTCGGTCATTTGATGGCCTTAATTCGTTCCAAAGGAGATCAATTCGGGCAAACAGGTTCTAAATTTCGATCTTATTCCCGACACGTTTTGCTTGTGAACACTAGCATTTAAACAAATGAAAGAATATAGCGATTTACATTGCTGCATTACATATCATCCATGAACTATAATATATATCTTAAGATGTGACCTATATAGTACCCCAAAAGCTAATTTTTTCCATGTAAAAGTTAACTATGTATTTCATTGAAAATTTAAGATAGAATTTCGTTGAGTTTAATATTTACTTTGCTTGGAAGTCTTTTGCTTACATTTCTTCAATAATTCGAAAATTTCAATCTTGTCTTCGTCCTTGGTTTACCTCATTTTGTTTGAATTTAATTCTGCAGCACACAATTGCATTTGTTGCATGTGTACTCTCGATAAACAGCAATACCACTTGACCTATCTGACCATTGTTGTGGAACCATTGGTTGCTTCTGGTTTAGCTGACTGGCTATTCTAGCATCTGTGTGCAAGTTTTAGATTTTATTGTCTACGCTGTTAGGATTTCTTTTTCAAGGCTCCTTATTCTTTGGGGGGGTAAAGAACACTCAATGTTATACATTTCACTTGTATCCTTTTGACATTATTTTGGAAATGTGAATGGACTATGGTGGAGCAAATCGAAGAGGAAATGGGAAGAAAATAAAGAAATTGAAGTTGGACATCTCTTGAAGAAATGGAACCAAGTAAACAATTTACAAGAATTGCTTGCACCAAAGGCAAATAAACAAAAGTTCACTTTTCTGATGTGACAGGAATCCTCTGTTCCATTATATTTTTCATTTGAAAATGTTTGCACGAATGTAAGAGAAACCCAAGGGGGTTAGCATGAACAGGCCCAGAAAGTTGAAGAAAGAACGAAGTCATATAGCTGGGTCTATGATATTTCCGTCCACTTTGCCACCCAAGACGGCAAAGTCAATACTGGACGTTTTTTCATTATCCTGTCAACATTTTCTGAATTTGACGGCGCTTCAGAGAATCCCCACCACGTCGAAAACAGTCGTATACGATATCCAAAACTGGTCGCAAAAGTGCCATCACTATTGGGAAGTTGTATAACGCCAAGCAGTGTTGCCAATATTTTTCTGGCTCTTGTCACCAAATTATGATGCTTTCGTCTCCAAATATTCCTTATTTATATTTAAATTTCTCAAAAAATTGATTGAATTGATAGAATTTTTGATGTTTTGGTAGATCTTGCAAAAAGGTACTTCATACATTTTCTATAGAAATACACGTTTGATTTTCTATGGAAATAAAATTTTGTATAGAAATAAAATTTTGGAAGAAAAAGAACAAAAAGGTAGTTTTTTGGTAAAATGGTGATATATATTATCTTCACCATTTCTGTATTTGATTTTGCAATTGTAGAAAAATATCTTAAGCAAACTGAGTAAAATTAAAAAAAATCTTGGGGCCCCCGAAATAAAATCCTGTGTCCGTTTCTAGTTCAAATGATCCATTTGCAACCTTTCATACACACAAAGAAAATTTCATTAAAATTGAGCTAACGAAAATTGTTCATTGATATAATGAAAATTTTTCATTAACACAATGAATTAAATCGTTAACAGTACGAAACGTTACGTTGATTAACAGAAAATTCGTAATAATAACGAAAAATTTCATTGTATTAACGAATTTGTTTCATTGGCTCACTTTTAATGAAACATTTCGTTAATATAACGAAACTTTTTCTATCAGTGTATGCATTAGTGTAGCTAGTCAATTTTCCTAGGGGGGGCTATAGCCCCCCTAGATAAAAATTTATTGACTGAACTTATAGGTTCAATTATTGTTTTATTTCATAAAAAAGAATAAAAAAATAGACATCAAAATAATATATAATAAAGCAACTAAAAGTAGTTCCACATTTTTTCCAGCAAAAAAATTGGGATTTGTTTTGAAGGCACAACTTTAAAAGCACTTCCAAAAATGTCCTCACAAAGAAGTTAATTATATTACACAGGAAGTTTTTTACTTCAGTTTTTTTCATATTTTAATGCGTAATTTTTGTTTTCTTTTTTCAAATAGTTTAAAAAAGAGTAAGAATAAACAAAATGGTAACAATTATTCAAATTTTGCCACAAAAATGCTAAATCCATTATAGAAAAATCGATAATTTTAGAAAATATTCAAACAAGCGTTAGAATGAATTAAAAATCATAAAAAAAATATAAAAATTATTATAAATTAATGTTTCATGAAGTTCGAGGTCTTTATAAATATTTATATAATTCTAACAAATGGTCGACCAAAAATCAAATAAAAAACGAATAAATAAAAATTATTTATTTGGGAAAAGATCACACAATTTTTTAATTCACATTCAAAACTCTGAATTCGGATCACACCGTAAGAAGTGATGCGAATTTATTGCAATGGCTGTTGAAACGGTGGACATTCATTATATGACGAGTTCCTAGTACATTCATCGCTTCTCCGCCAATTTTGCACCACTTCCGGACCCAAAAAAAACCATTTTCACTTCTTTTTTGGCGACGCTTTTTTGCAGCATTATTAAGATATTAATTTATGAAAGAATAGTTTTAATACCAATTACTATTTTTTAATAAAGATGACTAAACCAGACTAAACAATATAATAAAGAAGCTTTACAGCCTGGTTCTGTATGTCGAATGAGCTCTGTCGATCGACTAAAATGGAAACAAACAGCTGAATTTACATATAACAAAAAAACATCTGTTTCTATGCATTTCAGTCGATCGATTGAACTCGTTCGACATAAAGAAACAGGCTGTTAGTTATTCAACTAAACCATATGTTATATCACAGCTCTATTTCATAAATATCAGACTTCAAACATTGCCATCGGCAACTGCTACCACAACCCAAGTTATTCGATTGTGCATGAAAGTCTTTAGCGGAACTTTGTGCGGTTGTATATAATTGTTTAAATTTTATAAAAATGTAAAATCGTAAATACACCCTCAAAAAAAATCGCTTCTTTAACATATGTTCCAAACATATTTTGCAGGAAGCACATATATTATTGGATACTGCCGAAACATTAATATGTTTGTTTTATGTGAACATATTATATGTTTAAAAGCATTTTGAGCCCAAAAATATTATATGCTTGGAAGAATTTTTCCCAAAGACGATTGTGCTTATTCCCTAACATACTCGTTATTTTCACTTCCACGAAATATATTTGTTCTTGGCACCTTTTTCTGTAATACAAATAATGTTAAAGAAATTATTCACTTTTATAATTTTTTTAAATTTTACCTTTCGCCTGCACGGAGAATCGAACCGAGGACCATACAGTTTGTAAGCCAACACACTATCCACTGGGCTACGTAGCTGTTATGGTCACCAGTAGATAATTATCGTTATAAGTTACATTTATATAGCATAGTTTGCAGCGCCCACGAGCCCATGCAAACATAACATTATTTAACAGAAACATACATTTGTTTGCCACGTGGAGCAGTGGTTAGCATGTCTGCCTTGCATGCAAAGGGTCGTGGGTTCAATCCCTGCTCCGACCGAACACTTTTTTTTTTAATTTACACATTTATATTTACACTATATTAAAGTTTTATAATAAAACTTCGAAATGTGGGTTATTAAAGATTTATAGTCAGTAACAGTGCTTGATATAAACGAAATTGACTGATTTTTGGATAAAATATTATTTTTTTATTGCAAAAATAACAAAATAAACAAAACACATGTCCACACATACATAAAATGCTGCTCTCAAGGCGAAAACATATGCTGTTTGTTTTTCAAATGTCTATTCTCTTGGTTCCGAATGTCTTTATTCAAATTAAATAATATTTAGACTTAAGCATATCAAATTTTTGGCCTTATCATAAAACAGTTTTCCGAAGCAACATACAAGCGGCTTCACAGAAATTGTTCTCTTTTGACTCTTTCGCTGTGTTATGTTGATATCTTTCGTCAACTCTCTCGGTTTCCATCTCTATTTCTTTCTCTATACTCTCTCCGTCGCTTTGAATAAAATATCACAACATATGTATGTTTAGTCGAAATTTGTAGATTTATATATGTTTGCATTCACACATATGATTTTTATGAAACATTCATACCCCAAACATAATATATTCTAACATATTAACATAGATGTCCCAAACATTTAGTGTTAGTTTAGGAAAATTACATGTTTGCACTTAAATATATTGTGTTTTAAAATTGTGCCCGAAAGACATTTTGTTTATATCGGAACATATGAAAAACATATTTTTCTAAGAGTGCAGGTTTTCAAATTCTGGGGGGGGGGGCTAACTTTTTTCTGGGGGAGTCTAAGCCCCCTCCCCAGAGGCCTTCCTACGCTTATGATTGTATGCCGTGGAATTAAGAGCAGTACAGTTCTCTTTTTTAATGGACTTCTTTTGTAAAAATGTAGAAATTTGTTGTTAATTTATTATGCCAAACCGATTTCGAAAAAAAAATCCCAACAAAAATTCTCAAACTTATGGAAATTCCCCACCAAATCCCCAAATCCTCAACTCAGAAATTTCGTCCCCATTCACGACGAAATATCCCCAATTAGGGTACATTTCTCCATCATAGTTGGCGTTTGTTGTAGTATATGTTCAGTGTTGCCAGTATTGGAGATTTTCCCCCCAATCGGGGATATTTTGGGGACAACATTTTTTAGTTGGGGATTTGGTGGGGAATTTCCACAAATTTGGGGACTTTTGTGGGGAATTCTGGTCAGTATAACAAATCAGGTTTTGAGTTAGGGTTTATATGATTTTTTTTTACTTCTAAATGCTTAAAAAGGGTCTTAAAGAAGTACAGGGAATGTTTAATATATGAAAAAAAACTTTCTATTCCAAAAGCTACTTTACAATTTACTTTATTTCTAAGAAATTGTTTACTATTGTGAAATTATTTCGTAAGGATTTGCGTCGAAGTGTTGGCCACTCATCTGCATACATCACTGATTCGGAAAATATATATCAAAATATATATATCATATATAATAGAGTTCATATCGGGACAACAACGCCTTTTGATCGATCACCCAATTTTATTTCTTAGCTATTCATAACTACACATGTTGACCCAACTCCTATTTTTTGCTCGAGTATATAGGAGGGCAGTTCGGAAACTTCTTGGCCTAGCACAAAAGCGCGGTATAAAAGAAAAAAGTTAAGTGTTTTGGAGTTCCTTCTCTGTTATGAACACATGTTAAATTTTGTTTCGATCTGGCAACTCCTTCATATAGAAACAGGTGTTCAAAAAGACGCATGCGCAAAAAGGTTTATCGGGACAAGAAATGCATAATGATATGGTGAATGTGTTAGGTGAAAGTGCTCCTTCATATACAACAGTAAAAAATTGGGTTGCTGAATTTAAACGTGGTTGAAGATGAACCACGTAGTGGACGTCCAAAAACAGCAACAACAGAAATTGTAGCCAAAGTGCATGATATTGTATTAAATGATCGACGAATAAAAGTGCGTGAAATTGTTCATATCATGGGCATCTCAATTGATCGAGTCCATTTAATTTTGCATGAAGAACTACAGATGAAAAAGCTTTCTGAAAGATGGGTGCCGCATTTGTTAACAGTCGATCAAAAACGCATAAGAATGAACATTTCTCAAGCTTGTTTGGATCGTTTTAAGCGAAATAAAATGGATTTTTAGCGTCGTTTCATAACTGTTGATGAGACATGGATCCACCACTATACTCCAGAGACAAAAGAACAATCCAAACAATGGACTGAAGCTGGATGAAGTGCCCCAAAGAAGGCAAAAACAATTCAATCGGTTGGTAAGGTTATGGCAACTGTTTTCCAAATAGTCAACTTTATTGATTGACTATCTGGAAAAGGGTAAAACAATAAATTCAGAGTACTATTGCAACCTTTTGGATCAATTAAATGTACAAATTCGAGAAAAACGTACTGGCTAACAACACAAAAAAAATAATTTTTCATCAAGACAACGCATCAGCGCACAATAGTGTTTTAACAATGACTAAAATCAACGAATTAAAGTACGAGTTGCTTGACCACCCACCTTATTCTCCTGATTTAGCTCCCAGTGACCTTTACTTGCTCCCAAATCTAAAAAAAAAAATCCTTGCTGGTAAGCGTTTTACCTGCAATTACAGTTGTAAACCACTATTTTGAAGACCTTGAGGAAAACTATTTTAATCAAGGGATAGAATTGCTAGAAAAGCGTTGCACTAAGTGTATTGCAGTTTCAGGAGATTATATTGAAAAATAAAAATATTTTTGAAAAACTATTCTCTTTCATTGATAGGCTAAGAAGTTTCCGAACCGCCCTCGTAGAAGACGATTTGACTAGGACACAAATTCGATGACTCTTTATAACAATAATTAATTCTGATGAGGGTTTGTATCAGATAATATTTTGAGCACCCGTCTCACATTTCGGATTTTGAAATCTTAATCTTATTGTAAGTCGCAAACTGGTATAACAACAAGTACATAAAGCAGTAAGTTCGGACGGGCCGAATCTTAAATACCCACCACCATGAATCAAATATTATAGTTTCCTGTGAAAATTTCAGGGGGATTTGATGACAAGCAGATCAGTTCAACCAGTACACTTCCCGAAGATAAATTCAAAGATTTTACCTTTGAAGACTAGATCAGATTCTGGATTTATAAGAACCATATTTGTTTGAGTTTTAGAGGAATCATAAACATCGTGTGCAAGTGTGCAAGAAAACGATGAAATAACGCCTTGATTTAAAATCTAACATCTGTAGATTTTTACCCCCATTATTTATTTAAATGATTACCAGAAGTAAAATCTGGAGACTATAATTCAGTTTCAAGCAATTTTCATTATCAGTGCACATGGACCGATATTCAGCATTTTCGGCACACCTCTTTATTTTCCTAAAATTCTTCTAGCTTTAAAATTTCATGCAAATTTGAAAAAATGATGGTTTCTAAAAGCCCAAGAAGTCAAATCGGGAGATCGGTCTATTTGGGAGATAAAACTTACACGCCATTTTCGGCTTTCATATTTAAGGTCCTATAATACCTCTAGATTTCTCATTTCAGGCAAATTAGATAACACCTACGGATTCTAGAAGCCTAAAAAATAAAATCATTTCTTGCACACCTATTTATATTCCTAAAAATCTCCACATTTTCGATTTCAGGCACAGTGGATAACAATTACGGTTTCTGGAAGCCCAAAAAGTAATATCGGGAGATCGGTCTACCTGATGGGTATATCAAAACATGGACCTATACTCACCATTTTCGGCATACCTTTTTTTAAATTTTATAATACGCTTGGACGGATAATTAAACCGCGGACCATGTAATTTGTAAGCCAACACACTATCCACTGGGCTAGGTAGCTGTTGTTGTCGTCAGCAGACAATTGTGGCTATAGCCACCAACGAACAAGCAACGCAAACAGCCAACCAGTTATTTTTATATAGCATAGTTTTCGGCGCCCACAAGCCGATTAAACAAATTTTATTTAACAGAAACATACATTTAGTTGGGGACCGTGGAGCAATGGTTAGTACATCCGACTTGCGTACCAAAGGTCGTGGGTTCGATATCTGCTTCGACCGAACCCCATTTTTTTGTTTTTCACATATATTCCAGATATGTTCGGAAGATTCCGAAAATATGTTCAACATTACATTAAATTTTTACTATGAAACTTTTTTATTTAAAAAATAAAATTTTTGTAAAAAACAAATTTTTTTGGTGATAAAAGTTTAAAGTTTTCGAAAACCTTCAAAAAACTCTAACAAAAGAAAAACGTTTTGGGTACACGTTTTCCAAACGGGGTTTTTCTTTGCGTGAAGCTTATTTGAGAAAGCCCTTTTCGGTATAAATTAAAATAAAAATGTGAAAATAAGAAAAAGCATTTTTTTTCTACTTGTTATAAATATTTATTACCAGTTACCCCAAATAAAACTTGAACTTTTAAGTCGAGGGCTCAGCCGAAAAATGCGTCGAAGGCAATGTTAACTGTTGACCTTAATATTTCCTACCTCGTAAATGGACAAAACAATTTCTAAATAAACAGGAATACAATAAATGTACTATATATGTACTTCTTACATTATAATTATTACATCCCATTGTTGGCTACATCTTCCAAAGAAATGAGGACAATTCATCAACCGATACATAAATCTATCAGGAGAAGGTTGAGGTAGTTTACGTCACTTACTTTTAAATTCAGTAAGTAACATAAAATAAGACAATAAACCGAATCGAACGATTAAGGAGTCTAATGTGGGAACTGATTTATACCATATTCGGGTTCAATCTCGGACTATGACTTAACATCGAAAGATTTGTGAACAGCGATCAGACCCCATAGTAATTAATGCGTCTTAAAGACTATACGTTTTTCCGGACGGAATGTCTGTATTTGTAAAGAATCTTAAGCGGACCTTAGACGGTCGGATAAACACTCCGACAGAGGTTCGTCTATTTGGTATGTGTTCGTTCAAGTTTTGCCCTTACACTGCACGAACAAATGTGATGACAACATGAAAAAATAAGAAGAAGATAAACAAACGATGAAGTTGTATGAAGATTTATGAATGAAATCATTTTTTACTGAAAAAATGGAAGAAAATAATAAAAAAATCTTGGTATATGTGTCAAAACAATGATTCCTGAAGTAATCCACATTTAATATATTACAAATTACTTGATGAATTTCAAAATATTTTCGCCTGGTTTTCCATTGATTGGAAGTGGAATTTTTCCTCGTTTTTGCCACAATACTGGTTTAGATTCATATATTTCTTTAATTTTCAATCAGAATTGGCGATCCATCATTAATTTCATTGCAGAAATGCCTGTTTTTAATGTAAAAATACATTTGTATTTGATAATGTTTGTCGAACATCCCCTTACACTCAATAATTTGTACCACCCAACCAGAAAAAATCAAAGTTGTTTTGATTTGCCAACACCTCCCCGCGACAGCCGAACACGACCTTATACTATCGGATTTGTCGCCGCAACGTGTTGTGTCGCAGGGTTTATCCGACCGTATAAGGTGACCTTTACAGTGTGTTCAATCGATACGACAATTCGTTGGTGACTAAATAATCGGTAAATGTGTTATCGATCCCATAAACATGCAGGGCTTCGAACTTAACTTATAATGTGGCCAATATATGGGATATGTTCTACACGACCACTGTCGTCCGGATAAACTTATACGGCCTTATTCATAAAAAATCATTAACGTGCACTTTAAACCAGTGATAACAATCACGCTCTTTTTATACCCTAAACCACATAGTGGTCAGGGTATAATAGGTTTGATCTGCCAAAAAATGTGCCTACCAGAAATATTGATTTTAGACCCCATGAAATATATACCGATCGACTCAGAATCACCACCTGAGTCGATCTAGCGCTTGGTGTCCGTCCGTCTGTCCATGTATTGGTAGTTCACAGGATTCCGGTCGCAATTATTAACCGATTTTGATGAAATTTGGTACAGGGACTTTTTTGGGCACAAGGACGAACGCTATTGAATTTGGAAGAAATCGGATCAAATTTAGATATAGCTCTCATATATATGTATTGCCCGATTTCGGGATTACGTTGCGCCTTTTTTACAAACTGATCGTCACCAAATTCGGCAAAAATAATCTTTTTCATCGCCCTTCAAGTCTGCAAAATTTCATCCAAATCGGTTCAGATTTAGATATAGCTCTCATATATATGTATCGCCCGATTTTCCCAAATTTGGCCACAAATCCCTTATTTATCAACCGATCGTACTCAAAGTTGGCTAAATGTAATCTTCTATAGCACTAACTAGATGTGAAAAAAATCGGTTCAGATTCAGATATAGCTCCCATATATATGTACCGCCCGATTTTTCTAAATTTGGCCATAAAATCCTTATTTATCAACCGATAGTACTCAAAGTTGGCCAAATGTAATCTTCTATAGCACTAACTATATGTGCAAAAAATCATGGAAATTGGTTCAGATTTAGATATAGCTCCCATATATATGTACCGCCCGATTTTTCTAAATTTGGCTATAAAATCCTTATTTATCAACCGATAGTACTCAAAGTTGGCCAAATGTAATCTTCTAAAGGGTGATACGGTCAAAATTTGGTCAAGGGAAAACGCGTGTAAATCGGTGAAATCGTTTATTTAAAAAATCAAATTAAATTTCTTTTTCAAGTTCAATTAGTATAAAATTCAGGAAAAATATTCAGTTAGGCTTTCGTTTTTCCAAATCCGAATTGCCGGCCCTCACGCTTGACACCTGCCATCAGATTTTGTGCAGCCACCTTGTCCACCTTCTTCGCCGCAGAAAGCCAGTTTGGCTTGAACTGCTGCTCGTCCTTAGCAGTTTTTTGGTCTTCTTTAGGTTCCGCTTGACAATAGCCCAGTATTTCTCAATTGGGCGGAGCTCTGGCGTGTTGGGAGGGTTCTTGTTCTTGGGAACCACCTGCACGTTGTTGGTGGCGTACCACTCCATGGCCTTTTTACCGTAATGGCAAGATGCTAAATCCGGCCAAAACAGTACGGAACAACCGTGTTTCTTCAGGAAAGGCAGCAGACGTTTATTCAAACACTCATTCACGTAAATTTCTTGGTTGACAGTCCCGGAAGCTATGAAAATGCTGCTTTTCAAGCCACAGGTACAGATGGCTTGCCAAACCAGATATTTCTTTGCGAACTTTGACAGTTTTATGTGCTTGAAAATATCTGCTACCTTTCCCCTTCCTTTTGCCGTATAAAACTCCTGTCCCGCAAGCTGCTTGTAGTCGGCTTTGACGTAGGTTTCGTCGTCCATTACCACGCAGTCAAACTTCGTCAGCATCGTCGGGTACAGCCTCCGGGATCGCGCTTTGGCCGTCGTATTTTGTTTATCATCGCGATTTGGAGTCACTACCTTCTTGTAAGTCGATAGTGCGGCTCGTTTTTTGGCTCGATGCACGGTTGTAGACGATACACCCAGCTTATTTGCGGCATCTCAGAGAGAGAGAGAGAGGTTAGGGTTTCGCTTGAAACTACCGGCAACTCTCTTTGTCGTCTCAGCGGCTTCCGGTTTTCGATTTCCCCCCGATCCAGACTTCCTGGCTGTCGAAAAACGTTCCCCAAACACTTTAATTACATTTGTAACGGTTGATTTGGCAACTTTTAGCGATTTTGCCAGCTTTGCGTGCGAGTAGCTCGGATTTTCGCGATGCGCGAGCAAAATTTTGATACGCTGCTATTCTTGCTTGGACGGCATTTTGACAACTGAAGAGTGAATTCCAAAATCAAAATAGGAGCAACATTCTACACACACACACCTTCAAAATGAGGGGTGTTCAGGTTTTTTAAATGCAAAATTGAAAGAAATGCGTCAAGTTTATATTGACCAAATTTTGACCGTATCACCCTTTATAGCACTAACTGTATGTGCAAAATTTCATCGAAATCGGTTCAAATTGAGATATATCTCCCATATATATATGTCCGATTTTCCCAAATTTGACCATAGAACCCTTATTTATTAACCGATCTTACTCAAAGTTGGCTAGATCTAGTCCTCTATAGTACTAGCGGTATGTGAAAAATTTCATCGAAATCGGTTCAGATGTAGATATAACTCCCATATATGTATCGCCCGATTTTGAAAAATTTGCCCCTAATAACCTTATGTTTGACCATAGAGGCCTGATTTCTTAACTGATCTTACTCAAATTGTGCCCAACACGCACAGAAAAAACATGTTTGGACATGGTTGCCGCATCCATTTAATGCTTATTTAGAGTATGTAATTGTCGCGAAAACCATGTATTTTGTCTTTGTAAAAATAATTTTCGAGCGGAGAAAAATATATGTTGGTAATAAGCATTTAAATGGTTCTCAAATGCCGCAAACATGTTCTATTATTTAAATGATAGAATTTGAGACCATTATATGGTCAGGAAAATCATGTATCTGACCATTCAATTTTTTGACTTTTTTGCAGAGAAAAAAATATTTTTATGGTTTACGTATAGACATGTCTACAACCATTACATGGCCATAAAGACCATGTACATTGTTTTCGTGACCATTTAATTTTTTAATTTTTTTGCAGCGACAAGAATTTTATAAAAACATTGAGCAGGTACACACGATTTTCATTTTGCGCGTCAGTCGTGTGTTGATTGTTTCTTGGAATGGACGGAGAATACGGAATTATTGTGTTTTGTGTTAATTTATTTATTCAGAAATGGCACGTGGTTTTATGTGAATACAAAAAAGGAAAGTGTAATTGAAAAAAATATACCTGGTTTTTGTTCTGCATTTTGATATATGGTATAATTTATTTTTATTTGCAGTTTCATGATGTCTGCGTTTGTACATTTGATGGGCACGAAGTAAATATGGAATGATTACTTATTGTTGAAATTGAACCAAACTAGAGTGTGTAAAAATATGTGAAGTTTGCTTGCACGACATTATAAATACAAATAAACAATGAATTAGTTTATAAATAACTAATAACAAATAAATAAAGTTGATTTTGTGTTTTCTTTTCTCAAGTGGCGTCCTTTTTTCGACGACGAAAAAAGTTTTTTCATAAAAATCAAAACATTTTAGGTTTTGACCATGTTCTTTTAACTAGAAGAAAAACATTTTTGACGAATAACTTAACATTTTAGATCGTGACCATTGTCTTTTAATGGAAACAAAATTCTTTTTATCAATATAATAACATTTTAGATGAGGACAATTGTATTTTTCTTAGAACCATGTTCACTGAGCCAACATGGTTGCAGGTTAAAATGTTACATGGTCGCCGCAAAAATAGCTGCTATCATATTATTTTGCTCTTCGAATATGATTGTGGCAATCATGTTTCTTCTCTGCGTGAAGGTAACCTTTTGTGGTATTAATTAAACCCGCAAAATATTATGTAAATTGGTTCAAATTTACATATAGCTTCCATATATATGCATCGCTCGATTTTCCCAAATTTGGCCATAATAATTTTATTTATTAACCAATGTTACTCAAATTTCAGATTTTGATGTACTAGCCGATCGTATTTATACGTACTTGTAGCTCTTATCAGAGAATGTAGTAGCCGAGTCGACGATTTTACTCGCCGCCGACCATATTTGGCCAGTCGACACCGTTGCCGAATATGTCGACTGAAATGTACATCCTTTTTCTGTATGTCGAACGAGATCTATCGATCGACTGAAATGGAAACAAACAGCTGCACGCACAGAAAAAACATGTTTGGACATGGTTGCCGCATCCATTTAATGCTTATTTAGAGTATGTAATTGTCGCGAAAACCATGTATTTTGTCTTTGTAAAAATAATTTTCGAGCGGAGAAAAATATATGTTGGTAATAAGCATTTAAATGGTTCTCAAATGCCGCAAACATGTTCTATTATTTAAATGATAGAATTTGAGACCATTATATGGTCAGGAAAATCATGTATCTGACCATTCAATTTTTTGACTTTTTTGCAGAGAAAAAAATATTTTTATGGTTTACGTATAGACATGTCTACAACCATTACATGGCCATAAAGACCATGTACATTGTTTTCGTGACCATTTAATTTTTTAATTTTTTTGCAGCGACAAGAATTTTATAAAAACATTGAGCAGGTACACACGATTTTCATTTTGCGCGTCAGTCGTGTGTTGATTGTTTCTTGGAATGGACGGAGAATACGGAATTATTGTGTTTTGTGTTAATTTATTTATTCAGAAATGGCACGTGGTTTTATGTGAATACAAAAAAGGAAAGTGTAATTGAAAAAAATATACCTGGTTTTTGTTCTGCATTTTGATATATGGTATAATTTATTTTTATTTGCAGTTTCATGATGTCTGCGTTTGTACATTTGATGGGCACGAAGTAAATATGGAATGATTACTTATTGTTGAAATTGAACCAAACTAGAGTGTGTAAAAATATGTGAAGTTTGCTTGCACGACATTATAAATACAAATAAACAATGAATTAGTTTATAAATAACTAATAACAAATAAATAAAGTTGATTTTGTGTTTTCTTTTCTCAAGTGGCGTCCTTTTTTCGACGACGAAAAAAGTTTTTTCATAAAAATCAAAACATTTTAGGTTTTGACCATGTTCTTTTAACTAGAAGAAAAACATTTTTGACGAATAACTTAACATTTTAGATCGTGACCATTGTCTTTTAATGGAAACAAAATTCTTTTTATCAATATAATAACATTTTAGATGAGGACAATTGTATTTTTCTTAGAACCATGTTCACTGAGCCAACATGGTTGCAGGTTAAAATGTTACATGGTCGCCGCAAAAATAGCTGCTATCATATTATTTTGCTCTTCGAATATGATTGTGGCAATCATGTTTCTTCTCTGCGTGTGAATATCGAAAACCAAAAATCAGCTGTTCAGAGAATGAAGCCGCCGCCGACCCTTTTTTGGCAGTCGACGCCGAATGTGTCGACTCATCTCGACTCAAATTTAGCCGCCAATTAATCAAAATTATTTATTAAAAATAGAAAAATATATTAATAGTTGTTATATTCTGCCAAAATTTTGAACTTTTCAACCTTGATTGTGGTTAGTATCAAGTTGCTATAATAATTTTGCAAACATTTTTCTCAGACAATTTGAAAGAAATATAAATTTGATTGTAAGATGTAATGAGATTAGTTTTACAACCAGTACAACTAATCTCATTACCATTCGTGCGCCGCCGAATAGACAAATTTATATCGGCGTAGCCGTCAAGCCGCCGCCGCCGCCGGATGCAAAAAATTAGTGTCAACCGGCGCCGTCAGAAATGGACCGGTTTCATTCTCTTGTAGCGGCCTTAAAATGCAAACTAAATCTGTATAAATAGGATAAAATTACGTTTTTCAAAAGTTTGAAAGGGAGTGATTCAACTATACCAAGACATCGTAGAGTGACTTGTTTTTTCTTATCATTTTCTTACAAATTGGTTGAGATATGTTTAAAGCAAATGCTTGAAATAAAAAAAAGGCAAAGAAACAGATCTAACAGACAGACGAGGGAAATTATCGACAAAGAAGTTGATTAACTTCAACTCAACGAAGTTCAAGTGCAGTCATTCGAATAAATGCACCTAGAAAAAGAATAAGAAGAGGAAACTGAATGAAGCACCAGAAGTGAACATCAAGGCTTGAGTCTTGTCCTTATCAGTACAAATTGGTCATTTAGAAATTGATTGTAGAGATGAAAAAGGATATGAAAATTGACTACAAATTGGTACATGGTAAAATTTTTGGGTAATTTTGAAGATTGTGAAAATGACAGACGGACATCGCTAAATTGACTAACTCATAATGTCACCACTACTCATAATATCCCAGAAAAAAAAGCGTCGCCAAAAAGTTCTTTTTGAATCCGGAAGTGGTGTAAAATTGGCGCAGAAGCAATGAATTCAACATGGGCTTGTCATAGGACGGATGTCCACCATTTCAACAGCCGTTACACTGAATTTGCATCATTTGCATCTTAAGAAGTGATGCGAATTCAGTGTTTTGGATGTGAATTAAGAAATTATGTGTAATTTTGACAAATAAACATTTGAAAACGACTCCAAACTCTATTTCCCCACTTAGTTTCGATTTATTTCTCGATGTTATTGTAAAGTAGAGGCTTTAATCTAAATAAGCTATAAATATTTTCCATATTGGCGACCCCTAAAATTCAATTTCATAATAGCGAAAAATACGAAATTTTGAGACCATTTTTCTACGTCTCTAATAAATAAATAAATAAATTCATACAATAGCTATAGCTGATATTAGTCCGGATTCTTTTTTATTTTTTCTAATACTTCAATAAATATTATAGACCAAATACAACTTATATTTGTAAGGCCATTTGGTCATAATTCATGAATCCATACCTATATCGTTCTTGAACCAATTGAGGTAGGTCCTTAAAATTACAACTTTTTTCTACAGGCTATTAGTATACTCTATATACTATACTCTTTTACTTATATATAAGTAAAAGAGAAAAAGATTAAAGTTTTTAACATTAGGTTTATTTCGTTAGTGAACTGTGGCAACCGTGATTACAATACTACGGTCGTTGTAAGCGGATATAAAACTAAAGAAATAATATTTCAAATTGGGGAGTAGGCATATAAAACTTTATTTTCTTTAAAATTCAGTCTGAAGGAGCTTTTGACAATAATCTTCCAATGGATATTTATTTGAAATTTAGTGAAAAGTACTTTTTCGCCAAAAAAAACTTTCTTTTTACTTTCTTAACAATTGTATATCCCATCCCTGCTTCTAAAACCTCCTTTACAGCAGGATTGTCTATATAGACATTAATTAACATAGCCCCTGGCAAATTTTTCTAAATACATTAAATTGCACGACCAAGGTGGCCTAATAACCTGTCCCAAACGTGAAATAAAATGTTCATCGAACTCGCCTTTAAATAACTCCATTGCTACGCGTGTTGTGTGGAAGGTGGCAACACACTGGTAGAAAAATTTCGTTATATTAACGAAATGTGTCATTTAAATTGTGCCAATGAAACAAATTCGTCAATATAACGAAATTTTTCGTTATTGTAATAGAACTTCTCAACGAAATGTTTCGTACTATTAACGAATATTTTCATTGTCGTAAATGTTTCATTCTGTCAATGAAGAATTTTCGTTGACTCTATTTTAATGAAATTTTCTTTGTGTAGGCTGATCTTGGCTCCAAAATAGACAATTCTGGTTATTTACGTATCCATTGAGGCCAAAATGTCGTCGTTAGCCCTAGACAGTCATCCTTCGATAAAATGACGACGCTTAATTTCATTTTCGATCTAAAATGAGTTTTTGACGATTGGGAAATAATAAATTTAAGTTATAATAATTCAACCACTTTAAGAATTTTTGTTTTATACAAATTAAAAACAAATGAATAATAAAATAAACTCAATTTTGATTCTTATTTTTGCTCACGATGCAAATTATAGCATCTTAAAACAGGCCGTAGTCAAAATGACGAAGGATGACGTTAGAGTGTAAAAAATAAGGAAGGTTAAACACAATTTTTCGATAAGAACCAGCATAACCACCATAAATCAAAAATAACAGGTTTAGTTGAAAACTATTTGCCATAGCGGGTCACTAGAAAATATATAGAATTTCAGGTGGATTTGATGACAGATACAATGGACCGATTAACACTCTTTTTATGGATCTAAAATACTTCTAGATTTCCATTTTCAGGCAAATCCAATAAAAATTGTGGTGTATAGAAGTCAATTTTAGTTATTTGATCAAAATATTTCTACACGCAAAGAAAAAAAAAACGTTACGAAAACGTGCACCGAAAACGTTTTTCTTTTGTTAGAGTTTTTTGAATTTCTTCGAAAATTTTAAACTTTTATCACCAAAAAAATCTTTTGTTACAAAATTTTTATTTTTTCAATAAAATATTTTTGAACCAACTGACTTTAAGTCTTTAATAATAAGACACATTTTACAGTTTCATAGTAAAAATTTAATATAGTAGTATGTAATGTTGAACACCTTTTCGAAATCTTCCGAACATATCAAAAACTTTTTGGTGGTCGGTCGAAGCAGGGATCGAACCCAGGACCCTTAGTATGCAAGGCGGACGTAGCCACCACTGCTCTACGATGCCCATTTAAATGTATATTTCAGTTAAATAAAGTTTGTTTAATCGGCTCGTGGGCGCCGCAAGCTATGCTATATATACATAGCTCAGTGGATAGCGTGTTGGCTTACAAATTGCATGGTCCGTGGTTCGATACTACGTCCAAGCGAAAGGTAAAATTAAAAAAATTAATAAAATCGAATAATTTACAGAAAAAGGTGCTAAGAACTAAAAAACCTCGTTGAAGTGAGAAAGATGTGAGTGAAAATGCAGTTAGTCCGGTCCGGCTGAAATTTGGTACATGTGTTAGTATATTATATATAGCCCCCATATAAACCGATCCCCCGATTTGGTTTGCAGAGTCTCTAAGAGAAACAATTTTCATCCGATCCGGCTGAAATTTGGTACATGGTGTTATTATATGGTCTCTAACAACCATGCAAAAACTGGTCCATAATTATATATAGCCCCCATATAAACAGATCACCAGATTTGACCTCCGGAACCTCTTGGAAGACCAAAATTCATCTGATTCAGTTGAAATTTGGTACGTGGTGTTAATATATGGCCTCAAACACCCATGCAAAAATTGGTCGAAATCGGTCAGTAATTATATATAGGCCCCATATAAACCGATCCCTAGATTTGACCTCCGGAGCACCTTGTAAGAGCAAAATTCTTCCCATTCGGTTGAAATTTGGTACGTGATGTTAGTATATGGTATCCAACAACCATGCAGGAATTGGTTCCTATCAGTCCATAATAATATATAGCTCCCATATAAACCGATCCCCAGATTTGACCTCCAGTGCTTTTTGGAGAAGCAAAATTCATCCGATCTGGTTGAAATTTGGTACGTGGTGGTAGTATATGTTGAGTTGAAATTTGTGGATGACAGTCTTTCGTAGAAGTTTTTACGCAATCTATGGTGGAGGGTACATAAGATTCGGCCTGGCCGAACTTACGGCCGTATATACTTGTTTTTGAGTTCGTCTTTATGAAATTGTTTTTACATCCTGGAAAAGAATAAACGTTTATCACAAAAAGTATATACTTTTCTTCCAAATAAACTTCCTTAAAGCAAAAGAGAAACGAACTTTGTTTGTCTAAAATTTCGTTTGGGAGGAAAGAATTATTTTTTTGCGTTTAGATTTCCAGTCTCATGCAAATCGGATAAAAATTGCTATATGTGGGGCTATAATAAACCATGGACTGATTCACATTTATATTTCATGGTCTGATTCACATTTCTATTTCTAGATTTCAAATTTCGGGCAAATCGGATAAAAATTTTGGTGTCCAGAAGCTCAAGAAGTCAAATCGTGAGATAGGGCTATATGGGGGCTATAATAAACCATGGACTAATTTACATCACACACTTATGTATGGACCTAAAATGCTTCTAGATTTCCACTTCAGACAAATCTGATGAAAATTGCGGTGTCCAGAAGCTCAAAAAGTCAAATTGTGAAATTGGGCTATATGCACCCAGAAAAAAGTGTCTTCGAAAATAAAGGAAAAATGTTCATCAATTTAGTTTAGCCATTTTATTTCCATTCAGTTACATTTTTGTGTGAATTAATAAAATTTACTTGTTTCCGTAAAAAAATCATAAACTGAAAGCAGTTAGGAATAGTTCATTAACTAGAATAAGGCATGGCATTTTACTAATACTGTTTTCTTCGCTGGGTATAAGAATTTACTACTGAAAAAGAAAATTTTATTCACTGATAACAAAGCATTCGTAAAAATAAACAAAAAGCGAACTAACCAAGTTTCCTCAAATTTAGTAAGATTTCTTATAAAATGATATTCTGATTTCCTTTATTATAGAAAGCTTATCGTACATACGAATAACACTTGGCATAGAAAAATATTTTAGTTCATTCGTACTAAGAAGTATTCAATCCTTTCAAAACTTAAGGAAACACATTTGTTAGAATATAGGAAATTTTCCCACATTTCTTTTATCTACCTGTAATCGATACCAGGCATCGATGTGTTTGCGCGTGGGTTGTTTTTTAGTTGGAATCGCGTTGTTATGGTATACGGAGAGATTGTTAAAAAATAATATTGTAAAATAACATAATAAAAAACAAATAAAATATATAAAATATTTGTTATTTTAAATTAGTGAGAAAAATTTTCGATTTTTGAAAATTGGTTTATAAAAAAGAAAACACCAGCAGAATAACAACCCCTTCATTCGACATCATTTTGGAATTTTCAATTAACAGGTAATATTCAGTGACGCTAACCTTTTGTGAAAAAATTGGTTTAGCATTTTTTTGTTTATATTTGTAGGTATTGAAATTGTAAAAGGTGGACAAAAATTGCTAGGCAGCAACTTATTCAAAGTGAAAGGTACTACAAGAAGAAAAAAATGTGTTTTAATATTTCAAGGCCAGTCGATGCTGTTGATTCTAATTAAATATATTTAATACATTAATAAAACATGCCTTTTATTGAAGAAAAAATTGCTTATATAAATACATAAAATTGTATTTAAAAACGAAGGTAAGCAGTTCTAAATTTGAAGTAAAAAGTTTACCACAAATATGTAAAATTTGTCCAAATGAATGAAAAAAGTTCAATAAAATCATTCCATATATGAATTCAATTCAGTTAAATTGTTTCATTCTGTAGTATAGTTGTACATAAATATAAGAAAATGTTAACTAATATATGGAATGCATTCTACCTAATTTCTACGAAAATCATATCGTTCAAACAAATAAAAATGTCTTTGGCGCTATACGAAGTTCAACTTTCTTCACAATGAGTTAATTTTAACTTAACTTTTTTCTGGGTGTGGGGGATATACCAAACTATGAACCGATTCGTACCATATTCGGCACACCTATTTATGGATCTAAAATGTCTCTAGATTTTTAATTTCAGGCAAATCCGATAAAAATTGCGGTATGTAAAAGGTCCCAGCAAAAAAATTTGGAAGTTCTTCTTAAGGCACAACTTTAAAAGCACTTCCAAAAATGTCCTCCCAAAGAAGTTCTTTATTTTAGCTGCACAAGAAGTTCATTTGAGTCAGTTTGTTTATAACTCGCTTTTTCATATTTTTAATGGAAAATTTTTAATTTTTTTCAAATAGGTTAAAAATAGATTAAGAATTAATAAAATGGTAAAAATTATTTAAATTTTGCCGAAAAAATTGCCAAATCCATTCTAGAAAAATTGGGAATTTTTGAAAATATTTGATGTCAAACGTTCCACACAAGCTTAAGAATGCATTAAAACTCATAAAAATTTTTAAAAATTATTTATTTGTCAAAATATCACAAAATTTTTTAATTCACAGCCAAAACACACACCACACCTTAAGAAGTGATGCAAATTCAGTGCAACGGCTGTTAACATCCATCCTATGACAAGCCCATGTTAGGTTAGGTCAGGTTATGTGGCAGCCCGATGTATCAGGCTCACTTAGACTATTCGTCCATTGTGATACCACAGTGGTGAACTTCTCTCTTATCACTGAGTGCTGCCCGATTCCATGTTAAGCTCAATGACAATGGACCTCCTTTTTATAGCCGAGTCCGAACGGCGTTCCACATTGCAATGTGAAACCACTTAGAGAAGCTTTGAAAACCTCCGAAATGTCACCAGCATTACTGAGGTGGGATAATGCACCGCTGAAAAACTTTTTGGTGTTCGGTCGTAGCAGGAATCGAACCCACGACCTTGTGCATGCAAGGCGGGCATGCTAACCATTGCACCACGGTGGCTCCCATGTTAAATGCATCGCCCATGCCCCACTTTCGAATCCAAAAAGAAAATTTTCACTACTTTTTTGGCGACGCTTTTTTTGCTGGGTTAATATGCTATACGGGGGCGTTGCTGAAACATGAACTCCATATTCGCCACACTTAGATTTAAATTTCAGGTAAATCGTATAAAATTGCGATGACGGGATGCTGAAGACCCCGAATCGGAGGGCTATATCGAATCGTGGACCGAAATAGTCCATCGTCGCAAAAACAAAATAGTCTTTGCCGAATTTCAGAACGATTGCGTCACTACCCAAGGCTGCAGCGTGATTAGAACAAACAGACAGACGGACATTTACAATGTACTGGAATTTTTGCCTGATCTTCGGAAATCGATATTTCGATGCGTTACAAACGGAATGACAAACTTATTATACTCCATAACCATTCCATGGTTGTAGGTATACAAATGGGGAAAATATAACGCTTTATTATGCTGCATTACATATGTGCCACCCTGTATAATAAATAAATGTAAAGCAATGAAGATCTTCGTACACAACTATAAGTGAGTGAAATTCATTTCTTGGTATTAAGGGATCTACCCTAAGTGGATCTTAAATGTTTATGGAATCACTTGAGACATTTCATAGATATGGCTTTATCGAAATACATAAACTGAAGAAACGATTAAATCACATCATTATGAATTCCAATAAAGTCCTTCTGTTTTTATCAATATCAAATACGGAAATAAAGCATCTTATCATCCACAATCATCATGATAATCGAAGACAAAGCAAAGTGGTATAGATATCAATGCATATTTCCATATAATCAAGTCAAATCGTATATAAAGTAATCCTAGTCTCATTTAAAAATCAATCAAGCTGCACCCAAACATCCAGCAAGAACATCATGAAATATTTATGTAAGTACACTCTGGTGGGGCCCAGAGTACATTCACTTGCCATGGCCCCCTTGTATTCGATATAGCCGAAAATAATATTTCATTTCATACCATTTCATAGTATCACTAGTGGCCATGATGCTCTTCCTAAGTGCCAGTGTATTGAGTGATACAGGCAATATAGAGAGTACCAGTTTTAATGGACGTCCTGGTTGCAAAACCCTAGCAGAGGTTGGTCAAGTCTATGCCAATTTCTTTGATTCGACACGTTATTGGCGCTGTCTTGCTGTTGGCGTTGATGCCATACCCATTCGTTGTCCTAATGGTTATGGCTTCCAGCCGAAATTGAGTTCATGTGTATCATTTGCATCATGGCAATGGGAGACTCAGAAAATGCCACCAAGCTGTCCTGATTTTGAAGTGGAATGCATACCAAATTTGCAAGTTTAATGGAGAGATAGATAGAATGGCAACAACTCTAAGTGTCACTGTTAGCTAATAATGTTTATGTGTTACATATAAGTTTTTGAGAAAATTAACTATACATTGTATTCAAGTATATCGATTAATATATAAAACATAAAGATTTATGAGAAATTTACTTGTGAAATTTGGGCTATGGGTAAGGTAAGATGTGATATCAGCCCATTTATTCAATCTCACATAGACTATTCGGTCCATTTGTATACCCTCCACCATAGGATGGGGGCTATATTAACTTTGTCATTCCGTTTGTAACACATCGAAATATTGCTCCAAGATCCCATAATATATATATATATATATATATATATATATATATATATATATATATATATATATATATATATATATATATATATATAGTCTGGGTCGTGGTGAAATTCTGAGTCGATCTGAGCTTGTCCGTCCGTCCATCCGTCCGTCTGTTGAAATCACGCTAACTTCCGAACGAAGTTAGCACAATTAGTGTGTGAAACTTGGCCCAAGTAGTTGTTATTGATGTAGGTCGGATGGTATTGTAAATGGGCCATATCGGTCCACTTTTACGTATAGCCCCATATAAACGGACCCCCAGATTTGGCTTGCGGAGCCTTTAAGAGAAGCAAATTTCATCCGATCCGGCTGAAATTTGGTACATGATGTTGGATTATGCAAAAATTGGTCCACATCGGTCCATAATTATATATAGCCCCCATATAAACCGATCCCCAGATTTGGCTTGCGGAGTCTCTAAGAGAAGCTAATTTCATCCGATCCGGCTGAAGTTTGGTACATGATGTTGGTATATGGTCTCTAACAATTATGCAAACATTGGTCCACATCGGTCCATAATTATATATAGACCCCATATAAACCGATCCCCAGATTTGGCTTGCGGAGCCTCAAAGAGAAGCAAATTTCATCCGATCCGGCTGAAATTTGGTACATAGTGTTGGCATATGGTGTCTAACAACCATGTAAAAATTGGTCCACATCGGTCCACTTTTACGTATAGCCCCCATATAAACGGACCCCCAGATTTGGCTTGCGGAGCCTCAAAGAGAAGCAAATTTCATCCGATCCGGCTGAAATTTGGTACATAGTGTTGGCATATGGTCTTTAACAACCATGTAAAAATTGGTCCACATCGGTCCATAATTACATACAGCCCCCATATAAACCGATCCCAAGATTTGGCTTGCGGAGCCTCAAAGATAAGCAAATTTCATCCGATCCGGTTGAAATTTGGTACATGGGGTTAGTATATGGTCTCTAACAACCATGCCAGAATTGGTCCATATCGGTCCATAATTATATATAGTCCCCATATAAACCGTTGTCCAGATTTGTTCTCCGGAGCCCCTTGGAGGAGCAAAATTCATCCGATCCGGCTGAAATTTATAGAAAATTTTGTCAAATGTTTATTTCTATAGAAAATTTTATCAACATTTTATTTCTATAGAAAATTCTTTTAAAATTTTATTTCTATAGACAATTTTGTTAAAATTTTATTTCTATAGAAAATTTTGTTTGAACAACTATAATAGAATAAAATTTTCAATTACTTTCTTATCTCACTTTATGTTTTTATACCCACCACCACAGAATGCTGTAATAAGTTTGTCATTCAGTTTGTAACACATCGAAATATCGCAGACATTTTAAGACGATATAAGCATATCCGTCTGTCTGTTGTAATCACGCTATAACCTTCAATAACGGCGCTATCGTCCTGGAATTTGGCACAGATTTGTTTGCAGGCAGGTCAAGTTCGAAGATGGGGTATATCGGTCCAAGTGTTGATACAGTCCCCATATAAACCGGGGTCTCGGTCTTATAAAAACCGTAGTTTTTCTCCAATTTGCCTGAAATTGGAAATCTTGAGGTATTTTAGGACCATAAAAAGTGTGCCGAAAATGGTGCCTATCGGTCCATGCTTTGGTATAGCCCCCATATAGACCGATCTGCCGATTTTGCTTTTTGGGTCCATTGCCCGATTCCACGTTAAGCTTAATGACAAGGGACCTCCTTTTTATAGCCGAGTCCGAACGGCGTTCCACTTAGAGAAGCGTGAAACCACTTAGGGAAGCTTTGAAACCCTCAGAAATGTCACCAGAATTACTGAGGTGGGATAATCCATCGCTGAAAAACTTTTTGGTGTTCGGTCGAAGCAGGAATCGAACCCACGACCAAGGCGGGCATGCTAATCATTGCACCACGGTGGCTCCCTTGTTTTGGTATAGCCCCCACATAAACCGATCTGCCGATTTTATTTCATGGGCTTCTAGAAACTGTATTTACAATCCGATTTTCATGAAATTTGAAATCTAGAGGGATTCTATGACCACAAATAGGTGTGCCGAAATTGAGGTGTGTCGGTCCATATTTTGGTATAGCCCCCATATAGACCGATCTCCCCAATTTACTTCTTGGGCTTCTAGAATCCCTAGTTTTTATCCAATTTGCCTGAAATTAGAAATCTAGAGATATTTTAGGACCATTAAAAGTGTGCCGAAAATGGGGCCTATCGGTCCATGCTATGGTATAGCCCCCATATAGACCGATCTCCCGATTTTGCTTCTTGGGCGTCTAGAAACTCTATTTCCTATCCGATTTACCTGAAATTTAAAATCAAGAGGTATTTTATGACCACAAATTGGTGTGTATCGGCCGATGTTTTGGTATAGCCGATATATAGACCGATCTCCCGAATGTACTTCTTGGGCTTCTAGAATCTGTAGTTTTTATCCAATTTGCCTGAAATTAGAAATCTAGAGGTATCTTTGAACAATGAAGAGGTGCGTCGAAAATGGTCCGTATCGGTCCATGTTTTGGTATAGCCCCCACATAGACCGATCTCACGATTTAACTCCTTGGGTTTCTAGAAACCGTAGTTTTTATCCGATTTGCCCGAAAATGTAAATATGCTGGTATTTTAGACCTCCATAAATCTGTATCGCATTTATTTTTACCGATCCAATTGGTAAGGTATATGTATATAGACCGATTTCACTTCCTGAGGGTACACCCAAAGAAAAAATATTTTCCTCCGGAATGAAATTTTAGACAAACGAAATTCGCCTTTCGCATAAATTATTTTCGTTTAAAGCAAATTAATCCGAATTTTTGATAAGCGATTCAACGATTGTCTTTAAAATTTGTGTCAAAAGGAAACTTTGCTTGTCTAAAATTTCGTTCCTCATAAAAAAGAAAACTCTTCTTTCAGGTATAGCAGGCGCACTGATCATGAAAATTGCTTAAAACTGAAAGTAAAATTTCCAGATTTTACTCCTCGTAATCATTTAAATAATGATGGTAAAAATCTACAGATTTAAGATTTCAAATCAAGGCGTTATTTCTTCCTTTACATGATATGTTTATGATTTCTCTAAAACTCAAAAAAATTGTTTCTTATAAATCCAGAATTTGAATTTTTAGTTGTCATAGGTAGAATCTTTAAATTTATCTTCGGGTTGAACTGATTTGCTTGGGAGAATATTTGTCATCAAACCCCCTGAAATTCTATATATTATCAATTAACCCGCTACGACGAAGAGTTTGCAAAATAAAATATTATATTTGATTCATGGTAGTGGGTATTTAAGATTCGGCTCGACCGAACTTAATGCTGTATACACTTGTATTTAACTGACTTTGTCTTCCGAGTTTGATTAAAAAGTTAATTCACTTAACTCTTCTATCGTGAGCCACCGTGATGCAATGGTTAGCATGCCCGCCTTGCATACACAAGGTCGTGGGTTCGATTCCTGCTTCGACCGAACACCAAACAAGTTTTCTAGAGGTGGATTATCCCACCTCAGTAATGCTGGTGACATTTCTGAGGGTTTCAAAGCTTGCCTAAGTGGTTTCACTGCAAGGTGGAACGCCGTTCGGACTCGGCTATAAAAAGGAGGTCCCTTGTCATTGAGCTTAACATGGAATCGGGCAGCACTCAGTGATAAGAGAGAAGTTCACCAATGTGGTATCACAATGGACTGAATAGTCTAAGTGAGCCTGATACATCGGGCTGCCACCTAACCTAACTTAACCTAACCTACATTGTAAATTACAATAGTATCATTCTTTGCTACGAAATACCTTCTTCGATATTACTTATCATCTAATAATAATTACCATCTTCATATGATGTAGATTTTGTGGAATTTATTTAATTGTTTGAAAGCATCTAGAAACTCAGGTTAAATTACCACTTTATTTACGTCAAATATGTCCTTGTTTATAGCCATCTACTATAGTGAAAATAAATTTTATTCCTTGTAGCTAATTTAAATTTAACCTTTACCACATTTTTCCTATCTCTCTCTCTCGGACCTCATTCAAGTAATTTATTATGGCTGTTAAGTATGTAAAGTGGCTTAATCACAACTTCCTTTTACACTTTCATTTAGCAACACACATACTTGTACAACAGCAACACCAATACCAGTACCTAATACTATGTTGTTGATTTTCATTCCATAGACATTTATTATTTGCATAGATTTTAATGTCTCCATAAACTTCAAATATGTTTACCATCAACCTCATCTACGGCAGATAAGGAATGTCATACCGGTGACTAAAAGTCTTTCTAACCACACAATATTTTTAAAGTTAGTAAACACGACTGACTACAGGGGATAAATACGTGGATCTTTCTTATAAGATGTATATCTGGGAGCATGTAAATAGCACCGTAAGAGGAGATTATCAGATACGCGGGCCACCGCAAAGCCCAGGTACCAACCCCATTGAAAACTAGGCTCTCATTTGGGATCAGACAAAACCAAATTTCATCTAAGACAACCCTTAAAAAAGTGTTACAGGAAGAATGGGGTAAAATCTCTCAAGAAACGTGTCGAAAATTGATCGACTAGAAGCCATTTGCGCTAACAAAGGGCACCATACCAAATACTAAGTGGACCAAAATACTGTCTCATACAATGTGATTACTGAAGCGACGAATACTTTTGTGATTTTTTTTTAGTTTTTTGATTTAATATTTAGAATTAATACAGTGAAGTTAATTTCTTGACTTTTTATATACGTTTTTTTATGTATGTTTTTTATGTATGTAAGTAAAGTCTAAAGTCGGGCGGGGCCGACTATATTGTACCCTTCACCATTATGTAGACCAAAATTTGTGTTACCATCTCAACTCCTTCAAATTTGTTGGGAGTTATTATCAAGGTTTATATTCCCATATACAAATATTTATATCTGAAACGATTTGGAGACAATTTTTTGTACTGCTACAAAATCGCTAGAATTAAAAATTAAATCGGCTAACACCCTGGGATGAAACACAATGTTAGTAAAAACAAGTATATACAGCACTAAGTTCGGCCGGGCCGAATCTTAAATACCCACCACCATGAACCAAATATTAGGGTTTCCTTTGAAATTTCAGGAGGGCTTGAGGACACTTCCCGAAGATAAGTTTAAAGATTTCACCTATGAGGACTTTATCAGATTCTGGATTTATAAGAACCATTTTTGTTAGAGTTTTAGAGGAATCATTAACATCTCTTGTAAGTGTGCAAGAAAAATATAAAATAACGTCTTGATTTGAAATCTTAAATCTGTAGAAGTAAAATCTGGAAATTTTACATTGAGTTTCAAGCAATTTTCATGATCAATGCGCCTTCTACACCCTCAAGAAGTGAAGTCGGTCTATATGGAGGCATTACCAAATGGACCGATAAAAACCTAATCCGATACACGTTTTTGTGAGCCTAAAATACCAGAATATTTACAATTTCAGGCAAATCAGATAAAAACTACGGTTTCTAGAAACCCAAGGAGTTAAATCGGGAGATCGTTCTTATGGGGGCTATACTAAAATATGGACCGATACTCACCGTTTTCGGCACACCTCTTTATGACCCGAAAATACCTCTAGATTTCCAATTTCCAGCAAATAGGATAAAAACTTCGGATTATAGAAGCCCAAGAAGTAAAATCGGGAAATCGGTCTTTATGGGGGCTATACCAAAATATGGACCGATACTCACCATTTTCGGCGCACCTCTTTATGGTCCTCAAATACCTCTAGATTTCCAATTTCAGACAAATTGGATAAAAACTACGGTTTCTATAAGCCCAAGACCCCAAATCGGGAGGTCGTTTTATATGGGGACCATACCAAAACATGGACCGATACTCACAATTTTTGGCACACGTATTTGTGGTCCTACAATACCTCTAGATATCCAATTTCAGGTAAATTGAATAAAAACTGCGGTTTCTATAAGCCCAAGAAGTAAAATCGGGAGATTGGTCTATATGGTGGCTATACCAAAACATGGACCGATACTCACCATTTTTGGCACACCTCTTTATGGTCATAAAATACCTCTAGATTTCAAAATTCAGGCAAATTGGATAAAAACTACGATTTCTATAAGCCCAAGACCCCAAATCGGGAGGTCGGTTTATATGGGGACTATATCAAAACCTGGACCGATATAGCCCATCTTCGAACTTGACCTGCCTGCAGACAAAAGACGAGTTTGTGCAAAATATCAGAACGATTGCTTCATTATTGAAGACTGTAGCGTGATTACAACAGACAGACAGAGGGACAGACGGACATCGTTATATCGTCTTAGAATTTCTCCTTGATCAAGAATATATATACTTTATATAGTCGGAAATCAATATTTCGATGTGTTACAAATGGAATGGCAAACTTATTATACCCCCGTCACCATTCTATGGTGGTGGGTATAAAAATATGGGAAATATAAAGCTAGAGCAATTTTGATGCAATTGTACAAGAGAGCATTTATAATTTATCGGGCGATACATATGTATTCGTTAAATAGGACAATTTGAGTAATATTTACAATTTTTGCTACTCAGCAGTGTCGATTTTACAAGGATATTGGTTCAATCTCGCCAAGATATAACTATGGTCAATTGTGGGTTGTGATATATTATTTGGCCAATTCGAGCGATATTTCCACAAGTCGGAGTATTATTTAAAATTCGACCATTCTGTGGAAAGTTTGGCATTACAGTGTGTAGGATATGACTACGAATTGTGGAAATCATCACAGAATTTTGTGTAAAATGTGAGTATTTTGGCCATATTAGATCAAGATGACACACTTAAATAGCATATTAAATGTACCCAGCAAAAAAATTTGGAAGTTCTTCCAAAGCCACAACTTTAAAAGCACTTCCAGAAGATGCACTCCCAATGATGTTCTTTATTTTAACTACCCAGGAAGTTCTTTTAATTCAATTTTTTAAAACTTGGTTTTTTCATACTTTTAATGGATAATTTTAACTTTTTTGTTTCAAATAGGGTAAACACAAAGTAAGAATTCATAAAATGGTACAAATCATTTAAATTTTGTCGACAAAAATGATAAATCCAATCTGAAAAAATTGTAAATTTTTGAAAATATTTGAGGTCAAACGTTTCCGACAAGCGTTAGAGTCCATTAAAAATTATAAAAAATTATAAAAATTATTTATATGACAAAATATCACAGAATTTTTTAATTTACATCCAAAACATTGAATTCCGATCACACAAATTCAGTGCAACGGCTGTTGAAATGGATGACTTCCGTCCTATGACAAGCCCATGTTAAATTCATAGCTTCTGCGTCAATTTTGCACCACTTCCGGATCCAAAAAGAACATTTTCACTACTTTTTTGGCGACGCTTTTTTTGCTGGGTATTCTCTGTGGAAACTATCGTGTCAATTGGAGAAAACTACTACTGAAAATGGGTCTAAAATATGAAACATTCTACGATATTTCCCCTACTCTGGCGTACATAGATATGGGAGCTATATCTAAATATGAACCGATTTTGACCAAATTTTGACATGCATAGTTAGAATAATAATCCTAAAAAACGTAAATGGAGAATAATTTGGACTCCGTGGTCATATGGTTGTAAATCGGACGAATCGGAACCGATTTCAACCAAATTTAGAACAATTAACGTACCCCTTGAGCAAAATTTAAAGCAAATATGAACAAACCTCTGGCTTTGGAAGTCATATAAGTGCAAATCGGACGAAAGATATATATGGGAGCTATATCTACATCTGAACCGATTTAAACCAAATTTGGCACGCTTAATGATACTATTAAACGTACTCCTTCTGCCAAATTTGAAGCAAATCAGGGCAAAACTCTGCCTTTTGAGGCCATATAAGTTCAAATCGGACGAAAGATATATATGGGAGCTATATCTAAATCTGAACCGATTTGGCTGATATTTTGCACATCTTACGAAAGCCCCAAAATATTTGGCTGGCCGAAATTTTGAAAAAAATACGTTGATAAATACTTCAATTATGACCAGATCGGTGATAAATATATATGGCAGCTATATCTAAATCTGAACCGATTTTTTCAAAATCAATAGCGATTGTCTTTGAGCCAATATAAAACTCTGTGCCAAATTTGAGGACGATCGGACTTAAACTGCGAGCTGTACTTTGCACACAAAATTACATATACAGACAGACGGACGGACAGACAGACAGACAGGCAGACCGACATCAGACTGTGCCTTCTTGACGTTACATACAAATGCACAAACTTATTATACCCTTTACCACAATAGTGATGAAGGGTATAAAAATGTCAAACGGTTTGTAAAACAAAAAAAAAATGATTTACAGAAAGCAAAAAAACGAATACTTTTGTGGGTCACTGTATGAGTTTTTGGTTCATTTTCTTCCTTCAGAATTCGCCTGATTTATCCCTGTGAAGTCTAATGAGTATGTCTTTAGCTCAGAAGCCACTAAGGTTCAATAAATAGTATTCAAAGCGATATGGGTTAAATTGCCTTTGACCGATTTTAATGTCCTTAAAATATGAAAGCGAATTTTGCTTAGCATATAAGACGCATTTCTTTGATATACATTTTCTTCTTGGCCAAAGTCTATAAACTTTTCAATAAAGTCATTTTGTCCATATAGTTAATAGATTCAACTTAAAATTGGGTATCATTATATGAAAGAAAATTTTGATTGACTAAGGTATCTTGGCTTTATTAATTCTGAAAAATTCTTCAAAATTAATGAAATCGTTTTTAAATTTGTTGCCTTTTTGCATATTGACTTCAAGGCAAAAGATCGTTCAAAAACAGGACATGTCTTTCAACATTTTATTTTAAAGACGGTTTTTACTTGAAACATAGCATTAGTTCTTCTTGAAGTCATGTCTAAATTTGCAAATTTAAGCATTTGTTAACAGAGTCTTAAAGGACTTTGATAGCACATGAAGAAAAAAAACTGAAAAAAAAACAAGTAAGTAAAGTCTAAAGTCGGGCGGGGCCGACTATATTATACCCTTCACCATTATGTAGACCAAAATTTGTGTTACCATATCTGATTTATATCTGAAAAGATTTGGAGACAATTTTTTGTACTTCTACAAAATCGCTAGAATTAAAAATTAAATCGGCTAATACCCTGGAATGAAACACAATGTTAGTAGAAAAATATGAGAAATATAAAGCTAGAGCAATTTTGATGCAATTGTACAAAATAGCATTTATGATTTATCGGGCGATACCTATGTATTGGAGATATAGGACAATTTGAGTAATATTTACAATTTTGGCTACTCAGCAGTGGCGATTTTACAAGGATATTGGTTAAATCTCGCCAAGATATGTGGTCAATTGTGGGTATGATATATTATTTGGCCAATTCGGGTGATATTTCCACAAGTCGGAGCTTTATTGAAAATTCGACCATTCTGTGGAAAGTTTGGCATTACAGTGTGTAGGATATGACTACGATATGGGGAAATCATCACAGAATTTTGTGTAAAATGTGGGTATTTTGACCATATTAGATCAAGATGACACACTTAAATAGCATATTAAATGTATTCTATGTGGAAATTATCGAATCAATTGGAGGAAACTCCCATTGAAAATGGGTCTAAAATATGAAACATATATGAGAGTTATATCTAAATATAAACCGATTTTGACCAAATTTGACATGCATAGTTAGATTAATAATCCTGCTATCTCAGCAAAAACATAAATGGGAGAATAATTTTGGCCTCCGTGGTTATATAATGTAAATCGGCCGAAAGATATATATGGGAGCTATTCAACCAAAATTAGCACGCTTAACGATACTACTCATACGTACTCCTTGTGCAAAATTTGAAGCAAATCATGGCAAACCTCTTGCTTTTGAAGCCATATGAGTCTAAATCGGGCGAAAGATATATATGGGAGCTATATCTAAATCTGAACTGATTTTAACCAAATTTAACACACTGAATTATACTCTTAAACGTACTCCTTGTGCAAAATTTGAAGCGAATCAGGACAAAACTCTGGCTTTTGAGGCCATATAAGTTCAAATCGGACGAAAGATATATATGGGAGCTATATCTAAATCTGAACCGATTTGGCTGATATTTTGCACATCTTACAAAAGCCCCAAAATATTTGGTTGGCCGAAATTTTGAAAAAATACGTTGATAAATACGTCAATTATGACCAGATCGGTGATAAATATATATGGCAGCTATATCTAAATCTGAACCGATTTTTTCCAAAATCAATAGCGATTATCTTTGAGCCAATGTAAAACTCTGTGCCAAATTTGAGGACGATCGGACTTAAACTGCGAGCTGTACTTTGCACACAAAATCACATATACAGACAGACAGACGGACAGACAGACGGACATCGCTAAATCGACTCAGAATTTAATTCTAAGACGATCGGTATACTAAACGATGGGTCCCAGACTTTTCCTTCTTGGCGTTACATACAAATGCACAAACTTATTATACCCTGTACCACAGTAGTGGTGAAGGGTATAAAAATAAATTAAATTTTGTTTCCTAAAAGCAAATACTAAAATTTAAAAGAAAATTCTGTCCTACTAGTATCCTTACATCAATTCTCCGGTTCTTTGGTTCGGAATCAATAGCAAAATCATTCGTATAAAGACAAAAACTTTGAAACCCTGCATATTTTTTTTACAGTGCAGCTGGTGCACAAAACTCCGATTATTGAAGTTTTTGAAGTATGCCATTTTATCAACCCACTAAATAATTCATTCAGAGACCGGTCCTTCGACTTTCCAATATTTATTACAACCATACATTAATATTTACAACAAAAATAAAATTTTACACAATTTTATTTTCTCCATAGTGTCCGAGAATCAGAGTCAGCTTAAGGAGAACTGGGTGGGGCAACAGTGGGAGTCCAATACCATTCGACCCATGGTACACAAGCTCTAGCCGATTCCAAAAATCCTTTATCATTGGGACAAAAGCGCAAGGAGGCAGGAACACCCAATTGTGTGCATTCCCAATATGCAACCTTCTTTTTGAAATGACGATAGACACCTACTTGTAGTTCTTCTTCGGTCTTACAACCAGGTTGACCGGAAAACTGGGGAGGAATACCAGCTGTGCTCAAGGCAATAATTGCGAAAAGAACGATGAAAAATAATGCAGCAGCCTTCATTTTACTGAATAGTTATTGCAATTGGATGAACTTCTTTACTGATTTGGAGACAGAAATTTCCCGGTTTTTATATGCTATTGAAAAGTCTACTTTTGATATGGTTTTCAATTGCTCTATAATGATAAGCTATCATACTAATACACTCAATTTCAATATAGATATATCGAAGGAAATAATAAAACCTAATTGTATAGTTTGTGGATTAGTCATGGCAGAATATTTTTTTTTATTATAAACTATCACAATCTGTGACAAAGGGTATTCAAAATTTTGTAAATATGGGAGTGTCATCAAAACCTATACAGCGGATATTGTGCAGCTCTACGAGTAAGAGTTATCATGGAATATATATGCATATAATGCATTGGGCCATTATGAATGATATAAATTAATATACTAGAGACGTCAATTCCGTCAAAACAAAAAAAAAAAAAATAAGTATATAACAGGTTGGCTGATAAGTCCCCGGTCTAACAAAGAAAAACACATTTTTTTGTCAAAATTCGTTTTTATTATTCAGCATAGTTCCCTTCAAGAGCGATACAACGATTATAACGACCTTCCAATTTTTTGATACCATTTTGGTAGTACTCCTTCGGGTTTGCCCCAAAATAGGCCTCAGTTTCGGCGATCACCTCTTCATTGCAGCCAAATTTTTTCCCTGCGAGCATCCTTTTGAGAACAAGAAAAAGTCGCTGGGGGCCAGATCTGGAGAATTCGGTGGGTGAGGAAGCAATTCGAAGCCCAATTCATGATTTTTTGCCATCGTTCTCAATGACTTGTGGCACGGTGCGTTGTCTTGGTGGAACAACACTTTTTTTTTTGACGCGATTTCGACCTTCGTTTTGACGCGATTTCAACCTTCAAACGCTCCAATAACGCCAAATAATAGTTACTGTTTTCCCTTCTCAAGATAATCGATAAAAATTATTCCAAGCGCATCCCAAAAACAGATGCCATTACTTTGCCAGCGGACTTTTGAGTCTTTCCACGCTTCGGAGACGGTTCATCGGTCGCTGTTCACTCAGCCGAGTGTCGATTGGACTCAGGAGTGTAGTGATGGAGCCATGTTTCATCCATTGTTACATATCGACGGAAAACCTCGGGTGTATTACGAGTTAACAGCTGCAAACACCGCTCAGAATCACCAACACGTTGTTGTTTTTGGTCAAATGTGAGCTCGCGCGGCACCCATTTTGCACAGAGCTTCCGCATATCCAAATATTGATGAATGATATGACCAACACGTTCCTTTGATATCTTTAAGGCCTCTGCTATCTCGATCAACTTCATTTTACGGTCATTCAAATTCATTTTGTGGATTTTTTTGATGTTTTCGTCTTTCGGGGGTCCACTGCGTTCACCGTCCTCCGTGCTCATTTCACCACGCTTGAATTTTGCATACCAATCAATTATTGTTGATTTCCCTGGATCAGGGTCCGGAAACTCATTATCAAGCCAAGTTTTTGCTTCCACCGTATTTTTTCCCTTCAGAAAACAGTATTTTATCAAAACACGAAATTCCTTCTTTTCCATTTTTTTTCACAATAACAAAAGTTGCTTCTCACAAACTAATTGACTTACAGACGTCAAATTTTGACACGAATCATTTGAAGGTTTGTACTATATAAAAATAATATGCATTTAATACTAGCGACGCCATCTATGTGTCAGACCGGGGACTTATCAGCCAACCTGTTACGGCCGTAAGTTCGGCCAGACCGAATCTTATGTACCCTCCAACATGGATTGCGTAGAAACTTCTACGAAAGACTGTCATCCACAATCGAATTACTTGGGTTGTATGGGGGTCGCTTATATTGGGGCTATATACAATTATGCACTTGATATGGCAAAATTTCTGTGTGATTTGGGGCTACATATAACTTATCTGAGGGCTACATATAACTTTAGACCGATATTTACCTAGTTAGGCATGGTTGTTAACGGCCATATACTAGCACAATGTACCAAATTTCAACTGACTCGGATGAAATTTGCTCTTCCAAGAGGCTCCAAAACCAAATCTCGGGATCGGTTTATATGGGACTATATATGATTATGGACCACTATTGGCATGGTTGTTAAATATCATATACTACCACCACGTAGCAAATTTCAACCAGATCGGATGAATTTTGCTTCTCCACAATGCACCGGACTTCAAATCTGGGAATCGGTTTATGTTATATGGGGGCTATATATAATTATGGACTGATATGAACCAATTCCTGCATGGTTGTTGGATACCATATACTAAGATCACGTACCAAATTTCAACCGAATCGGTTGAATTTTGCTCTTCCAACCGGCTTCGGAGGTCAAATCTGGGGATCGGTTTATATGGGGGCTATATATAATTATGGACCGATTTCGACCAATTTTTGCACGGGTGTTTTAGGCCATATATTAACACAACGCAGCAAATTTCAGATTAATTTTGGTCTTCCAAGAGGCTCCGGAGTTCAAATCTGGTGATCGGTTTATATGGGAGCTATATATAATTATGGAGCGATGTGGACCAATTTTTGCATGGTTGTTAGAGACCATACACTAACACCATGTACCAAATTTCAGCCGGATCGGATGAAATTTACTTCTCTTAGAGAATCCGCAAGCCAAAATTGGGGGTCTGTTTATATGGGGGCTATATGGTCCATTTGCAATACCATCCGACCTACTTCAATAACAACTACTTGTGCCAAGTTTCAAGCCGATAGCGTGTTTCGTTTGGAAGTTAGCGTGCTTTCAACAGACGGACGGACGGACATGCTCAGATCGACTCAGTATTTCACCACGACCCAGAATATATATACTTTATGGGGGTCTTAGAACAATATTTCGATGTGTTACAAATGGAATGACAAAGTTAATATATCCCAATCCTATGGTTGAGGGTATAAAAACAATGTGTTGATAGTCAAACCAGAGATGAAGTTCATCCAATTCTTAGATATCGTCCAAAAAATGGACAAAAGAATATAATACATTCCGAAAAGTGCAAGATTTCACCGATCCAAGGTGTTGCTTCGTTGGCACAAAAGTGGCCACCTACCGAATTTGGGTTTTTCCGATAAGAAGCCATTTCGAATTGACCAGTTTGGAACAAATAAAATCATCGGGTTTACCTGTCAAAGAGGCCAGCTGAGAATGTAAACAAACCTTCGATTGGCCACCAGAACTAAAGAGCCACCGATGGTGTATAGACCTTCATCTGTAACGGACAATTGTACAAATACAAATCTGATTCATACAGATACAAAGCTATTCATTTCAAAATAAATGTCAATTTAAATTTTTAAAATTTATTAATAAATGTAATTAATAAATAAATAAAACAAGGAATTATTTAAAAAACTAATTACTTTTGTGTTTCTTTTTCTCGATTAAAACAGTATTTCATAAAGACGTAACATTTTACATTGCGAAAATATTTTTTTAATTTGGACAAAACTATTTTCTTATAGATCATAGAATGTGAACATTTTCTTCTATTTCAAACATCATTATGTTCATCAATATCACAACATTTTAGCCTTGAGCGAACATTGTTTCAGATGTTCGAATGTTAAATGGTCGCCCCAAAAAAGCTGCAATCATATTTATTTTTTATTTATTAATTATTAAGTTACAATTAACATTGATAACTTAAACAAGTAAGGAAAGTCTAATGTCGGGCGGTGCCGCTATATTATACCCTGCACCACTTTGTAGATCAAAATTTTCGATACCCTATCACATCCGTCAAATGTGTTGGGGGCTATATGTAAAGGTTTGTCCCAAATACATACATTTAAATATCACTCGATCTGGACAGAATTTGATAGACTTCTACAAAATCTATAGACTCAAAATTTAAGTCGGCTAATGCACAAGGGTGGAACACAATGTTAGTAAAAAAATATGGGAAACATTTAAATCTGAAGCAATTTTAAGGAAATTTCGCAAAAGTTTATTTATAATTTATCGCTCGATATATACACGCAAAAAAATAATTCTTTCCTCCCAAACGAAATTTTAGACAAACAAAGTTCGTTTCTCATTTGCTTTTCGTTGAAACGAAGTGTATTTGGAAGAAAAGTATATTCTTTTTGTGATAAACGTTTATTCTTTTCCAGGATGTAATAACAATTTCATAAAGACTAACTCAAAACAATTTTTTTCTGGCTAATTGCATTTTCACATCTTTCTCACTTCCACGAAGTTTTTTATTTCTTAGCACCTTTTTCTGTAATACAAGCAATGTAGAAGAAATTATACGATTTTATAAATTTTAAATTTTTTTTACCTTTCGCCAGGACGGAAAATCGAACCGCGGACCATGCAATTTGTAAGCCAACACACTATCCACTGAGCTATGTAGCCGTTATAGTCATCAATAGACAATTACCCATATAAGTTATATTTATATAGCATAGCTTGCGGCGCCCACGAGCCGATTAAACAAAGTTTATTTAACAGAAAAATACATTTAGTTGGGCACCGTGGTGCAGTGGTTGCTACGTCCGACTTGCATGCCAAGGGTCGTGGGTCCGATCCCTGCTTCGACCAAAGTTTTTTTTTGTTTTTTTTTACATATATTCCAGAGATGGTCGAAAGATTCCGAAAAAATGTTCAACATTACATTCTACTATATTAAATTTTACTATGAACTTTAAAATGTGTCTTATTAAAGACCTAAAGTCAGAAAAGAACAGTGTTTGAGATAAACGAAATGGACTGTGTTTTTGGTTCAAAAATAACTTTTTTTATTGAAAAAATAAAAATTTTGTACCAAATGAATTTTTTTGGTGATAAAAGTGTATACTTTTCGAAGCAATTCAAAAAACTCTAACAAAAGAAAAACGTTTTCGGTACACGTTTTCCAAACGTTTTTTTTCTTTGCGTGTATGTATTAGAAGTTTAGGAAAATAAGAGTCATTTTTACAACTTTTCGACTAAGCAGTGGCGATTTTATAAGGAAAATGTTGGTATTTTGACAATTTTCGTCGAAATCAGAAAAACATATATATGGGAGCTATATCTAAATCTGAACCGATTTCAACCGAATTTGGCACGCATAGCAACAATGCTAATTCTACTCCCTGTGCAAAATTTCAACTAAATCGGAGTTAAAAATTGGCCTCTGTGGTCATATGAGTGTAAATCGGGAGAAAGCTATATATGGGAGATATATCTAAATCTGAAACGATTTCAACCAAATTTGGCACGCATAGCTTCAATGCTAATTCTACTCCCTGTGCAAGATTTCAACTAAATCGGAGCAAAAAATTGGTCTCTGTGGTCATATGAGTGTAAATCGGCCGAAAGCTATATATTGGATCTATATCTAAATCTAAACCGATTTCAACCAAATTTGGCACACATAGCTACAATGCTAATTCTACTCCCTGTGCAAAATTTCAACTAAATCCGAGCAAAAAATTGGCCTCTGTGGTCATATGAGTGTAAATCGGGCGAAAGCTATATATGGGAGATATATCCAAATCTAAACCGATTTCAACCAAATTTGGCACGCAATGCTACAATGCTAATTCTACTCCCTGTGCAAAATTTCAACTAAATCGGAGTTAAAAATTGGCCTCTGTGGGCAAATGAGTGTAAATCGGGCGAAAGCTATATATGGGAGCTATATCTAAATCTGAACCGATTTGGCTAATATTTTGCAGGTTTTTCGAGACCCATAAAATATTCGGATGTACGGAATTTGAGGAAGATCGGTTGATATACACGCCAATTATGACCAGATCGGTGAAAAATATATATGGCAGCTATATCTAAATCTGAACCGATTTTTTCCAAAATCAATAGGGATCGTCTTTGAGCCGAAACAGGACCCTATACCAAATTTTAGGACAATCGGACTAAAACTGCGAGCTGTACTTTGCACACAAAAATACATCAACAGACAGACGGACAGACAGACAGACAGACAGACAGACGGACATCGCTAAATCGACTCAGAATTTAATTCTAAGCCGATCGGTATACTAAAAGATGGGTCTATGACAATTATTTCTTGGCGTTGCATACAAATGCACAAACTTATTATACCCTGTACCACAGTAGTGGTGAAGGGTATAAAAACAATATAATGCACTTAAAACACATAAAATTAAAAAATATAATTACTTAGATTTTTGTTTCAAACTTTCTGAAAGTATTTAATTTCTATTTTAAGACATATTTTTAAAAATCATAACAAAAATATTTCGATTAATAACAATACTTTTTTATTACATTTCACATTCTGCGTTAACCCTCTAATGCCCCAATTTTAACAAGAAAAATTTATACGGTAAAATTCAGTATATGCTGCAAAGCCTCTTGATCAGTTTCAACTAAATTTTCTTTTTATTTTATCCATTTCTGTTGTCTTAAGGTGTGTTTTACTGAAAGCTTCCTTATAAAATGAAGCCCGCCTAAAGGCGGGCTTGGGCTTTAGAGGGTTGATTGATATAAAACGAAGCTTAGGGAGAACTTGGAGGAGCAACTGTAGGCGTCCAATACCATTCGGCCCATGGTACACAAGCTCTAGCGGTTTCCAAAAATCCTTTATCATTTGGACAGTATTGTAAGGAGGCAGGAACACCCAATTGAGTACATTGCCAGTAGGCTGTCTTATTTTTGAAATGACGATATACACCGATTTGAAGTTCTTCATGGGTTTTACAACCTGGTTGTCCAGAATATTGGGGTGGAATGGCTGCTTGGCTCAAGGCCAAAATTGCGAAAATAACAACGAAGAAAAATGCTATCGCTTTCATTTTTGCGCCGAATATTGTAGTAACAATTGGATGAACTTTTTTACTAATTTGGAGCAGCAGCAATGACTTGGTTTTTATATGGCATTTGGAGGCCCGTCTTCAGCATTGTTTTTTTTTTATTAATTATTTTTATGATGATAAGCTATCATAACATTATTGTACACAGATAAATTTAAATAGATAAGAAAATTTGGTACTTTGCGGATTAGCTTGTTCACAAAGTGATTTTATTTCTTGTATCCATGTTGATTAGAGCACTTAGATAAAAGCTTAAAATATATTCTTATTTGGTGTTCTATAAGAAACAAGCAAAAAACTTCAAAGAAATCTCGAAAAAAATGTTACGACAGAAAGACTGTAGGTGCCTTTTTCGAAAAAAATGGTCTAAATTCTGTATATTTAGTCTACAAATTTTAATCTAAAGCACATAAGTGCATAATTTTTTTTTATTATACCCTGCGCCACACTGTGGAACAGGGTATTATAAGTTAGTGCATATGTTTGTAACACCCAGAAGGAGCCGAGATAGACACATGGTGTCTTTGGAAATAATGCTCAGGATGGGTACCTGAGTCGATATAACCATGTCCGTCTGTCCGTCCGTCCGTCTGTCTGTGAACACATTTTTGTGATCAAAGTCTAGGTCGCAATTTAAGTCCAATCGCCTTCAAATTTGGCACATGTTCCTAATTTGGGTGAGAATAGAACCCTATTGATTTTGGAAGAAATCGGTTCAGATTTAGATATAGCTCCCATATATATCTTTCGCCCGATATGCACTAATATGGACCCAGCAGCCAGAGTTTTATACCGATTTGCTTGAAATTTTGTACAAACATGACACTTAGTCGTATAGTCAAGTGTGAAAAATGTGATTGAAATCGGTTCAGATTTAGATATAGCTCCCATATATATCATTCGCCCGATGTGGACTTATATGGCCCCAGAAGCCAGATTTTGCACTAGGAGTACAATTAGTAGTATAGTCAAGTGTGCAAAATTTGATTGAAATCGGTTCAGACTTAGATATAGCTTCCATATATATTTTTCGCCCGATATGGACTAATATGGCCCCAGAAGGCAGAGTTTTGGCCCAATTTGGTTGAAATTTTGCACTAGGAGTATAATTAGTACAATAGTCATGTGTGCCAAATTTGATTGAAATCGGTTCAGATTTAGATATAGCTCCCATATATATCGTTCGCCCGATTTACACTAATATGACCACAGTGGCCAATCTTTTACTCCGATTTAATTGAAATTTTGCACAGGGAGTAGAATTAGCATTGTAGCTATGCGTGCCAAATTTGGAAATCAGTTCAGATTTAGATATAGCTCCCATACATAGCTTTCGCCCGATTTACACTCATATGACCACAGAGGCCAATTTTGTGCTCCGATTTAGTTGAAATTTTGCACAGGGAGTAGAATTAGCATTGTAGCTATGCGTGCCAAATTTGGTTTAAATCGGTTCAGATTTAGATATAGCTCCCATTTATAGCTTTCGGCCGATTTACACACATATGACCACAGAGGCCAATTTTTAACTCCGATTTAGTTGAAATTTTGCACAGGGAGTAGAATTAGCTTTGTAGCTATGCGTGCCAAATTTGGTGGAAATCGGTTCAGATTTAGATATATCTCCCATTTATAGCTTTCGCCCGATTTACACTCATATGAACACAGAGGCCAATTTTTAACTCCGATTTAGTTTAAATTTTGCACAGGGAGTAGAATTAGCATTGTAGCTATGTGTGCCAAAGTTGGTTGAAATCGGTTCAGATTTCGATATAGCTCCCATATATATTCATATATTCTGATTTCGACAATAATGGTCAAAATACCAAAATTTTACTTGTAAAATCGCCACTGCTTAGTCGAAAAGTTGTAAAGATTACTCTGATTTTCCTAAACTTCTAATGCATATATATCGAGCTATAAATCATAAATAAACCTTTGCGAAGTTTTCTAAAAATTGCTTCAGATTTAAATGTGTCCCATATTTTTTGTTACTAATACCCTAGTGCATTGGCCGACTTAAATGTTGAGTCTATAGATTTTGTAGAAGACTATCAAATTCTGTCCAAATCGAGTGATATTTAAATGTATGTATTTGGGACAAACCTTTATATATAGCACCCAACACATTTTTTGATATAGTATCGAAAATTTAGATCTACAAAGTGGTGCAGGGTATAATATAGTCGGCCCCGCCCGACTTTAGACTTTCCTTACTTGTTTCATGTTAGCCTGATACCGAAACAGGCAATTGACGTCCAAATGCATTATATCTAATTATACAATAATTTTTCGAGCCTTATGGACAGATATATATTAAGGAACATGGTTAATAGAGCTATTGAAAAGAAAACGCCAGATACAAATCTATACACGCCTGGACTGTACATGTTTCGGTTCGGGCGAATGAACCTTTCCACAGCCTTTGGCTGTGAGAGATAACTCAATGTTGGGCCCTTTATGTTAACTCCTTATGGAGAAAACATTTGGGAATTTTCCTCTTACAAATTGAATCATCTTTTCTCCCACTGTACATCATCTTTTCATATAACTTACAAGTCCCTTAATCTTATTTTTATTTCGTTTTGTTACATAGTAATGCAACAACATGAAATTTATTTTAAAATTTTTATTGCAAAATTTTTAAAATTTTGCAATAACTTAATTGTGAATCCATATCTTGCAAACTATAAACGATATTCGCCCACGCACGCAAACTTTTTTGTAGAGTTTTACAACCCAGCAAAAAAAAATTGTAAGTTGTTCTGTTAAAATGTTATGTCTATGGAAAATTTTGTAGAAATTTTAATTCTATAGAAAATTTTGTAGAAATTCTAATTCTGTAGCAACACAGCAAAAACAAATATATACGGCCGTAAGTTCGGCCAGGCCGAATCTTAGGTACCCTCCACCATGGATTGAGTAGAAGCTTCTACTTCAGACTGTCATCCACAATCGAATTACTTTAGTTGCGGTAACACTTGCCGATGGCAAGGTATCTTAAAACTTCTTAACACCGTCTTCTAAATTGTAAGTTAGTCCATACGGTGTATATATTAAACAAAACAAAAAAAGCCGATTAAATACGTATATAATTCAGCTTGAAAAAATTTTCTATAGAAATAAAATGTTGACAAAATGTTCAATAGAAATAAAATTTTGCAAAATTTTCTAAAAAAATAGAGTTTTAACAAATTTTTCTATAGAAATAAAATTTTGATAAAATTTTCTATAGAAATAAACTTTTGACAAATTTTTTTCTATAGAAAAAGAATTCTGACGACATTTTCTATAGAAATAAAATTTTTAAAAATTTTTCTACAGAAATAAAATTTTGACAAAATTTTCTACAGAAATAAATTTTTGACAAAATTTTCTATAAAATAAAATTTGGATAAAATTTTCTATAGAAACAAAATTTTACAAAATTATCTATAGAAATAAAATTTTGACAAATAGAAATAAAATCTTGATAAAATTTTGTATTTTAATAAAATTTTGTCAAAATTTTCTATAGATATAATATGTTGGTAGTTTATTTTTGGCCATATGGATCAATTTTTGTGTGATTGGGGATCGGCTATATATAACTATAGACCGATATGGACCAATTTTGGCATGGTTGTTAGCGGCCATATACTAGCTTAATGAACCAAATTTCAACCGAATCATGTGAATTTTGCTCCTCCAAGAGGTTCCTGAGATCAAATTTGGGGATCGATTTATAGGGTGGGCTACATATATAATTATGAACCCATATGGACCAATTTTTGCATGGTTGTTAGAGACCTTATGATAATACCACGTACCAAATTTCAACCGGATCGGATGAATTTTGCTCTTCCAAGAGTCTCAGGAGTTCATATCTGGGGATCGGTTTATATGGGGCCTGTAAATAATTATGGACCGATATGTACCAATTTATGCATGGTTTTTAGACCATATACTAATATCACGTACCAAATTTCAACCGGATCGGATGAATTTTCTCCTCCAAGAGGCTCCGGAAGTCAAATCTGGGGATCAGTTTATATGGGGCCTATATATAAATATGGACCGATATGGACCAATTTATGAATGGTTGTTAGAGACCATATACTAACACCACGTACCAAATTTCAACCGGATCGGATGAAATTTGCTTCTCTATGAGGCTCCGCAAGTTAAATCTGGGGATCGGTTTATATGGGGGCTATATATAATTATGGACCGATATGGACCAATTTTTGCATGGTTGTTAGAGATCATATACCAACACCACGTACCAAATTTCAGCCGGATCGGATGAATTATACCTATTATTATACCCTTCCCATTCTATGGTGAAGGGTATAATACCACAGTTTTCACACAAGGATTATGTTGGTAATCTTTATCGATTCAAAAGTTGTAGAATTATTTAAAAAAACAATTTGGAACCACTGTGCGATGGTTATCTTTTATATTTTTTGGGAGCCACCGTGGTGCAATGGTTAGCATGCCCGCCTTGCATACACAAGGTCGTGGGTTCGATCCCCGCATCGACCTAACACCAAAAAGTTCTTCAGCGGTGGATTATTCCACCTCAGTAATGCTGGTGACATTTCTGAGTGTTTCAAAGCTTCTCTAAGTGGTTTCACTACAATGTGGAATGCCGTTCGGACTCGGCTATAAAACGTAGGTCCCTTGTCATTGAGCTTAACATGGAATCGGGCAGCACTCAGTGATAAGAGAGAAGTTCACCAATGTGGTATCATAATGGACTGAATAGTCTAAGTGAGCCTGATACATCGGGCTGCCACCTAACCTATCTTTTATATTTCGCGATTGGTCAACCCTATACTGGAACAAGTATATACAGCACTAAGTTGCGCCTTCTACACCCGCAAGAAGTGAAGTCGGTCTATATGGAGGCATTACCAAATGGACCGATAAAAACTTAATCCGATACACGTTTTTGTGAGCCTAAAATAACAGAATATTTACAATTTCAGGCAAATCAGATAAAAACTACTGTTTCTAGAAACCTAAGGAGTTAAATCGGGAGATCGTTCTTATGGGGGCTATACTAAAATATGGACCGATACTTACCGTTTTCGGCACACCTCCTTATGACCCGAAAATACCTTTAGATTTCCAATTGCAGACAAATTGGATAAAAACTACGATTTCTATAAGCCCAAGACCCCAAATCGGGAGGTCGGTTTATATGGGGACTATATCAAAAACTGGACCGATATAGCCCATCTTCGAACTTGACCTGCCTGCAGACAAAAGACGAGTTTGTGCAAAATTTCAGCACGATTGCTTCATTATTGAAGACTGTAGCGTGATTACAACAGACAGACCGACGGACATCGTTGTGTCGTCTTAGAATTTTTCCCTGATCAAGAATATATATACTTTATATAGTAGGAAATCGATATTTTGATGTGTTACAAACGGAATGACAAACTTATTATACCCCCGTCACCATTCTATGGACGGGGGTATAATAAGGAAAAATAAATCGCTATAATAATTATTATAAGATGCATTGGGAATGCCATATTTACTCAACTATAAAAATTTCCCACTTAAAAGTTTGATGAATGTCGTCAAAAATGTAACGTATTAATTCTAAGAATTTAAATATATATGAAAATGCAATCGACGCTATTTGCATTGATCTGCCATGTCAAATGTTCTAATCTAATCCACAAACACCTCAGAATGTATGTTGATATAGAAATTAAACTAATTCACACATCAATCAAAACTTGCTCTTCGAAAGAGCGCTGTATGGTTTGAGAATACTATGATGGCTTATCGCCATATAGCAATCGGTGCAAAAATTGCTAAAGTCAGGCCTTCCAATGAAATATAAGACCATGTCAGTGCTCTAAATAAATCAGTCAATACATTCATCTTAGTCTTACAACAGTTGTAAAACATGAAGGCCGCGGCAGTTTTCTTCATTGTATTTTTCACGGTTTTAGCACTAAGTGAAGCTGATATATCTGATATTCCTCCCAGATATTCTGGACAACCTGGCTGTAAAACCCAAGAAGAGCTTCAAGTTCGTATCTATCGTCATTTCAAAAAGAAGATTGCATATTGGGAATGTACACAATTGGGTGTTCCTGCCACCTTGCGCTTTTGTCCCTACGAAACAGGATATTTGGATGCCGCAAAAGATTGTGTTAGTTGGCGGCAATGGTATTGGACACCCACTGTTGCCCCACCCAGCTCTCCTTAAGTATAGCATGATTTAAAAGAATACAAAAACCAATATATTATGGAATAGAGATGTGTGTAAGGATGAATGTTCACACAAAATAATATTATAATTTTTGAACTTACAATAAATTGTTGTTAAATAAAGTTTTTAAGTTCAACAAAATTTTCATTTATAAATATAACAAAATTGGTTGCTAATGTGACAAAATATTACTAAAATCGTAATTATATTTACAAATTATATATATATTAAAATGTAATTAGTTGAAATATCAAGAGTAAATAAGGTACAAAGTTGGTCTATATTATACCCTAAACTGGGATTAGTATACCTAAATATTTGAGGAGTACAATATTAAAATAAATTTTAATTTAAATTTCTTGAAACCCAATTTCATTAATAGGAAGTCTGAACTGAGTATTGATAATAAGTTGCTAATCTTTAAGGTTGTCTTTAGTAGTATGCTCTTTATGCCGCTGCCGTTTGGCATGATGCATCTGACTGTCATATCGAGCGCCTACATGTAGCTCAGAATAAGTTACTGAAGATGATATATAATCTTCCATATTTCTACCCTACCTCGAGTCTTCACTCTATCCACAATATTCCTTTTGTCAAAAACAAACTATGTACTATTGTCAATAAATTTGCCGACAATTGCTCTTGGTCAAGATATGATCATATCAACTCACTTTACCATTAATCGATTCCCCTTTTATTCAATCGTAACTATATATAGCAGTTTTTAGTTTTTTTTTCTCTTTTTATACCCACCACCATAGAATGGTGACGGGGGCATAATAAGTTTGTCACTCCGTCCGTAACACATCGAAATATCGATTTCCGACTATATAAAGTATATATATTCTTGATCAGGGAGAAATTCTAAGACGATATAACGATGTCCGTCTGTCTGTCTGTCTGTCTGTTGTAATCACGCTACAGTCTTCAATAATGAAGCAATCGTGCTGAAATTTTGCACAAACTCGTTTTTTGTCTGCAGGCAGGTCAAGTTCGGAGATGGGCTATATCGGTCCAGGTTTTGATATTTGGGGTCTTGGGCTTATAGAAATCGTAGTTGTTATCCAATTTGCCTGAAATTTTAAATCTAGAGGTACTTTATGACCGCAAAGAGGTGTGCCAAAAATGGTGAGTATCGGTTCATGTTTTGGTATAGCCCCCATATAGACCGATCTCCCGATTTATCTTCTTGGGCTTATAGAAACCGCAGTTTTTATTCAATTTACCTGAAATTGGAAATCTAGAGGTATTGTAGGACCACAAATACGTGTGCCAAAAATTGTCAGTATCGGTCTATATTTTGGTGTAGCCCACATATAGACCGATCTCCCGATTTTATTTCTTGGGCTTATAGAAACCGCAGTTTGCATCCGATTTACCTGAAATTGGATATCGAGAGGTACTTCAGAACCGTAAAGAGGTGTGCCAAAAATGGTGAGCATCGGTCCATGTTTTGGTATGGTCCCCATATAAACCGACCTCCCGATTTGGGGTCTTGGGCTTATAGAAATCGTAGTATTTATCCAATTTGCCTGAAATTGAAAATCTAGAGGTACTTGAGGACCATCAAAAGGTGTGCCGAAAATGGTCCGTATCGTTCCATGTTTTGATATAGCCCCCATATAGACCGATATCCCGATTTTACTTCTTGGGCTTCTAGAATCCGGAGTTTTTATCCAATTTGCCTGAAATTGAAAATCTAGAGGTATTTTCGGGCCATAAAGAGGTGTGCCGAAAACGGTGAATATCGGTCCATATTTTAGTATAGCCGCCATAAGGACCGATTAAAGGTCCTAGAATACCTCTAGATTTCCAATTTAAAGCAAATTGGATAAAAACTACGGATTCTAGAACCCCAATAATTAAAATCGGGAGGTCTGTCTATATGGGGGCTATATCAAAACATGGTCCTAGAATACCTCTAGATGTCCAATCTCAGGCAAATTGGATATAAACTACGCTTTCTAGAAGCCCAAGAATTAAAATCGGGAGGCCTGTCTATATGGGGGCTATATCAAAACATGGTCCGATACTCACCATTTGCGTCACACCTCCTTATGGTCGTAGAATACCTCTAGATTTCCAATTTAAAGCAAATTGGATAAAAACTACGGATTCTAGATGCCCAGAAATAAAATCGGGAGATCTGTCTAAATGGGGGCTATATCAAAACATGGTCCGCTAATCACCATTTGCAGCACACATCTTTATGGTCGTAGAATACCTCTAGATTTCCAATTTAAAGCAAATTGGATAAAAACTACGGATTCTAGATGTCAAGAAAAAATAAAATCGGGAGATCTGTCTATATGGGGGCTATATCAAAACATGGTCCGATACTAACCATTTGCGGCACACCTCATTATGGTCCTAGAATACCTCTAGATGTCCAATTTCAGGCAAATTGGAGAAAAACAACGCATTATAGAAGCCCAAGAAATAAAATCGGGAGATCGGTCTATATGGGCTTCGAATTGCTGCCCCCAAGGACTTTTTCTTGTTCTCAGACCTCAAAAGGATGCTCGCAGGGAAAAAAATTTGGCTGCAATGAAGAGGTGATCGCCGAAACTGAGGCCTATTTTGAGGCAAAACCGAAGGAGTACTACCAAAATGGTATCAAAAAATTGGAAGGTCGTCATAATCATTGTATCGCTCTTGAAGGGAACTATGTTGAATATTAAAAATAAATTTTGACAAAAAAATGCGTTTTTGTTTGTTAGACCGGGGACTTATCAGCCAACCTATTATAATAATATAATCTCTGTTGTTCCTAAACAACCAGTCGTTTATAGTTTTGCAAACTGTACCAGGTGTTATAAATGTCATAAAGACAACGTTAAAATAGATAAAAAATAGATGAAAATAAACATGTTTACTTCATAGCTTATTGTGGTCTGATTATATTTAATAAACAAAATTCATTTTTTTTTTTTGAAAATAAACCTGAAGATTAATATAACCCAGATAGTTTAGAAAACTGTCAATTGGCCAGATAAACCAATAATTGTCGGGAAACTTAGTAGACTTAAAAATATCCACTGCTTTTTTTAAAACAAAACAAAACAAAGAAAGATATTTTGGTTTAATTTAATTGTACTACTTTTTTGAGGTTTTCCACAGCCTAATGCAATTTTATTTATCCCAAGTATGTCTCAAAATTTTTATGAACTAAACGCGAATATAAAATTCAATGACTGACTAATTTCACTGTAGGTTAAAGCACAAGAAAAAAAAATAGTAGAATCAAAAAAAAAATGAAATAAGAATAAAATAATGGAATTTGTAACAAGTATAAACGGCCGTAAGTTCGGCCAGGCCGAATCTTATGTACCCTCCACCATGGATTGCGTAGAAACTTCTACGAAAGACTGTCATCCACAATCGAATTACTTGGGTTGTGGTATCTTAAATCGTTTTCTAAATTGTGATCCATACGTGGTATATACTAGACAAAAAAGGTATGTGTAGGTAAGTCTACACATAATTACGAATCGATATGGACTTTTGTACGGTACGTAGGGAGCTAGAATTGAAATATGGGGGTCGCATATATGGGGGCTATATACACCCAGCAAAAAAATTTGGAAGTTCTTCCAAAGGCACAACCTTAAAAGCACTTCCAGAAGATGCACTCCCATTGAAGTTCTTTATTTTAACTACCCAGGAAGTTCTTTTAATTCAATTTTTTATAACTTGATTTGTTCATACTTTTAATGGGTATTTTTAACTTTTTTTGTTTCAAATAGGTTAAAAACAGAGTAAGATTTCATAAAATGGTACAAATCATTTAAATTTTGTCGAAAAAAAGCTAAATTCAATTTGAAAAAATTTTGATTTTTGAAAATATTTGAGGTCAAACGTTTCCAACAAGGGTTAGAATCCATTAAAAATTATAAAAAATTATAAAAATTATTTATTTGAGAAAATATAATAGAATTTTTTAATTTACATCTAAAACACTGAATTCGGATTACATCTAAAGAAGTGATGCAAATTCAGTGCAACGGCTGTTGAAATGGAGAACTTCCGTCCTATGACAAGCCCATGTTAAATTCATCGCTTCTGCGTCCATTATGCACCACTTCCGGATCCAAAAAGAACATTTTCATTACTTATTTGGCGACGCTTTTTTTGCTGGGCAATTATTGATATGGAATAATTTTTGTGTGATTGGGAATCGATTTATCTGAGGGCTATATATAACTATAGACCGATATGGACCTAGTTAGGCATGGTTGTTAACGGCCATATACTAGCACAATGTATCAAATTTCAACTGACTCGGATGAAATTTTCTCCTCCAAGAGGCTCCAAAACCAAATCTAGGGATCGGTATATGAGGGCTATATATGATTATGGACTGATATGGACCACTTTTGGCATGGTTGTTAAATATCATATACTACCACCACGTACAAAATTTCAACCAGATCGGATGAATTTTGCTTCTCCAAAAGGCACCGGAGGTCAAATCTGGGGATCGGTTTATATGGGTGCTATATATAATTATGGACTGATATGAACCAATTCCTGCATGGTTGTTAGATACAATATACTAATATCACGTACCAAATTTCAATCGAATCGGATGAATTTTGCTCTTCCAAGGGGCTCCGTGGACCAATTTGTGCATATTTCTTAGAGACCATATACTAACACCATGTACCAAATTTCAGCCGGATCGGATGAAACTTTCTTCTCTTAGAGGCTCCGCAAGCCAAATCTGGGGATCGGTTTATATGGGGGCTATATATAATTATGGACCGATGTGGACCAATTTGTGCATAATTGTTAGAGACCATATACTAACACCATGTACCAAATTTCAGCCGGATCGGATGAAATTTGCTTCTCTTAGAGGCTCCGAAAGCCAAATCGGGGGATCGGTTTATATGGGGGCTATATATAATTATGGACCGATGCGGACCAATTTTTTCATGGTTGTTAGAGACCATATATAAACACCATGTACCAAATTTCAGCCGGATCAGATGAAATTTGCTTCTCTTAGAGGGTCTGCAAGCCAAGTTTGGGGGTCCGTTTATATGGGCTATACGTAAAAGTGGACCGATATGGCCCATTTGCAATACCATCCGACCTATATCAATAACAACTACTTGTGCCAAGTTTCAAATCGATAGCTTGTTTCGTTCGGAAGTTAGCGTGATTTCAACAGACGGACGGACGGACGGGCGGACGGACGGACATGCTCAGATGGACTCAGAATTTCACCACGACCCAGAATATATATACTTTATGGGGTCTTATAGCAATATTTCGATGTGTTACAAACGGAATGACAAAGTTAATATACCCCCATCCTATGGTGGAGGGTATAAAAGTGGTCATGATTTTGGGGCCAATGATTTTTATACCCTCCTATATAACTTCGCCATTCTATACTAACTTTGTCATTATTTTTATAACGCACAGAAATATTGGCCTCTGGCCCTATAAAGTATATTCTTGGTCGTAGCGAACGGTATTAAAATGGGGCCCACACTGAAAAAATATTGGTGTGAGGTCAAAGATTTGTACGAATCAAAATTTTGCTTTGCATAGAAAACGCATTTCTCAGATATAAAGTTTTATCCTTGTACAAAAATCGATCAACTTTTCAATAAAGTCGTTTTGGCCTAACCTAACCTAACTTAAGCTCAACTTGGTTTAATAATTCTGAAAAATTCTTTAAATTTCCTCACTTTCTGCATATTCACTACAAAGCAAAAAAAACCTTTAAAAATAGAACGCTTTAATATAACGATTTTTTTACTTGAAACAAGGCATAATTTATACTTATATAAATTATTTAAGTTGTTGTTAACATGACTCCGCCTTGCATACACAAGGTCGTAGGTTCGATTCCTACTTCGACAGAACACCAAAAAGTTTTTCAGCGGTGGATAATCCCACCTCAGTAATGCTGGTGACATTTCTGAGGGTTTCAAAGCTTCTCTAAGTTGTTTCACTGCAATGTGGAACGCCGTTCGGACTCGGCTATAACATAGTATCTGGCAGCACTCAGTGGTAAGAGAGAAGTTCACCAATGTGGTATCACAATGGACTGAATAGTCTAAGTGAGCCTGATACATCGGGCTGCCACCTAACCTAACCTAACATGACTCTGAAGCACATGAAGAAAAACGATGAAAACACTAATAATTAAACTTTGTTTCCTAGAATCAAGTAAGCAAAATTTAAATTTAAAAGAGAACAAGCTTAAGGTTGTCCTTATTCCAATTTTTCGTTTCATTGAAATTAGTGTAAAGACAAAATCTTTGGAACATGCCAGGAAAATGAGCCCCAAAACTCACATATGTGGGACGACGCTTCATAATGAATATTAACCCCAAAAATATGTAACTGAAGCATGAACATCAACCCGATAATAATATTAGGGCTAATTTTCACTTTTCGTTTACGCAAAAACCAAAAATGCTATTCGGGATTATTTTCATTTGAAATATTGTGGATAAGTTTCATAATGCAAACGGGTCCCAAAAATAAAATGAAGTTACTTCCAAAGAAAACTTTGGTATTGCTGTTTTCCATAAAATTTTTGGGGTCCTATTTCATTTAGGTTATGAATATGGGCCCCCTGAAAAAAGCCCCTAACCACCAATTGAAACATGGCAACAAATGTAGGGCGACATTTCATACTGAATATGAGCCCCACGAAAATGAGTCCCAAAAAAAAAAAATTTAACCGAAACATGAAAATTGACTACAAAATAAAATTGGGGCTTATTTTCACTATTGATTTAAAATACCGCGTGAAAATGAACACTAACTGATGGAAAAACAAGTAAGAAAAGTCGAAAGTCGGGCGGGGCCGACTATATTATACCCTGCACCACTTTGTAGATCTAAATTTTCGATACCATATCACATCCGTCAAATGTGTTGGGGCTATATATAAAGGATTGTCCCAAATACATACATTTAAATATCTCTCGATTTTGACAGAATTTGATAGACTTTTACAAAATCTATAGACTTAAAATTTAAGTTGGCTAATACACTAGAGTGGAACACAATTTTAGTACAAAAATATGGGAAACATTTAAATCTGAAGTAATTTTAAGGAAATTTCGCAAAAGTTTATTTATGATTTATCGCTCGATATATATGTATTAGAAGTTTAGGAAAATTAGAGTCATTTTTACACCTTTTCGACTAAGCAGTGGCGATTTAACAAGGAAAATGATGGTATTTGAACCATTTTTGTCGAAATCAGAAAAACATATATATGGGAGCTATATCTAAATCTGAACCGATTTCAATCAAATTTTGCACACTTGACTATACTACTAGCTGTACTTCTAGTGCAAACTTTCAACCAAATTGGGCAAAAACTCTAACTTCTGGGGCCATATAAGTCCATATCGGGCGAAAAATATATATGGCAGCTATATCTAAATCTGAACCGATGAAATTTGGCACACGTGACTATACCACCAATTTTACTCCTTGTGTAAAATTTCAAGCTAATCGGGATAAAACTGTGGCTTCTGGGTCCATATAAGTGCATATCGGGCGAAAGATATATATGGGAGCTATATCTAAATCTGAATCGATTTCAACCAAATTTGGCACGCATAGCTACAATGCCAAATCTACACCCTGTGCAAAATTTCAACCAAATTGGGCCAAAACTCTGGCTTTTAGGACCATATTAGTCCATATCGGGCGAAAGATATATATGGGAGCTATATCTAAATCTGAACCGATTTCAATCAAATATTGCACACTTGACTATACTACTAATAGTACTCCTAGTGCAAAATTTCATCCAAATTCGGCCAAAACTCTGGCTTCTGGGACCGTATTAGTCCATATGGGAGCTATATCTAAATCTGAACCGATTTCAATCAAATTTTGCACACTTGACTATACAACTAAGTGTTATGTTTGTACAAAATTTCAAGCAAAATTTCACAGACGGACGGACGGACAGACGGACATGGTTATATCGACTCAGGGACCCACCCTGAGCATTATTGCCAAAGACACCATGTGTCTATCTCGTCTCCTTCTGGGTGTTACAAATATATGCACTAACTTATAATACCTTGTTCCACAGTGTGGTGCAGGGTATAAATATGGGGTTATAAGAAAAAATATTACTCATTACGAATCTCTTTTGAATCGAAAAGCCTACTTTGTACTCTTTCCATGAGAGAAAGTCTACAACACCCGCCGAAGGCCATCGACTCAAAAACAAATCTGATGCAATACAATACTATTCAGAACAACAACAAAAGCGTGTATAGTTTCGTCCATTGGCAAATCCAAGAAAGCAAAAATAGGTCCTACTTCAACACGAAGAACAATCTCAAAAAGAAAATTGGGGTTTATTTTCATTTGAAATATTGGGATTTATTTTCATAACTCAAACGAGCCCCGAAAATAAAAAAATACTTCCAAAAAAATTTTGTGTTGTAGTTTTCTATGTAATTTGTGGGGCCCTCCTTCATTTAGGTTTTGGGGCGCTTTGAATATGGGTCCCATGAAAAAAAAGCCCCAAACCCCACCGGCCGAAGGCGGCCCTCTCAAAAAATAAATCTGATGCAATACAATACTATTCAGAACAATAAAAGTGTCTATAGTTGTCAATATAGTAAAATTCCTAAAATGCGAAAATAGGTCTCGCATGAAAACGAAGTACAATCCGAAAAATGAAAGTGGGGTTTATTTTCATTTGAAATATTGGGGTTTCTTTTACTCTTGGGCTTAGTTACTCCCAACAAAAAAAGTGGTGTTATTGTTTTCCATATAATTTTTGGGGGTGCTATTTCATTTAGTGATGGAGCCCATATTTATAGCGCCGATCTAGCGATGTCCATCCGTCTTTCAGTCTGTTGAAAACACCCTAACTTCCGAGCGAAACAAGGTATTGGCTTGAAACTTCTGATAAGTACACCCTCAAAAAAAAAATCACTTCTGTAACATATACCCCAAACACATTTTGCTTCAAGCATATATATTTTCAGGATTGGTGCAAACAAAATATTGTTTGTATTGTTCAAACATATTATGTTTCACCTTAGGGTATACATTGGTAGTAAAAAATTTTAGTGAAATTGTCTTTGTGTGGATATATTTTTATGACGCCAATTGGTTACTTCCCTTATTTTACTTGTAGCATATTCTCTAGGTCTCTCTTTCTAAACACATATATGTTTATAGGCTATTTCCAATTTAATATATGTTTGCATCTCAACATATTATATTTACAAATATTTTATGTCCCAAACATAATATGTTCTAACATATTAACATATATGTCCCAAACATGTTATGCTAGTTTATGAAAATTATATGCTTGCACTTAAAAATATTGTGTTGTAAATTTTGAGTTCCAAACATATAATTTTTACACCCAAACATATGAAAAACAGTCTTTTTCGTCCGTGTATATATACCTTCTAACAACCATGGAAAAATTGGTGTATATTGATCCATTGAATTGAAACCACAACCCTTTAAATGAAAAGCGGCTATGCTAACCATTACACCACGGTGGCTCCAACCGGAGCATTTTGGAGGAGCAACAAAATATTATAAAATTTAAGAACAATTTCAATAATATTGAATATTTTGTTTTGGATGTTTTAGGAAAAATAGATCTCAGGTCTAGAGAATTTTCTTCTAGGTAAAGATTCCCATTTTATGTTAAAGTAGAATCTCCCAACTCTAAGGACAAAATGAGAAGGGCAGCTGGAAAGCTGTTAACTAAATTTGAAAGCTGAAATAAAAAACCAAATACTACTTCTCTCCAATTTTTTATTTTATTTTCAATATCCGACAAAATCCAAAGGTTTATTGCTTTAAGGTAAAACTTCTACAGTTGGAGGAACTGGGAAGCTAGGTGGAGCTACAGTAGGTGTCCAGTACCATAAGCCCCAAGGTACGCAAGCTCTTGCAGGTTCCAAAAATCCTTGAGCCACAGGGCATACCTCCAATGTGGCGGGTTGTCCCAACACTGTGCATCTCCAGTAGCCGTTCTTCATACGGAAATGGGCATAAACTCCCACAGTGAGTTCTTCTTCAGTTTGACATCCTGGTTGTCCCGTATATACTGGGTTGTTGTTGCCGTTGTTGTTATTCAATCCTTGATTAAGGAGTTGAGCTTGACATGCCACGGCTATGGCTAAAAGGATCAAAGAAGTAACGTAGACCTTCATGTTGATTGAGATAATTGTTGTTGATTATTAGACGCTTGTAAATTTGCTACTGTTCTGGTGGGTTCATTCGAGTTCGCTTATATATGAAAGGGTAGCGATATTTGCTACATTAGGAAAATAAAGTAGCCATATTAGTTTAAACTAACGATACCTTAAATTATGTAGCATTTTACTCGCATGAATAAATCATTTTAAGGGAGGTGTTTTTATTATCAGATAGTTATTAAGGTGGGTCGATTGGTTGGAAAACAAACGGCTCGAAATAAGTATATTACAAAGGGTCTGTAGAAATCGAATTAAGCGGGGCAATATGTTCGTGGTGTTGAATAGATGGCGGGCCCATATGGGCAGTAAGACTAAATCATTTAAGCGTTTACCGCACCATCGAGTAGGACATAGTAATTGTGGCTTGAAGTCTCCTATTGAAATAAGTCTATTCTCTAGTTTACTTTTTATACCCTGCGCCACACTGTGGAACAGGGTATTATAAGTTAGTGCATATGTTTGTAACACCCAGAAGGAGACGAGATAGACACATGGTGTCTTTGGCAATAATGCTCAGGGTGGGTCCCTGAGTCGATATAGCCATGTCCGTCTGTCCGTCCGTCTGTCTGTGAACACATTTTTGTGATCACAATCTAGGTCGCAATTTACGTCCAATAGCCATCAAATTTGGCACATGTTCCTAATTTGGGTCAGAATAGAACCCCATTGATTTTGGAAGAAATCGGTTCAGATTTAGATATAGCTCACGTATATATGTTTCGCCCGATATGCACTAATATGGACCCAGCAGCCAGAGTTTTATACCGATTTGCTTGAAATTTTGTACAAACATAACACTTAGTAGTATAGTCAAGTGTGCAAAATTTTATTGAAATCGGTTCAGATTTATATATAGCTCCCATATATATCTTTCGCCCGATATGGACTCATATGGCCCCAGAAGCCAGATTTTTGGCCGAATTTGGTTGAAACTTTGCACAGGGAGTAGATTTAGCATTGTAGGTATGCGTGCCAAATTTGATTTAAATCGATTCAGATTTAGATGTAGCTCCCATATATATCTTTCGCCCGATATGCACTTATATGGACCCAGAAGTTTTATCCCGATTAGCTTGAAATTTTGCACAAGGAGTACAATTGGTAGTACAGTCATGTGTGCCAAATTTGACTGAAATCGGTTGAGATTTAGATATAGCTCCCATATAAATGTTTTTCTGATTTCGACAAAAATTGTCAAAATATCACCATTTTCCTTGTTATATATATATATATATATATATATATATATATATATATATATATATATATATATATATATATATATATATATATATATATATATATATATATATATATATATATATATATATATATATATATATATATATATATATATATATATATATATATATATATCGAGCGATAAATCATAAACTTTTGTGAATTTTCCTTAAAATTGATTCAGATTTAAATCTTTCCCATATTTTTATACCCACCACCATAGAATGGTGACGGGGGTATAATAAGTTTGTCATTCCGTTTGTAACACATCGAAATATCGATTTCCGACTATATAAAGTATATATATTCTTGATCAGGGAGAAATTCTAAGACGATATAACGATGTCCGTCTGTCTGTTGTAATCACGCTACAGTCTTCAATAATTAAGCAATAGTGCTGAAATTTTGCACAAACTCGTCTTTTGTCTGCAGGCAGGTCAAGTTCGAAGATGGGCTACATCGGCTTATAGAAATCGTAGTTTTTATCCAATTTGCCTCAAATTTTAAATCTAGAGGTATTTTGGGACCATAAAGAGGTGTGCTAAAAATGGTGAGTATCGGTCCATGTTTTGGTATAGCCCCCATATAGACCGATCTCCCGATTTTACTTCTTGGGCTTCTAGAATCCGATTTTTTTATCCTATTTGCCTGAAATTGGAAATCGAGAGGTATTTTCGGGTCATAAAGAGGTGTGCCGAAAACTGTGAGTATCGGTCCATATTTTAGTATAGCCCCCATAAGAACGATCTCCCGATTTAACTCCTTGGGTTCTAGAAACAGTAGTTTTTATCTGATTTGCCTGAAATTGTAAATATTCTGGTATTTTAGGCTCACAAAAACGTGTATCGGATTAAGTTCTTATCGGTCCATTTGGTAATGCCTCCATATAGACCGACTTCACTTCTTGAGGGTGTAGAAGGCGCACTGATCATGAAAATTGCTTGAAACTCAATGTAAAATTTCCAGATTTTACTTCTACAGATTTAAGTTTTCAAATCAAGACGTTATTTTATAATATTCTTGCACACTTACAAGAGATGTTAATGATTCCTCTAAAACTCAAACAAAAATGGTTCTTATAAATCCAGAATCTGATATAGTCCTCATAGGTGAAATCTTTAAATTTATCTTCGGGAAGTGTCCTCAAGTCCTCAAGCCCTCCTGAAATTTCAAAGGAAACCCTAATATTTGGTTCATGGTGGTGGGTATTAAAGATTCGGCCCGGGCGAACTTACTGCTGTATATACTTGTTTTTACTAACATTGCGTTTCACCCTAGTGCATTAGCCGACTTAAATGTTGAGTCTATAGATTTTGTAGAAGTCTATCAAATTCTGTCCAGATCGAGTGATATTTAAATGTATGTATTTGGGACAAACCACATTTAACGGATGTGATATGGTATCGAAAATTTAGATCTACAAAGTGGTGCAGGGTATAATATAGTCGGCCCCGCCCGACTTTAGACTTTCCTTACTTGTTTAAATACCAATTTTGTGGAAACTCTTGAGCATTGACACTTCTTCGAACATATCATCATCTTTGATATCATCGAATACGCTGCCCAGCTGGCAGTTCAACATTTACGACCTTTACAAATTTGCGACAGCCGCAACCCTGAAAAAGTTTAATACAGATCATCTCTGCTACCAAGATTCTGGCAATAGCTACGTTCTGTCAACCCACCTTAACAATTTTATTTGAGTTGTCTAAAATGTCTTATATCTTGGAGCAGGTGATATTTTCATTTTGGTTCCAGTCTTTACAACGCATAAAGAATTTCCTCTGATATCTCTTGTTTACAACTATTTTTCCAAAGGGCTTTGCAATTCTCATTTATATCCAATGCTATTTCGTATCATAAAAACACAAACAGCAATATTTGTTGAATTAGTTGAACTTGTTTTCATCGTCATAGCGTATTTTTATAATATTGTAAATTAATTAAGTAATAAACATAGACAAAAACAAATCAGACAATAAGAGGGCGGTTCGGAAACTTCTTAGCCTATCAATGAAAGAGAATAGTTAGTTTTTCAAAAATATTTTTATTTTTATACCCTCCATCATAGGATGGGGGTATATTAACTTTGTCATTCCGTTTGTAACACATCGAAATATTGCTCTAAGACCCCATAAAGTATATATATTCTGGGTCGTGGTGAAATTCTGAGTCGATCTAAGCATGTCCGTCCGTCCGTCCGTCCGTCCGTCTGTTGAAATCACGCTAACTTCCGAACGAAACAAGCTATCGACTTGAAACTTGGCACAAGTAGTTGCTATCGATGTAGGTCGGTTGGTATTGCAAATGGGCCATATCGGTCCACTTTTACGTATCGCCCCAATATAAAGGGACCCTCAGATTTGGCTTGTGGAGCCTCTAACAGAAGCATATTTCATCCAATCCGGCTGAAATTTGGTACATGGTGTTGGTATATGGTCTCTAACAACCATGCAAAAATTGGTCCTCATCGGTCCATAATTATATATAGCCCCCATATAAACCGATCACCAGATTTGGCTTGCGGAGCCTAAAAGAGAAGCAAATTTTATCCGATCCGGCTGAAATTTGGTACATGGTGTTAGTATATGGTCTCTAACAACCATGCAAAAATTGGTCCACATCGGTCCATAATTATGTATAGCCCCCATATAAACCGATCCCCAGATTTGGCTTGCGGAGCCTCAAAGAGAAGAAAATTTCATCCGATCCGGCTGAAATTTGGTACATGACGTTGGTATATGGTCTCTAACAACCATGCAAAAATGGGTCCATATCGGTCCTTAATTATATATAGCACCAATATAAACCGATCCCCAGATTTGGCTTGTGGAGCCTCCAAGAGAAGCAAATTTCATCCGATCCGGTTGTAATTTGGAACATGGTGTTAGTATATGATCTTTAACAAGCGTGCCAGAATTGGTCCATATCGGTCCATAATTATATATAGCCCCCATATAAAACGTTCTCCAGATTTGACCTCCGGAGCCTCTTGGAGGAGCAAAACTCATCCGATCCGGTTCAAATTTGGAACGTGGTGTTAGTATATGGTCGCTAACAACCATACGAAAATTGGTCCATATCGGTTCATAATCATGGTTGCCACTAGAGCCAAAAATAGTCTACCAAAATTTTATTTCTATAGAAAATTTTGTCAAAATTGTATTTCTAGAGAAAATTTTGTTCAAATTTTATTCGGTTCATAATCATGGTTGCTACTCGAGCCAAAAATAATTTACCAAGATTTTATTTCTATAGAAAATTTTGTCAAAAGTTTATTTCTGTAGAAAATTTTGTAAAAATTTTATTTCTATAGAAAATTTTGTTAAAATTTTATTTCTGTAGAAAATTTTGTCAAAATTGTATGTCTACTTTGTCAAACTGAATTATATACGTATTGGATCGATCTTTTTTTATTTAATATATACCACGCATGGACTTACATACAAATTAGAAGATGGTGTTAGGAGGTCTTAAGATACCTTGCCATCGGCAAGCGTTACCGCAACTTAAGTAATTCGATTGTGGATGGCAATGTTTAGAAGAAGTTTCTACGCAATCCATGATGGAGGGTACATAAGCTTCGGCCTGGCCGAACTTACGGCCGTATATACTTGTTCAATATTATCTCCTGAAACTTCAATACACTTAGTCCAACGCTTTTCTAGCAATTCTATCCCTTGATTAAAATAGTTTTCCTCAAGGTCTTCCAAGTAGTGGTTTAGAACTGTAATTGCATCCTCATTTGAGGTAAAACGCTTGCCAGCAACGAATTTCTTTAGATTTGGGAACAAGTAAAAGTCAGTGGGAGCTAAATCAGGAGAATAAGGTGGGTGGTCAAGCAACTCGTACTTTAATTCGTTGATTTTAGCCATTGTTAAAACCCTTTTGTGCGCTGGTGCGTTGTCTTGAAGCAAAATTATTTTTTTGTGTTGTAAGCCAGAACGTTTTTCTCGAATTTGTACATTTATATTAATTGATCCAAAAGGTGGCAATAGTACTCTGAATTTATTGTTTTAGTTACCCTTTGGAGATCAATCAATAAAATACCTTTGAAGTCCCAAAAAACCGTTGCCATAACCTTACCAGCCGATTGAATTGTTATTGCCTTCTTTGGGACACTTCCTCCAGCTTCAGTTTGGATTGTTCTTTTGTCACTCTGGAGTATAGTGGTGGATCCATGTCTCATCAACAATTATGAAACGACGCTTAAAACCATCCAAAGAAGCTTGAGAAATGTTCATTCATATGCTTTTTTGATCGACTGTTAACAAATGCAGAACCCATCTTGCAGAAAGCTTTTTCTTCTGTAGTTCTTCATGCAAAATTAAATGGACTCGATAATTTGAGATGCCCATGATATTAGCAATTTCACGCACTTTTGATTCGTCGATCATTTAATACCATATCATGCACTTTGGCTACAATTTCTGTTGTTGTTGCTGTTTTTCGACGTCCACTACGTGGTTCATCTTCAATGCTTGTACGACAACGTTTAAATTCAGCAACCCAATTTTTTACTGTTGCATATGAAGGAGCATTTTCACCTAACACATTCACCATATCATTATGAATTTCTTGTCCCGATAAACATTGTAAAAAAAAAACATCGGATGCGTCTTTTTTGAACACTTGTTTCATATGAAGGAGTTGCTTTATATGAAGGAGTTGCCAGATCGGAACAAAATTTAACATGTGTTCATTACAAAGATGGAAGTTTCCAAAACACTTATATATTTATAGCTTATTTAGATTAAAGCCTCTGCTTTAAACATTGAGAAATAAATCAAAACTAAGTAGGAAAATAGAATTTGGTGTCTTTTTCGAATGTCCTTCTAAGTGGACATCGGTAGTGAAAGGGTTAAGGTATGGTATGATCCGAATTCAGTGTTTTGGATGTGAATTAAAAATTTCTGTGATATTTTACCAAATACATAATTTTTTAAGATTTTTAATGCCTTCTGTGATATTTTGCACAAATAATTTTAATTTACATACATACATTTTTTAAAATTTTTTATGGTCCTAAAATACCTCTTGATTTTCAATTTGAGGTAAATTGGATAAAAACTAATGTTACTATAAGTCCAAGAAGTGAAATCGGGAGATTGGTTTCTATGGGTGCTATACCAAAACATGGACCGATACTCACCATTTTCGGCACACCTCTTTATGGTCCTAGAATACCTCTAGATTTCAAATTTCAGGCAAATTGGATAAAAACTACGGAGTCTAGAAGCCCAAGAAATAATATCGGGAGATCTGTCTATATGGGGGATATACCAAAACATGAACCGATACGCACTATTTTTGGCACACCTCTTTACGGTCCTAAAGTAACTCTAGATTTCAAATTTTCGGCAAATTGGATAAAAACTACGGATTCTAGAATCCCAAGAAATTAAATCGGGAGATCGGTCTATATGGGGACTATACCAAAACATGGACCGATACTCACCATTTTTGGCACAACTCTCTATGGTCCTAAAATGCCTCTAGATTTCAAATTTCAGGCAAATTGGATAAAAACTACGGTTTTTATAAGCCCAAGACCCGAATCAGGTGGTCGGTTTATATGGGGACTATATCAAAACCTGGACCGATATAGCCCATCTTCGATTTTGACCTGCCTGCAGACAAAAGACGAGTTTGTGCAAAATTTCAGCACGATTGCTTCATTATTGAAGACTGTAGCGTGATTACACCAGACAGCCAGACAGACGGACATCGTTATATCGTCTTAGCATTTCTCCCTGATCAAGAATATATATACTTTATATAGTCGGAAATCGATATTTCGATGTGTTACAAACGGAATGACAAACTTATTATACCCCCGTCACCATTCTATGATGGTGGGTATAAAAAGTTAAAATTATCCTTTAAAAATATGAAGCGAGTTACAAAAAATTTAATTAAAAGAACATAAGGAATTTTTTTTTCGTATTTTTAGAACTAGGACATTTTTGTTTAACTAAGTTCATCTTGGCTTTAATAATTCACAAAAAACAACCAGTCTTTAAATTTTGTTGATGTTTTCTTGATTACAAAGCAAAAAAAAAAAAACAAAACATTAAACAAGTATATAAAGAAGTAAGTTCGGCCGGCCCACCACCATGAATCAAATATTATAGTTTCCTGTGAAAATTTCAGGGGGATTTGGTGACAAGCAGATCAGTTCAACCAGTACACTTCCCGAAAATAAATTCAAAGATTTTACCTATGAAGACTAGATCAGATTCTGGAACCATATTTGCTTGAGTTTTAGAGGAATCATAAACATCGTGTGCAAGTGTGCAAGAAAATGAAATGAAAATGAAATAACGCCTTGATTTAAAATCTAACATCTGTAGATTTTTACCCCCATTATCTGAATGCTTACCAGAAGTAAAATCTGGAAACTATAATTCAGTTTCAAGCAATTTTCATTATCAGTGCACATGGACCGATATTCACCATTTTCGGCACACCTCTCTATGTTCCTAAAATACTTTTAGATTTAAAATTTCATGCAAATTTGATAAAAACTATGGTTTCTAAAAGCCCAAGAAGTAAAATCGGGAGATCGGTCTATTTGGGAGATAAACCAAAACATGGACCAATACACGCCATTTTCGGCTCTCATATATAAGGTCCTATAATACCTGTAGATTTCTCATTTCAGGCAAATTGGATAAAAACTACGGATTCTGGAAGCCTAAAAATAAAATCATTTCATGCACACCTATTTGTATACCTAAAAACCTCCAGATTTTCTATTTCAGGCAAAGCGGACAACAATTACGGTTTCTAGAAGCCCAAAAAGTAATATCGGGAGATCGGTCTATCTGATGGCTATATCAAAACATGGACCTATACTCACCATTTTCGGCATACCTTTTTATGGTCCTAAAATACCTCTAGATTTCCAATTTGAGGCAAGTTAGATAAAAACTACGGTTTCTATAAGCCCAAGAATAAAATCTGGAGATCGGTCTATATGGTGCCTATATAAAAACATGGTCCGATGCTCATCATTTTCAGCACACCTCTTTAGGGTTTTAAAATACCTCTAGATTTCTAATTTCAGGAAAATTGGATAAAAACTACAGATTTTAAAAGTAAAAACTGGAGATTGGTCTATATGGGGGCTATACCAAAACATGAACCGATACTCACCATTTTCGGCACACCTCTTTATTGTTCTAAAATACCTCTAGATTTCGAATTTCAGGCAAATTGGATAAAAACCACGGATTCTATAAGCCCAAGACCCCAAATCGGGAGATCGGTCTATATGGGGATATACCAAAACCTGGATCGATAATCACCATTTTTAGCACACCTCTTTATGGTCCTAAAATACCTCTAGATTTCAAATTTCAACCAAATTGGATAATAACTACGGATTCTAGAATCCCAAGAAGTAAAATCGGGAAATCGGTCTATATGGGGGCTATACCTAAACATCAACCGATAGTCACCATTTTTGGCACACCTCTTTATGGTGCTAAAATACCTCTAGATTTCCAATTTCAGGCGAATTGGATAGAAACTATCAATTCTAGAAGCCCTAGAAATATAATCGGGAGATCGGTCTATATGGGGGCTATACCAAAACATGGACCGATACTCACCATTTTTGGCACACCTCTTTGTGGTCATAAAATACCTCTAGATTTCCAATTTCAGGCAAATTGGATAGAAACTAAGGTTGTTATAAGCCCAAGACCCCAAATCGGGAGGTCGGTTTATATGGGGACTATCAAAACTTGGACCGATATAGCCCATCTTCGAACTTGATCTTCCTGCAGATAAAAGACGAGTTTGTGCGAAATTTCATCACGATTGCTTTATTATTGAAGACTGTAGCGTGATTACAACAGACAGCCAGACAGACAGACGGACAGACGGTCATCGTTATATCGTCTTAGCATTTCTCCCTGATCAAGAATATATATACTTTATATAGCCGGAAATCGATATTTCGATGTGTTACAAACGGAATGACAAACTTATTATACCCGCGTCACCATTCTATGTTGGTGGGTATAAAAAGTTAAAATTATCCTTTAAAAAATATGAAGCCAGTTACAAAAAATGGCATTAAAAGAACTTAAGGAAATTTTTTTTTCGTATTTTTAGAACAAGGACATTTTTGTTTAACTAAGTTCATCTAGGCTTTAATAATTCACAAAAAAAAAAAACAAACCATATTTAAATTTGTTGATGTTTTCTTGATTACAAAGCAAAAAAAAAAAACATTAAAAAATAAAAAAAATATCAAGTACGCCTAATTCAAATTTAAAAGAGAATTTTGTCCTAAAAATATTTTTGCTTCAATTCTCCCCTTCTGTGGCTCGGAAACAATATCAAAGTCATTAAAGTAAAGGCAAAATATTCGGAACCATGCAAGCATTTTTTTCAGTTTGGCCAGTTGCCAATTTTGTGAACAATCAAAATGATCGGCTTTACTTGTCAAAGAAGTCAGCTGAAATTTTACACTATCGATCAGTGATGCCAACTCTCGAATGGCGAAAAACACCAAAAATATGTTATAATTTCTAACATCCCAATTCCGATAATAATATGGATAACTTGGCCGCCAGAACTCAAGCGCTGCCTATGGTAATGGCGTTAGCTGCCGTCGAAATGTCGAATATTTTCGGGAAAATGTCCTTAAGACAATATCGAAGCCTTGGGAATACAAATATGTTCGCCACAGATTATGGGCAAGAGTCTGCACCAAGAATGGCCGAAAAAGAAATGGCCAACATTTCCAGATCTCAATCCGTTGGTAATTTGTTTTCCCGGAATTTTTTGCTTTTGAACAATAATATTAAAAAAGTGAGAAAATGTAGCGCTTTACTTTGTTGCATTACATATCAGCCACCTTGCATATACTACTCTAAAACATCGTCTTGTTGCATATGTCCATAGAAATACCGGACCTTTTATTTTTTGTGCCATTTTAGTACCTTATAATATATCTATGACGAATTCTTTCAGTATGTAATGGGTGGTGCAGAATGTACATCCATTAATGTAGCTAGACAATTTTCCTAGGGGGGGGCTATAGCCCCCCTAGCTAAAAATTTATAGACTGAACTTATAGGTTCAATTAATGTTTTATTTCATAAAATTGAATAAAAAATTAGACATCAAAATAACTCGACAATTAATTTATAATAAAGCAACTAAAAGTAGTTCCACACTTTTCCCAGCAAAAAAATTGTGAGTTGTTCTAAAGGCACAACTTTAAAAGCACTTCCAAAAATGTCCGCAAATTTGTTCTTTGGTGTGAGTGAGAAAAATGTTTGGAAAATCGAACTCACCATAATATTCACTCTTAGGGACATAATCATACGCCTGTAGATCTCTAATATTGAGTGGTACAGGTTTTGTCCCAACAAGTGATAATTGGAAATAAAATATTCTTCATTACAAATGTCAAGACATTGATTGGTTTATTTATTTATTTTTTTTTTTATTTGAGAAATTAATCCAATTCTTCGCAGTTAGACTTAGTCGTGATACACGGTATACAATAAAAGTGAATCAAATAGGAATCCATTTTGTAAAATTATTTACACTTAGGCAAAAACTTCTAGTGTTGGTGGAAGGGGAGCGCTAGAAGGAGCTACAGTGGGAGTCCAGTACCATAGACCCCATGGCACACAAGCTCTCAGAGGTTCCAAAAATCCTTCAGCTACGGGGCACATTTCCAATGTAGCCGGTTGTCCCAATACTGAGCATCTCCAATAGGCATTCCTTAAACGAAAATGTGGATAAAGTGCCAAAGTTACTTCCTCTTCTGTTTGGCATCCAGGTTGTCCTGTATAGGCTGGATTATTGTTAAGAGCTTGATTGCCTTGAGCTTGACATGCAACGGCAATTGCGAAGACGATCAAACAAACGGCGTAGATTTTCATGATGCTAGATAGTTGTGATAAAATTCAATGTAGAATTGCTACTGATCTTAAAACATAAAGTGACCCCTTTTATATATGAAGAAATAAAACAAAGGAAGTGCTATCCAGTAATGATAAGTAAATCAAATTTCCTTATTAGATTGGGATATTTAAAAGTTGATAGTATCAAAATGACATTGGACTGGATATGAAGCTTTCATAAATTTTAGATAACAATTTAATAGTCTGGACAAATGATATTCTTATCTGCTTCAGACAGTAGTGCATTGTAAACTAAGTGATAAATGTTTTCTATAGTTAATGCAAATTGACTTTTACATGATTGAGTTAAGGAATTTTGCGTTAAAAACAAGTAGGAGGGTGGTCCGATAAGTACTCAACGTACACAATTTTACAAATATTTGTGAAAAATTGTATTTATATTTGTCATATACACCCTCACAAAAAATCGCTTCTGTAACATATACTCCCAAACATATATTGCTTCAAGCATATACATTTTTGGGTATTGCCCAAACATTTATATATTTGAAAGCATATTGGTCTAAACAATATATGTTTGGGTAGTCTAAGTTCCAAACATTTTGTATTTTTGCATCCAAATTCAATAATGTTGTCTTCCAAAAAACAATATGTTATTATGTGAACATATAATATGTTTGGATGCATTTTGCACCCAAAAATATTATATGCTTAAAAAAAATTCTCCCAAACAATATTGTGCTCAAAATTTTATTTATTTATTTATATATTTACAATCATAATGAATTATGAAAATAAACAGGTAATATAGGTGCTAACAATATAGGTTTTCGACCTGAATGCTCAAAATTTTGTTTCTGCCTAATTGTATATTCCCTCACATCTTTCTCACTTCCACGAGATTTTTTAGTTCTTAGCACCTTTTTCTGTAATACAAACATTGTAGAAGAAATTATTCAATTTTATGATTTTTTTATTTTAATTTTACCTTTTGCCGGACGGGGATTCGAACAGCGGACCACACAGTTTGTAAGGATCAAAGAAGTAGCTGATCAATTGCCCAAGGGAAAATAAAATGTTAATTTTGTAATAACAAGCAACAACCACCAACTTAATTCAATATCGCTCCCTGTTAAATAGCGCTCCAAGCTACTAAACACATATATGTTTATAGGCTATTTCTAAATTAATATATGTTTGCCTCCAAGCATATTATATTTACAAACATTTTATGTCCCAAACATAATATGTTCTAACATATTAACATATATGTCCCAAACATGTTATGCTAGTTTATGAACATTATATGCTTGCACTCAAAAATATTGTGTTTAAAAATTTGTGTTCCAAACATATAATGTTTATAGCCAATCATATGAAAAACAGTATTTTTCAACCGTGTAGTAAGTAGTCTACTACACTAAAAAAAAGCATGCCAAAGATTTCAAAGATTTTGTCTTTACTTTAAATATTTTGGTATTGATAACGAGCCAAAGAAGCGGATAATACAAGTTAGGATACTTTTAAGACACAATTCTCTTTTAAATTTAGGTTTTGTGTTCTTGCTTTTAGGAAGCAAATTTTAATTTTTCGTTTTTTTTCAGCTTTTTTATACCCTCCATCATAGGATGGGGATATATTAACTTGGTTATTCCGTTTGTAACACATCGATATATTGCTCTAAGACCCCATAAAGTATATATATTCTGGGTCGTGGTGAAATTCTGAGTCGATCTAAGCATGTCCGTCCGTCCGTCCGTCCGTCCGTCCGTCTGTTGAAATCACGCTAACTTCCGAACGAAACAAGCTATCGACTTGAAACTTGGCACAAGTAGTTGTTATCGATGTAGGTCGGATGGTATTGAAAATGGGCCATATCGGTCCACTTTTACGTATAGCCCCCATATAAAGGGACCCTCAGATTTGGCTTGTGGAGCCTATAACAGAAGCATATTTCATCCGATCCGGCTGAAATTTGGTATATGGTGTTGGTATATGGTTTCTAACAACTATGCAAAAATTGGTCCACATCGGTCCATAATTATATATAGCCCCCATATAAACCGATCCCCAGATTTGGCTTGCGGAGCCTAAAAGAGAAGCAAATTTCATCCGATCCGGCTGAAATTTGGTACATGATGTTGGTATATGGTTTCTAACAACCGTGCAAAAATTTGTCCACATCGGTCCATAATTATATATGACGCCCATATAAACCGATCCCCAGATTTGGGTTGAGGACCCTCAAATTCATCCGATCCGGTTCAAATTAGGCACGTGCTGTTAGTATATGGTCGCTAACAACCACACCAAAATTGGTCCAATCACACAAAAATTGGTCCATATCGGTTCATAATCATGGTTGCCACTAGAGCCAAAAATAATCTACCAAAATTTTATTACTATAGAAAATTTTGTCAAAATTTTATTTGTATAGAAAATTTTGTCAAAATTTTATTTCTAGAGAAAATTTTGTTAAAATTTTATTCGGTTCATAATAAAATTTTCATCATTGTCAAAATTTTGTTTCTATAGAAAATTTTGTCAAAATTTTATTTCTATAGAAAATTTTGTTCAAATTTTATTCGGTTCATAATCATGGTTGCCACTCGAGCCAAAAATAATCTACCAAGATTTTATTTCTATAGAAAATTTTGTCAAAAGGTTATTTCTATAGAAAATTTTGTTAAAATTTTATTTCTGTAGAAATTTTTGTCAAAATTTTATTTCTGTAGAAATTTTTATCAAAATTTTATTTCTATACAAAATTTTGTCAAAATTTTTATTTCTATACAAAATTTTGTGAAAATTTTATTTCTATAGAAAATTTTGTTAAAATTTTATTTCTGTAGAAAATTTTGTCAAAATATACGTATTGGATCATCTTTTTTGATTTAATATATACCACGTATGGACTTACATACAATTTAGAAGATGGTGTTAGGAGGTTTTAAGATACCTTGCCATTGGCAAGCGTTACCGCAAATTAAGTAATTCGATTGTGGATGGCAGTGTTTAGATGAAGTTTCTACGCAATCCATGATGGAGGGTACATAAGCTTCGGCCTGGCCGAACTTACGGCCGTATATACTTGTTTTCTTCATATGCTATCAAAGTCCTTTAATAACGAGTTAACGACAACTTTATTCTCCAAATTAAAACTCGACTTCCAGTAGAAATTATGCTATGTTTCAAGTAAAAAAACAGTCCTTAAAATAAAGTGTCCTAATTTTGAACGATTTTTTGCTTTGTAGTCAAGATGCAAAAAGACAATTTAATTAAAGAATTTTTCTGAATTTTTAAAGTCAATTTGACCTTACCCCAAAAAAATTTTCTTTCATGTTACAATACCAATTTTTAAGTCAAATCACTTAATTATAAAGACAATACGACTTCATTGAAAAGTTTATAGAAAAAAACTTTATATTAGAGAAAGGCGTCTTTTATGCTAAGCAAAATTTGCATTCGTATTTTAAGGACATGAAATCTTTGGCCTCACGACAAAATTTTTTTCGCTGTATGTAACGGTCGATTTTTTGGAACATCTTCTAAACATGTTTGCTAACTTTGCTTCCGACCGTGCTCAGTAGAATGGGGTGATTTTGCTACAAAATCAAAACATAGGTAGCAAAGCTTGCATAACATTGACTAGCTTGGATACGGAAGTATTTAAACGAGAGGAAAGAGGTTAGAACACTCAAAAAAGTTTACTTGGATTCAAAGATTTTGACCTTCCCTTAAGGATTTTGGTATTGATTCCAAGATGCGGCTTCTTTAAAATAAATAAATTTTTTAGCGACCTATCTGGTCTTAAATCTGGGACCATTAAAATTAAAATTAAGATACAGATTTTCATTTCAATTTCTTTAAATCAAAAATGTGTTTCTTTACTTTAAGGAAAATTAGCCCTAGTTCAAGGACATGCGACTTTAACGGAGGGACGCAAATTTACAAAATTTTTGTCTTAAATTTAATGAAAACAATTTTTGAAGCAAAGATTATAAACTTTATTTTAATTAAAAATTCCTTATTTTATAGAAATTTAATATTTTGTAAATTTCGCATTCTTGAATTTAGGTTGCGTAATCTTTAATATCACGTAAATATTTTTTCAGTGTAGTACCGGTTTGTAAATCTACACTGCGTAACCTATACATATAGGGAACTATACTATTGAATGCCATGTTAAGTCTATTTTTGCTCACGGAGTCACAATTTGCGAAGAGTTCAGATCCGTAAATTAAACCCGGTATCAAAAGACTTTTTGCCAGGAGAAGTCGAATATTGACTGGCGTGTATGAATGAGTACCCCATAAAGCACGTAACATGTGTTTACATGACATGACCAACACAAAGTGCTATTGACTACCACTACAAAATTCTTAGCACTAGTGACTACATCGATTTTCTGACCATTTATCAGAATATCAGCATTCGACAAAGGGAACCTTCTATTCTTGTGTATAATCAAACATTTAGACCTTTGTGGATTTAGTAGCAGACCATCGAAACACACGATCAAGGTTGTGGTTAAGTTTCCCCAAACACTCACCTACCGGACTACTAAAAAAGATTTGTATGTCGTCTGCATACATAAGCATCTGACTATGGACTATTTATAATAGAGGTCCAATTATAGAACCCTGTGGAACCCCTATCGTAACTGGTAATTGCAATGAAAAATTATCTCCGTTCTAAACTAGAGGTGTGCACGTGATTACAGTAGGCGAGAAATTGAAAAAAACGTTGAAGTTTCAGACATAACATTGTGTGATCAACAATATCGAAAGCCTTTGAGTGATCTAAGAGGACGAGAAAAGTAACACGGTTCTCATCAATATTTCTCCTAATTGATTCTGATACTTCGATCAGTGCACTTACACAACTGTGATCTCTGCGAAAACCGGACTGCCTTTCAGATAACAAGTTACCACGAACAAGATAATCATATGTCTGCTTATGTAAAATCTTTTCGAACACTTTGAAAGTCAAAATAGCAATGGGTCGTTACTCTGAATTACATTAGATTATGGTGGGATAAGTGCTGGAAGTCAGAATTGTGTTAAATACGAGTAAGTAGGTGAAAAGAGGTACACGTTGAGGGAGCAGTATTCGTATAAACATGGGGTCCATTCCATCCAGGCCAATAGCATTTGGCCTATGACTTCATCTTGGGTTACGCACCTGAACTCGAAATCGTTCCTCTCAGATAAGTTTCCTCCTACACTGTCATCCTTGTCATAGAAGGATTTGTCTGTCGGAGGGGCAGGAATATTAGAAAACATTTAGTTCAAATCATTAGTATCTCCATGCTAACTGCCCGATGACTTAGACTTCCCAACACCAATATTTTACATGATTCTCCATTTGTCCCTGGAATCTAGATCAGATTTGAAATGCGTTGCATAATATTCGGGTTTCGCCGCATTGATATATCTGTTCGCTATTCTTCTCGCCGATCGATGTTCCTCTAGAAGTTTTGGTAATCTAAAGCCTTTGATTATTTATAATTTATAAAATTATTAAAAAAAAGAGTTTTGACCTGTTCAAAACATTTGCAACTAATATTAAGTGCCCCATATATTTTTGAAAATAATTAACGTTTTTTATAACTTTTAGTGATACACCCTCAAAAAAAAAACGCTTCTTTAACATATGTTCCAAACATATTTTGCAGGAAGCACATATATTATTGGATACTGCCGAAATATTAATATGTTTGTTTTATGTGAACATATTATATGTTTGGAAGCATTTTGAGCCCAAAAATATCAAATGCTTGGAAGAATTTTTCCCAAAGACGATTGTGCTCATTGCCTAACATACTCGTAATTTTCACTTCCACGAAATATTTTAGTTCTTGGCACCTTTTTCTGTAATACAAATAATGTTGAAGAAATTATTCACTTTTATAATTTTTTTTAAATTTTACCTTTCGCCTGCACGGAGAATCGAACCGAGGACCATTTTTATACCCTTCACCACTACTGTGGTACAGGGTATAATAAGTTTGTGCATTTGTATGTAACGCCAAGAAGGAGTAATCATAGACCAACCTTTTAGTATACGGATCGGCTTAGAATTAAATTCTGAGTCGATTTAGCGATGTCCGTCTGTCTGTCTGTCTGTCTGTCTGTCCGTCTGTCTGTCTGTCTGTTGATGTATTTTTGTGTGCAAAGTACAGCTCGCAGTTTTAGTCCGATTGTCCTAAAATTTGGTATGGGGTCCTGTTTCGGCTCAAAGACGATCCCTATTGATTTTGGAAAAAATCGGTTCAGATTTAGATATAGCTGCCATATATATTTTTCACCGATCTGGTCATAATTGGCGTGTATATCAACCGATCTTCCTCAAATTCCGTACATCCGAATATTTTAGGAGTCTCGAAAAACTTGCAAAATATCAGCAAAATCGGTTCAGATTTAGATATAGCTCCCATATATAGGTTTCGCCCGATTTACACTAATTTGCCCACAGAGGCCAATTTTGTGCTCCGATTTAGTTGAAATTTTGCATGGGGAGTAGAATTAGCATTGTAACTATGCGTGCCAAATTTGGTTGAAATCGGTTCAGATTTGGATATATCTCCCATATATAGCTTTCGCCCGATTTACACTCATATGACCACAGAGGTCAATTTTTACTCCGATTTAGTTGAAATTTTGCACAGGGAGTAGAATTAGCATTGTAACTATGCGTGCCAAATTTGGTTGAAATCGGTTCAGATTTGGATATATCTCCCATATATAGCTTCGCCCGATTTACACTCATTTGCCCACAGAGGCCAATTTTTGGCTCCGATTTAGTTGAAATTTTGCATAGGGAGTAGAATTAGCGTTGTAACTATGCGTGCCAAATTTGCTTGAAATCGGTTCAGATTTAGATATACCTCCCATATATATGTTTTTCTGATTTCGACAAAAATGGTCAATGGTTGTAAAAATGACTCTAATTTTCCTAAACTTCTAATACATATATATCGAGCGATAAATCATAAATAAACTTTTTCGAAGTTTCCTTAAAATTGCTTCAGATTTAAACGTTTCCCATATTTTTTTACTAACATTGTGTTCCACCCTAGTGCATTAGCCGACTTCAATTTTGAGTTTATAGATTTTGTAGAAGTCTATCAAATTCTTCCAGATCGAGTGATATTTAAATGTATGTATTTGGGACAAACCTTTATATATATATAGCCCCCAACACATTTGACGGATGTGATATGGTATCGAAAATTTAGATCTACAAAGTGGTGCAGGGTATAATATAGTCGGCCCCGCCCGACTTTAGACTTTCCTTACTGGTTTATATTTGAAGGTGTCCGTCAACTCCTCGTGGACTACTTATTAATAAAGAGGAACTAAACTACTATTTCACTATTTCCTCCTTATTTCATTTTACTGTCCCAACTCTAAAAAGAGTATAGTGCCCTTTCGTTATTTTTATGAAGACCCCTGATTTCTTTTAACGAACCAAGAAAAAAAAATGCCCATAATGCCAAAATGATAAACAAAACACATGTCCACACATACATAAAATGCTGCTCTCAAGGCGAAAACATATGCTGTTTGTTTTTCAAATGTCTATTCTCTTGGTTCCGAATGTCTATTCTCTTTATTCAAATTAAATAATATTTAGACTTAAGCATATCAAATTTTTGGCCTTATCATAAAACAGTTTTCCGAAACAACATACAAGCGGTTTCACAGAAATTGTTCTCTTTTGATTCTTTCGCTGTGTTATGTTGATATCTTTCGTCAACTCTCCCGGTTTCCATCTCTATTTCTTTCTCTATACTCTCTCTGTCGCTTTGAATAAAATATCACAACATATGTATGTTTAGTTGAAATTTGTAAATTTATATATGTTTGCATTCACACATATGATTTTTATGAAATATTCATGCCCCAAACCTAATATATTCTAACATATTAATATAGATGTCCCAAACATTTAGTGTTACTTTAGGAACATTACATGTTTGCACTTAAATATATTGTGTTTTAAAATTGTGCCCGAAACACATTTTGTTTATATCGGAACATATGAGAAACATATTTTTCTAACAGTGTAAATATTATTTAGTTGATACTATAGCCATGTCCTTGGATTACTTTTGTGCAATTTCTTGCCATTGCACTATGGGCGTAAATAGCAAAATAGCGGTAAAAAGTGAAAAATTCTTAGATGTTCCAATTGAAATTACTTTAGACCATTTGGAAAAGTACAAATCGAAAGTAAATTTAAAACTTGGCAACCCTGTTCATGAGTAAAATGCAATTTTGTGCAATTCGTTAGAACATGTAGCAAACGCTTTATATTCAAAAGCTTAGATTAAATGCATTAATTAATATGAATTCCATACCTCATTTATCCATTGTATTCAGTCTAAAAATATAGATTTTCAGATCCAGTCTAAAAATATAGATTTTCTAAAGAAAGTATTTGGAATATTTATAATAATCCTTAGAGTATATCCGAGTATATACGTTAACTCTTTGTTCAAAAGACATTATTCGTTCAGCCTAAAAAGCCACTATAGTTTTTGGGGGAAAGTTGCTTAACTTATTATCTTTCCATGTTTGTTCGTTGGCGAATATAATTTATAAAAAAATGTGCATAATTAGTTATCTTTGTTGAAGCATTTGCCAGAACACTGAGCACTAACTCTACTATAACTACGACTGCAAATATTGCACTTTCCTCTAACCGCAATCGTATACTGTAATGTTACTGGTGTTACAAATAAAAATAAAATGGAAATGTTGGCTTTCTGTATATAGTTTAAGGGTTATTAGATAAATACAAAATTTAGTGAAAGAAAAATTACTTTTTTCAATAATTTAATAATACAAATTCCTTCATCTTCTTATCCAATAGGCTCGTATAGAATTGTAATAATATGTAGAATTATTAATTTGGACGTAAAACCAGATAGCATTGTTATAAGTTTAGAGGTATGGTCTACGGTTGCCACAGTTGGTAGAATTGTGCCAAACATGGTAGATTTTTTTTACTGTGGTAGAATTCTCGATACAAAACATTCATCTCCAACTAAGAGGCACTTAAATTTTCCATAGAAAAAAATTTTGACAAAATTTTTTACAGCAATAATAAAATTTTGACAAAATTTTCTATAGATATAAATATATGACAAAATTTTCTATAGAAATTAAATTTGACAAAATTTTCTTTAGAAATAAAATTTTGACAAAATTTTCTATAGAAATAAAATTATGACAAAATTTTCTATAGAAATACAATTTTGACAAAATTTCCTATAGAAATATTTTTTTTTTCGTTTTGTTATTGTTGGTTTATTCTTTAATCATTTTGTTGTTTGACTTAACTACAAGTGTGGCTTAATCAACAGAGGAAAAGAATGTTTGTCAAATTTATTTGGGCAAAGCCCTATAGACTGCAAGAGAAGTTGGATGGATGCACGTTTTGGAATTACCACATTCCTCATCAGCATCCTATACTTGCAGCAAAACTATCAACCAATAATAAGAATAAATGCAGGCTGTTCACTAAACTCAAAGTGAACCGCGCTTCAACCTTCCGCAAAAAGGTTTATGATAGCTTTGCCGAAATAAATAAATTTTGACAAAATTTCCTATAGAAATAAAATTTTGACAAAATTTTCTATAGAAATACAATGTTGACAAAAATTTCTCTAGGAATAAATTTTTGACAAAATTTACTACAGAAATAAAAATTTGACAAAATTTTCATTGGAAATAAAATTTTGACAAAATTTTCTATAGAAATAAAATTTTAACAAAATGTTCTATAGAAATAACATTTTAAAAAAATTTTCTAGAGAAATAAAATTTTGACAGAATTTACTAGAGAAATAAAATTTTGACAGAATTTTCTATAGAAATAAAATTTTGACAAAAATTTCTCTGGGAATAAATTTCTGACAACATTTTCTATAGAAATAAAGTTCTGTCAAAATATCTCTAGGAATAAATTTTTGAAAAAATTTTCATTGGAAATAAAATTTTGACAAAATTTCCATTGGAAATAAAATTTTGACAAAATTTCCTATAGAAATAAAATTTTGATAAAATTTTCCATAGAAATAAAATTTTGACAGAATTTTCCATAGAAATAAAATTTTGACAGAATTTTCTATAGAAATAAAATTTTGAGAAAATTTCCTTTCGAAATAAAATTTTCACAAAATATTCTCAAGGAATAACATTTTTCTAAAATTTTCATTGCGTACTTCAATTTTCCATAGAAATAAAATATGCGAAAATTTTCTATAGAAATAAAATTTGGCAAAATTTTCTATAGAAATAAAATTTGGACAGAATTTTCTATAGAAATAAAATTGTGACAAAAATTTCTCTGGGAATAAATTTTTGACAAAATTTCCTATAGAAATAAAATTTTGACAAAATTTTCTATAGAAGTAAAATTTTGACAGAATTTTCTATAGAAATAAAACTTTGAGAAAATATTCTATAGAAATAAAATTTTGATAAAATTTTCTATATAAAAAAAAATAGAATTTGAAAAATGAATACAGTGAAACCTCTCAAATTTGGATACTGTGAAAACCGGACACTCCTCAAAAACGGAAAATTGTCGTGAGACTATATTAACATATTAAAATAGACCTCTCATAATTGCACACCTCCCAAATGGGGACAAAATTTAGGCGATCGTGGGTGTCCACTTGTGAGAGGTTTCACTGTAATTAGATTCTCTTACATACATACATACATTTAAAACTAATTTCGTGAAAGAACAAGGTTTTTTTTTGTCCAAAGTCCATAGAAATATATTTTCTTTACTTATTTTGTTATCCTTTTCGGATATTCTTTTGTGGAATAGTTGTTATGTATGTGTTTGTGAGTGTTCTTTATCTTATTGCTTCGTTTTTGTTGGTGTTTGTCTTTTTTCGGGTTTGTTTCATAAACCACATGATAAAATGTTTAATGAAAAACTCATTCTTAGACTCTTTTGTTTTTCGGGGGGAAATTTCTTCAATGTACATTCATTGAAGTGCACTGCATAAACAAGCTAGGAAATCTCCCTCTTAAACCACGGCATAGTGCAGAAGAAGACAACAAAAAATAAGCCTATTTTGGGATAAACTTTTGGGGACTATGTATCATGTTGGTTGTTTAGTATTTTATACAGGCCTTTCATGATTCTACAGTGAGTTTCAAGGGATTAGAGTACCACATGATGAAAATAACATCCATCAATACGTCAGGTTATTTTATTAGGCTAGGTTCGAAAGATGTCCAGGTTTTTCTGCCTAATGTTGTTGGAGTAAAATTATTCGTTTTGTACATATGTACCCAGCAAAAAAAGCGCCACCAAAAAAGTAGTGTTGACTTCAAATATTTTCAAAAATACGCAATTTTTCTAGAATTGCTTTTTAATTTTTTCAACAAATTTTAAATAATTTCTACAATTTTATTAATTCTTATTCAGGTTTTAACCTATTTGAAACAAAAAAAGTAAAAATTACCCATTAATAATATGAAAAAATGAGTTCTACAAAATTGAATTAAAAGAACTTCCTGTGTAGTTAAAATAACGAACATCTTGGGGAGAACATTTTTGAAAGTGCTTTTAAAGTTGTGCCTTTAGAACTACTTCCAAATTTTTTTTGCTGGGTACTAGTTCCTTCGGAGATTTTGGTGGCCATAGTAAGGTCGAAATGAAACGAGGAACCTTATTTTTAAGCCATTCTTTTTTGATGCATTCTGATTGCGATGATCCTGCGGCCAATATATTCACCCGGGCTTCAATACTGTCTTTAGGACATATTCGGCATTTATTTTGACCCCACGTTTACATTCATCATCGTGCGATGCTCCTAACCGACACTTATGCTTAGGTTAGGTTGGCAATAACGTAAACGAGTAATTAAACTAGTTTATGATCATTCGTTTACGTTATTGCAACCAATACATGCAGTAGAGATGCATGAAAGGTATTGCTGTTTTCCTTCACACCAACAATGCTATACTCAAGATTATATATCACTTCTGAGCAATATTTCTATTAAAATGAGCAATTATATCAGCGCTATGTAGAAGCTGCTCTAAATCGGGACATCGTCCACAAAAATCTGCGCTGATTCGGTTGTTTTGTAAGCAGTTGGTACTGCCTCTCTCCCTAACAATCCTGCTTAAATAGTGCTCCATTTTTTGCTGGGAAGTGTTTGGTCAAGGTGGTAGGGAGCCACCGTGGTGCAATGGTTAGCATGCCCGCCGTGCATACACAAGGTCGTGGGTTCGATTCCTGCTTCGACCGAACACCAAAAAAAAAAAAAGTTTTTCAGCGGTGGATTATCCCGCCTCAGTAATGCTGGTGACATTTCTGAGGGTTTCAAAACTTCTCTAAGTTGTTTCACTGCAATGTGGAACGCCGTTCGGACTCGGCATAAAAAGGAGGTCCCTTGTTATTGAGCTTAACATGGAATCGGGCAGCACTCAGTGATAAGAGAAAAGTTCACCAATGTGGTATCACAATGGACTGAATAGTCTAAGTGAGCCTGATACATCGGGCTGCCACCTAACCTGACCTAACCTAAGGAGGCTCCCGTGTCGATGTACGGTAGTCAAAGAAATTTCCTACGCAAGAATGCGGAAGTTACTTTGCAAAATTTTCGAGGTTTTTATGGAAAAATTAACAATTTAATTAGAAAAATAATCGATGTCGATAGCAAAACCGGATTAATTGTTTAACTGATTTAATTAAAACAAGTATATACGGCCCTAAGTTCGGCCAGACCGAATCTTATTTACCCTCCACGGTACGGTAGTCAAAGAAATTTCCTACGCAAGAATGCGGAAGTCACTTTGCAAAATTTTCGAGGTTTTGTTGGAAAAATTAACAATTTAATTAGAAAAATAATCGATGTCGATAGCAAAACCGGATTAATTGTTTAACTGATTTAATTAAAACAAGTATATACGGCCCTAAGTTCGGCCAGACCGAATCTTATTTACCCTCCACCATGGATTACATAGAAACTTCTACTAAAGACGGTCATCCACAATTAAATTACTTGGGTTGCGGCCGATGGCAAGGCATCTTAAAACTTCTTAACATGATCTTCTAAATTGTAATTTAGTCCATGCGGGATATATAGTAGACAAAAGAAAGGTCGATTAAAAACGTATATATTCAGTTCTTGACCGATATATATAGGGAAGAAATAATTACGAACCGATATGAACTTTTGTGCTGTAATTATAGCGCCAGAATTGAAATATGGGGGTCGTTTTATATGGGGGCTATATATAATTATGACAACGAGTCTATCAAAAATGGCAGATTTTTCACTGTTTGGTAGAATTTTTGATGTTTTGAAAGATTTTGCAAAATATTCCTCTCCAACTATGAAATGCTTCGTAAATTTTCTATAGAAAAAACATTTTGACAAAAAGAAAGATATAAAATTCTGAAAAAATTTTCTATAGAAATAAATTTTTGACAAAATTTTGTATAGAAATAAAATTTTGATAAAATTTTGTATGGAAATTATATTTTGAGAAAATTCCCTAAAGACATACAATTCTGACAAAATTTTGTATAGAAATAAAATTTTGACAAAATTTTGTATAGAAATAAAATTTTGACAAAATTTTCTATAGAAATAAAATTTTGACAAAATTTTCAATGGCGATAAAATTTTGGTAGATTATTTTTGGCTCGAGTGGCAATCGTGATTTTTCTGTGATTGGGGATCGGTTTATTTGGGGGCTAGATACAATATAGATCGATACGGACCAATTTTGATATGGTTGTTATCGGCCATACACTAGTGAAATGTACCAGATTTCAACCGGATCGGATGATTTTTGCTCCTTCAAGAGGCTCCGGAGGCCAAATCTGGGGATCGGTTTATATGGGGGTTATATATAATTATAAACCGATATGGACCAATTTTTGCATGGTTGTTAGAGACCATATACTAACACCACGTACCAAATTTCAACCAAGCCAAATCTGGGGATCGGTTTATATGGGGGCTATATATAATTATGGACCGATGTGGACCAATTTTTGCATGGTTGTTAGAGACCACATACCAATACCATGTACCAAATTTCAGTTATATGGGATGAAATTTGATTCTCTTTGAGGCTCCGCAAGCCAAATCTGGGGATCGGTTTATATGGTGGTATATATAATTATGGACCGATATGGACCAACTTTTGCATGATTGGTAGAGACCATATACCAACACCATGTACCAAATTGCAGTCAGATCAGATGAAATTTGCTTCTTGTTTAGGGTCCGCAAGCCAAATCTGGGGATCGGTTTATATGGGGGTTATATATAATTATAAACCGAAATGGACCAATTTTTGCATGGTTCTTAGAGACCATATACTAACACCACGTACCAAATTTCAACCGAATCGGATGAATTTTGCTCCTCCAAGAGGATCCGCAATCCAAATCTGCGGATCGGTTTATATGGGGGCTATATATAATTATGGACCGATGTGGACCAAATTTTGCATGCTAGTTATAAACCCTATACCAACACCATGTACCAAATTTCAGCCGGATCAGAAGAAATTTGCTTCTCTTAGAGCAATCGCAAGACATATTTGGGGATTGGTATATATGGGGGCTATATATAATTATGGACCGATGTGGACCAATTTTTGCATGGTTGTTAGAAACCATATACCAACACCATGTACCAAATTTCAGCTACACGCACAGAAAAACCATGTTTGGACATGGTTGCCGCATCCATTTAATGCTTATCTAGAGCATGTAATTGCCGCGAAAACCATGTATTTTGTCTTTGTAAAAATAGTTTTCGAGCGGAGAAAAATGTATGGTGGCAATAAGCATTTGAATGGTTCTCAAATACCGCAAACATGTTTTATCATTTAAATGATAGAATTTGAAACCATTAAATGGTCGGGAAAATCATGTTCCTGACCATTCCATTTTTTACTTTTTTACAGGGGAAAAAGTATTTTTATAGGTTGAGTATAGACATGACTAGAACCATTACATGGCCATAAAGACCATTTACATTTTTTTCGTTACCATTTAATTTTTTAACTTTTTTGCAGCGAAAAGAATTTTATAAAAACATTGACCAGGTACACACGATTTTCATTTTGCGCGTCAGTCGTGTGTTGATTGTTTCTTGGAATGGACGAAGAATACGGATTTTTGTGTTTTGTGTTAATTTATTTAAGTGGCACGTGGTTTTATGTGACCACAAAAAAAGGAAAGTGTAATTGAAAAAATGTACCTGTTTTTTGTTCTGCATTTTGCTATATGGTATCATTTATTTTTATTTGCAGTTACATGATGTTTGCGTTTGTACATTTGATGGGCACGATGTAAATATGGAATAATTACTAATTGTTGAAATTGAAATAAAATAGAGTGTGTAAAAATATATGATGTTTGCTTGAACGGCATTATAAATACAAATAAACAATGAATTAGTTTATAAATAAATAAAAACAAACAAAAAAAATTAGTTTTGTGTTTTCTTTTCTCAAGTGGCGTCCTTTTTTCGACGATGAAAAAAGTTTTTTCATAAAGATCAAAACATTTTAGGTTGTGCCCATGTTCTTTTAACTAGGAGAAAAACATTTTTAATGAATATCATAACATTTTAAATTGTGACCATTGTCTTTTCATTCAAACAAAATTCTTTTTATCAATATAATAACATTTTAGATGAGGACAATTATATTTTTCTTAGAACCATGTTCACTGAGCCAACATGGTTGCAGGTTAAAATGTTACATGGTCGCCGCAAAAATAGCTCCTATCATATTATTTTGCTCTTCGAATATGATTGTGACAATCATGTTTCTTCTCTGCGTGTAGATGGGATGAAATTTGGTTCTCTTAGAGGCTCCGCAATTCATCACTTGAAATGTTTGCTCACTAACCCATTTTTTCACTATTTTTGCACTGTACTTCGGGTCACCATCCTGTTGAAATACGACTTCATCTTCAGGATAGACACTCTTGTCAACAAACTCGGGAAGATGAGTCTGCAAAATGGCGAGGTAGTCTGCCTTCTTCATTATACCATAAATTTTCTGCAATGGCCCAATGTACCACCAAGTGAAGCAGCCCCAAACCATGATGTTTCCACCACCATGCTTCACAGTTTGTTTAACATGGTGGCGTTGAATGGTGTAAACAGGACAACGCAATATTGCTTACCTTTCCAATCGGACGGTTAAATTTTGATTTATCTGACCAGATAACACGTTTCCAGTCATCAATCGTCCAATTTTTATGCTCTCTTGCAAACTTTATTCGCGCCTTGTTCTGTCTCATTTCTGCCATCATAAGGCGAGCGTCCGCTTCGGTCAACAGTTTTTAGCTGCCTCTGGTTTGCTCTTTGGGAGTAGCATTTCGTCTTTTTAGGACGCGAATAACCACAGACTGGCTTATATTTAGTTCCGTGGCTATTTTCCGCGATGAAGACCAATTATTAGTTAGGGAAACTATATTGTCCTCCACATCGCGCGATAACTTTTTCATTTTAATTTTTACTTGATATTATTGCAGTACACTTCGAATAAGAAACACAAAGTTGTATTATTGATCATAAATAAAGACAAAAAAAAAAATACAAAACTAACGGTATATTTTGGTTTTATGATGAGTACATCAAATGTGAATAATTGAGTACATGCGAGTTTTTTATACCCTCCACCATAGCATGGGGGTATATTAACTGTGTCATTCCGTTTGTAACACATCGAAATATTGCTCTAAGACCCCATAAAGTATATATATTCTGGGTCGTGGTGAAATTCTGAGTCGATCTGAGCATGTCCGTCCGTCCGTACGTCTGTTGAAATCACGCTAACTTCCGAACGAAACAAGCTATCGACTTGTAACTTGGCACAAATAGTTGCTATTGATGTAGGTCGGATAGTATTGCAAATGGGCCATATCGGTCCACGTTTACGTATAGCCCCCATATAAACGGACCCCCAAATTTGGCTTGCAGATCCTCTAAGAGAAGCAATTTTCATCCGATCCGGCTGAAATTTGGTACATGGTGTTAATATCTCTAATAACCATGCCAAAATTGGTTCACATCGGTCCATAATTACATATAGCCCCCATATAAACCGATCCCCAGATTTGGCTTGCGGAGCATCTAAGAGAAGCAAATTTCATTCGATCCGGCTGAAATTCGGTACATGGTTTTAGTATATGGTCTCTAGCAACCATGCAAAAATTGGTCCACATCGGTCCATAATTATATATAGCCCCCATATAAACCGATCCCCCGATTTGGGGATCGGTTTGCCTCTAAGAGAAGAAAATTTCATCCCATCGGGCTGAAATTTGGTACATGGTGTCAGCATATGATCTCTAACATACATGCACAAATTGGTCCACATCGATCCATAATTATATATAGCCCCCATACAAACCGATCCTCTGATTTGGCTTGCGGAGACTCTAAGAGAAGCAAAATTCATGCGTTTCGGTTGAAATTTGGTACGTGATGTTAGTATATGGTATCCAACAACCATGCAGGAATTGGTTCATATCAGTCCATAATTATATATAGTCCCCATATAAACCGATCCCGAGATTTAGTTTGGGAACCTCTTGGAGGAGCAAATTTCATCCGAGTCAGTTGAAATTTGGTACATTGTGCTAGTATATGGCCGTTAACAACCATGCCTAACTAGGTCCATATAGGTCTATAGTTATATATAGCCCTCAGATAAATCGATCCCCAATCACACAAAAATTGGTCCATATCAAGTTCATAATTGTATATAGCCCCCATACAAGCGACCTCATATTTCAATTCTAGCTCTCTACCACGTATGGTCTAACTCCCAATTTAGAAAACGATTTTAAGAGTTTTAAGATACCACAACCCAAGTAATTCGTTTGTGGATGACAGTCTTTCGTAGAAGTTTCTACGCAATCCATGGTGGAGGGTACATTAGATTCGGCCTGGTCGAACTTACGGCCGTATATACTTATTTTGTTATGTTTATTTACCTCTCTGAATTTGTTTTGAGTTTTTTTGTTGTTTTATTTAGAATTGAAGAAGGAATAAAGAAAAAATAAAATTATTTTGAGTTTCTTTATTGCTGCTTTTTTATTCGTTTAGAATTGAAAACAATTAATTATGTACTCATTCCTCCACCATCCTATGGTTGAGGTTATAAAAATAATTGGAAATTGGATTGAAGGTCAACAAAATAATTAATTGAGTTAATTAAAAAACCGATTGAGTTTTCCAATTGATATCAATTAAATTTTTAATTGAATCAATTAAATTATAATTGGTTTTTGCAATCAACGTTAATTAAAGTTTTAATTGAATCAATTGAAATTAAATTTTCAAATAAAATCAATTAATTTTTTAATCAAATATTTTGTATGTCCAATTAAAACTGTGATTTTAATGAAAAATTCAAATTGATCAATTAATCTCTTGATTGAATCATATTTTTTTAATGGGTAATAGGTATCATGTTTGTCGCAACCATTTTATTTTCAGAGAAATTATCTATATATGACTTAAATCGACTTTGAATTTGTGACAAAAAAAAAACCTTTTTCCCCATAAAAAACTAACATTATGCTATTGAAACATGTTTGAGAAGATTCTATTCATTAAGTGCATATACAGAAGCATATAATTTGTAAAAGATTCCATTCTATTGGCTATGCACTGTTGTTGGCATAATATTGTCTCCAGAAAATAGTAGTGAGCTATGTTTTGAATTAATTAGTAATGTTTTGGAAGCTTATTGCGACTGATATTGCAGCAAAATGTTCCTCTCCATCCTCCTCCTATATTGAGTGTTTTTTTTTTTTTGGTTTGTTGAATACCAAAATTCCTTTATCCATATCCTCCATCAACACTCCAATGTATAGTCAAGTATATGTTTTGGTTTTTTGCTTTAGTTCAAAAGTTGTCCTTTATACAACCTGGTCTATAATGGCGGTTTTTGGAGTTCGGCCTACTTTCATTGTGGGTTTTTGTTCACCCAACTGACATCCTCCATTATGCGGGCATATGGGTATGCATATAATTTTCCTTTACATTCAATTTAGACAGACTTTATTAGTTGCGTTCGTCTTTTTGTGGTTCATTATAGTCGACATACATGGTCCATGAGCTATGGGCTATGGTCTATGATATGTTTGGTTTGGGGGCTCTACTATGGTATCTATGGTTTATCCTTAAAGCTTTGTCTCTTAGGTAAATATTGGTTATCCCCAAAGGACAGTATAGGATTTATGGTGTGTTCTTTCATCCTTCGTATTCTTTGTTCATCTTCCATTTTAGTTTTTGGGGGGTATTAAGGATTTTATTTATTAATGCTTTTTGTTTTTTTTTTTTTGCCTTGGAGAACTTCAAGTGGAGTTGGCTTCATGTGGGACCTGAGTAAGCAAAAAGTATGTGCAACACTTAACCTCGATAATGGAATATGTTTGGGTTTTTGTCTCCTTTTTCTCTCTGGAAACATTTATTCTAAAGAGTGTTTACATAAATCTAATGAAATTTAACCGAGTTTTGTCAATGGAGGACATCATTTTCGCTAATGAAATGTTGGATGAGTTAAAATTTACAAATAGAAGGAAATCCATGGCGCATTTCAATAAATCCGTAATATTATTTATTAATATGAAATGTAAATGGGTCTATTTCAGTATAATGAATTTCGTGAAATCCTTTTAGGTTGTGTCTACACAGTTTTTTGCAAATGGACGGAAAGGTATAAGGTTGCACAGTATAAATAATTTTTTGTTTGAACAAGTTCTTCAAATATATATGCTTAAAGCAGAATATGTATGAGGTTGTGTACTACTACACACAAAGAAAAAAAGTTTGGAAAACGAGTAATGCAAAATTGTTCTTTTGTTATAATTTTTTGAAAAATTTTAAACTTTTATCACCAAAAATATTTTGGACACAAAACTGTTATTTTTGCGATAAAATAACATTTTTGTTATTCCAAAATCATAGTCCAATTTGTGTTCTCTGGACAAGGGATTAAACCGTACAGTGATGTCAGATGTAGGGGAAAATCCTTTTTTAGGGATTCCGTTTCTCATTTGCTTTTCTCTGTAAAGAAGTTTATTTGAAAGAAAAGTATATACTTTTTGTGATAAACGTTTATTCTTTTCCAGGATGTAGTAACAATTTCATAAAGACTAACTAAAAAAACATTCATTTCTGGCTAATTGAATTTTCCCTCACATCTCAATATCTTTCTCAATTTCACGAGTTTTTGTTTTGTTTTTAGCACCTTTTTCTGTAATACAAACAAAGTAGAAGGAATTATTCGATTTTATATTTTTATACCCTCCACCATAGGATGGGGGTATATTAACTTTGTCATTCCGTTTGTAACACATCGAAATATTGCTCTAAGACCCCATAAAGTATATATATTCTGGGTCGTGGTGAAATTCTGAGTCGATCTAAGCATGTCCGTCCGTCCGTCCGTCTGTCCGTCCGTCCGTCTGTCCGGCTGTCCGTCCGTCTGTGGAAATCACGCTAACTTCCGAACGAAACAAGCTATCGACTTGAAACTTGGCACAAGTAGTTGTTATTGATGTAGGTCGGATGGTATTGAAAATGGGCCATATCGGACAACGTTTACGTATAGCCCCCATATAAACCGATCCCCAAATTTGGCTTGGGGAGCCTCCCGGAGCAGCAAAATTCATCCGATCCGGTTGAAATTTGGTAAGTGGTCTTAGCATACGGTCTCTAACAACCATGCAAAAATTGGTCCATATCGGTCCATAATTATATATAGCCCCCATATAAACCGATCCCCAGATTTGACCTCCGGAGCCTCTTGGAGGGGCAAAATTCATCCGATCCGATTGAAATTTGGTACCTGATGTTAGTATATGGTCTCTAACAACCATGAAAAAATTTGTCCATATCGGTCCATAATTATATATAGCCCCCATATAAACCGATCCCCAGATTTGACCTCCGGAGACTTTAGGAGGGGCAAAATTCATCCGATCCGGTTGAACTTTGGTACCTGATGTTAGTATACGGCCTCTAACAACCATGCAAAAATTGGTCCATATCGGTCCATAATTATATATAGCTCCCATATAAACCGATCCCCAGATTTGACCACCGGAGCCTCTTGGAGGAGCAAAATTCATCCGATGCGGTTGAAATTTAGTACGTGGTCTTAGTATACGGTTTTTAACTACCATGCAAAAATTGGTCCATATCGGTCCATAATTATATATAGCCCCCATATAAACCGATCCCCAGATTTGACCTCCGGAGCCTCTTGGAGGGGCAAAATTCATCCGATCCGGTTGAAATTTGGTACCTGATGTTAGTTTACGGCCTCTAATAACCATGCAAAAATTGGTCCATATCGATCCATAATTATATATAGCCCCCATATAAACCGATCCCCAGATTTGACCTCCGGAGCCTCTTGGAAGAGCAAAATTCATCCGATCCAGTTGAAATTTGGTACATGGTGTTAGTATATGGTCTCTAACAACCATGCAAAAATTGGTCCATATCGGTCCATAATTATATATAGTTCCCATATAAACCGTCACCAGATTTGACGTCCGGAACCTCTTGGAGGAGCAAAAGTCATCCGATACGGTTGAAATTTAGTACATTTTGTCAATATATGGCCTCTAACAGCCATGTAAAAATTGGTCCATATCGGTCTTTAGTTATATATTGCCGATGACTTATTACACAAAAATTGGTCCATATCGCCAAAAATAATCTACCAAAACTTTATTTCCATAGAAAATTTTGTCAAATTTTATTACTATAGAAAGTTTTGTCAAAATTTCATTTCTATAGAAAGTTTTGTCAAAAGTTTATTTCTATACAAATGTTTGTCAAAATTTTATTTCCATAGAAAATTTTGTCAAAATTTTATTTCTATAGAAAATTTTGTAATCTACCAAAACTTTATTTCCATAGAAAATTTTGTCAAATTTTATTACTATAGAAAGTTTTGTTAAAATATCATTTCTATAGAAAGTTTTGTCAAAAGTTTATTTCTATAGAAATGTTTGTCAAAATTTTATTTCTATAGAAAATTTTGTAAATAATTTATTTCTGTAGAAAATTTTGTCAACATTTTATTTCTATACAAAATTTTGTCAAAATTTTATTTCTATACAAAATTTTGTCAACATTTTATTTCTATAGAAATTTTTGTCAAAATTGTATTGCTATAGAAAATTTTGTCAACATTTTACTTCCATAGAAAATTTTGTCAACATTTTATTTCTATAGAAAATTTTGTCAAGTTTTTATTTCTATAGAAAATTTTGTCAAATTTTTATTTCTATAGAAAATTTTGTCAAAATTTTATTTCTATAGAAAATTTTGTCAAAATTTTATTTCTATAGAAAATTTTGTCAAAATTTTATTTCTATAGAAAATTTTGTCAAACTAGATTATATACGTATTTAATCGGCTTTTTTTGTTTAATATATACCCCGTATGGGCTAACTTACAATTTAGAAGACAGTGTTAAAAAGTTTTACGATACCTTGCCATCGGCAAGTGTTATCGCAACCCAAGTAATTCGATTGTGGATGACAGCCTTTAGTAGAAGTTCCTACGCAATCCATGGTGGAGGGTACATAAGATTCGGCCTGGCCGAACTTACGGCCGTATATACTTGTTTTTTTTTTAAATTTTACCTTTCGCCTGGACGGAGAATCGAACCGTGGACCATGTAATTTGTAAGCCAAAACCAACGCACAAACAACTCAAATAGTTTTCGGCGGCCATGAGCAGATCAAACAAATATTATTTAACGCAAACATACATTTAGTTGGGCATCGCGGAGCAATGGTCCGCCTTGCATACCTAGGGTCGGGGGTAGGATCCCTGCTTCGACCGAACACCAAAAAGGTTTTTTGTTCTACATATAACAGGTTGCCTGATAAGTCCCCGGTCTGACACATAGATGGCGTCGCTAGTATTAAATGCATATTATTTTTATTCAAATGATTCTTGTCAAAATTTGACGTCTGTCTTTGACGTCTGTAATTGAGATAGCAGAGGCCTTAAGATATCAAAGGAACGTGTTGGTCATATCATTCATCAATATTTGGATATGCGGAAGCTCTGTGCAAAATGGGTGCTGCGCGAGCTCACATTTGACCAAAAACAACAACGTGTTGATGATTCTGAGCGGTGTTTGCAGCTGTTAACTCGTAATACACCTGAGTTTTTCCGTCGATATGTGACAATGGATGAAACATGGCTCCATCACTACACTCCTGAGTCCAATCGACAGTCGGCTGATGAACAGCGACCAGTGAATCGTCTCCGAAGCGTGGAAAGACTCAAAAGTCCGCTGGCAAAGTAATGGCCTCTGTTTTTTGGGATGCGCATGGAATAATCTTTATCGATTATCTTGAGAAGGGAAAAATCATTTACAGTGACTATTATATGGCGTTATTGGAGCGTTTGAAGGTCGAAATCGCGGCAAAACGGCCCCATATGAAGAAGAACAAGTATATACGGCCGTAAGTTCGGCCAGGCCGAATCTTATGTACCCTCCACCATGGATTGCGTAGAAACTTCTACGAAAGACTGTCATCCACAATCGAATTACTTGGGTTGTGGTATCTTAAAACTTCTTAACATCGTTTTCTAAATTGTGAGTCAGTTCATACGTGGTATATATTAGACAAAAAAGTTATGTATAATTAAGTCTACAAATAATTACGAATCGATATGGACTTTTTGCACGGTACGTAGAGAGCCAGAATTGAAATATGGGGATCGTTTATATGGGGGCTATATACAATTATGAACTTGATATGGACCAACTTTTGTGTGATTGGAACAAGAGACTCCAAAACCAAATCTCGGGATCGGTTTATATGGGGCTATATATGATTATGGACTGATATGGACCACTTTTGACATGGAGGTCAAATCTGGGGATCGGTTTATATGGGAGCTATATATAAATATGAACTGAAAGGAACCAATTCCTGCATGGTTGTTGGATACCATATACTAACATCACGTACCAAATTTCAACCGAATGGGAAGAATTTTGCTCTTCCAAGGGGCTCTGGAGGTCATATCTGGGGATCGGTTTATATGGGGCCTATATATAATTATGGACCGATACCGACCAATTTGTGCATGGGAGTTTGAGGCCATATATTAACACCACGTACCAAATTTCAACTGAATCAGATGAATTTTGGTCTTCCAAGAGGCTCCGGAGGTCAAATCTGGTGATCGGTTTATATGGGGGCTATACATAATTATGGATCGATGTGGACCAATTTTTGCACGGTTGTTAGATACCATATACTAACACCATGTACCAAATTTCAGCCGGATCGGACGAAATTTGATTCTCTTAAAGGCCTCGCAAACCAAATCGGGGGATCGGTTTATATGGGGGCTATATATAATTATGGACCGATGTGGACCAATTTTTGCATGGTTGTTAGAGACCATATACTAACACTATGTACCAAATTTCAGCCGTATCGGATGAAATTTGCTTCTCTTAAAGGCCTCGCAAACCAAATCGGGGGATCGGTTTATATGGGGGCTATACATAATTATGAACCGATGTGGACCAATTTTTGCATGGTTGTTAGAGACCATATACTAACACCATGTACCAAATTTCAGCCGGATCGGATGAAATTTGCTTCTCTTAGAGGCCTCGCAAGCCAAATCGGGGGATCGGTTTATATGGGGGCTATACATTATTATGAACCGATGTGGACCATTTTTTGCATGGTTGTTAGAGACCATATACTAACACCATGTACCAAATTTCAGCCGGATCGGATGAAATTTGCTTCTCTTAGAGGCCTCGCAAGCCAAATCGGCGGATCGGTTTATATGGGGGCTATATATAATTATGGACCGATGTGGACCAATTTTTGCATGGTTGTTAGAGACCATATACTAACTCCATGTACCAAATTTCAGCCGGATCGGATGAAATTTGCTTCTCTTAGAGGCCTCGCAAGCCAAATCGGCGGATCGGTTTATATGGGGGCTATATATAATTATGGACCGATGTGGACCAATTTTTGCATGGTTGTTAGAGACCATATACTAACTCCATGTACCAAATTTCAGCCGGATCGGATGAAATTTGCTTCTCTTAGAGGCCTCGCAAGCCAAATTTGGGGGTCCGTTTATATGGGGGCTATACGTAAAAGTAGACCGATATGGCCCATTTGCAATACCATCCGACCTACATCAATAACAATTACTTGTGCCAAGTTTCAAGTCGATAGCTTCTTTCGTTCGGAAGTTAGCGTGATTTCAACAGACGGACGGACGGACGGACATGCTCAGATCGACTCAGAATTTCACCAGACCCAGAATATATATACTTTATAGGGTCATAGAGCAATATTTCGATGTGTTACAAACGGAATGACAAAGTTAATATCCTATCCTACCATCCTATGGTGGAGGGTATAAAAAAGTGTTGTTCCACCAAGACAACGCACCGTGCCACAAGTCATTGAGAACGATGGCAAAAATTCATGAATTGGGCTTCGAATTGCTTCCCCACCCACCGTATTCTCCAGATCTGGCCCCCTGCGACTTTTTCTTGTTCTCAGACCTCAAAAGGATGCCCCCAGAGAAAAAATTTTGCTGCAATGAAGAGGTGATCGCCGAAACTGAGGCATAACCGAAGGAGTACTACCAAAATGGTATAAAAAAATTGGAAGGTCGTTGTAATCGTTATATCGGTCTTGAAGGGAACTAAAAAATGACAAATGACAAAAAAAATGTGTTTTTCTTTGTTAGACCGGGGACTTATCAGCCAACCTGTTATATTCCCAAAATATTCACAACATTCTTATTTAAGACATAAGGAAAAGAACAAAGGTTGACATGAAAGAATTAGATTGTGATTTGGGAATAACAAATATTTTTTATAGCACAAATAAAAATTTTGTAGCAAAAAAACAACATTTTTGGTAATAAAGGTTGAGCATTTCTGCACGTATCGGACCGCCCATCTATACTTGTTTAAAATTTAAATTCAAAAACATTACGTCTCCAAATAAAGAAATTGAGAATACTTACACACAAAGAACACCTCAATACATTTGTATTCGAATTCAAACGAATTTGACTTCGCAGTTCCCTTTGCACCTGTTTACATTTGCAACTGGTAAATGTATAGTATGTATGTGTGCATGCGAACGCGTGAGTGTATGTTTATTGGCATAACAAATGTTGCCATTGGCTGCTGCTGCTTAACATTTCAGCATTCATCAGTAACAGCGACATATGTTTTCACTGGCAGGCATTCAAAATTGATAAGCAGCAGAAGCTGCGGGTAGTGGCAGATTCCCAAACCACACATTTTAACCTCCTATGCTCTTTCCCAAATTCAAGGAATATTTAGTCGAAGGTGTGTGCGTGAGCTCCATTTGGGCATGCGAATGGGTCCCCGATACTTGGACGAGTAAGTGCAAAGGGAATATTTGTTAGCCTAAATACACTGAGGTTGGTTTACTATGCAATGTCATGGATTGAAGCACGTATTTCAGGTGAATGCCTAAAAATATGTCGAAATCATAAATTTTAAAGTAACCAACAAAAAAATCTACATAAAGAAATAAACAAAGTGTGGAAGCAAATGATGGTGACGTATCAAAGCTCGATGTACAGTGGTGCATGGGTTTATTGGTCCATTGAGCTTTCACAGAAATCGCAGAAGTCTATATTTATAAGGGAATTTATTTCTAAACCGCTCGACAATTGACAGATTTGTCCCAGTGACAGTTCATTTTATTGTTTACGAACTTATAAAAAATTACGATCAAACGTGATAGTGTGATTTCTTTGTATTTGGTTGTAAAACCACAAGTGGCAACATTTAAATGTGAATAAGTATTTTATTTCTCGTCCAAAAAGTGGAGGAGAAAACCAGTAATAATACCGGAAAGGATCCGAAAATTGACGGCAGATTGAAATCCACCATTGTGGCGTTGTAGAAAACTTGCTTGAAAGCTGAATATGTCGGGAAACGGAAGCACAACATATTGAACAACAAGTATATACGGCCGTAAGTTCGGCCAGGCCGAATCTTATGTACCATCCGCCATGGATTGCGTAGAAACTTCTTCTAAAGACTGTCATCCACAATCGAATTACTTGGGTTGCGGTAACACTTGCCGATGGCAAGGTATCTTAAAACTTCTTAACACCGTCTTGTAAATTGTATGTTAGTCCATACGTGGTATATATTAAACAAAATAAAAAAAAAAGACCGATTAAATACGTATATAGTTCAGTTCGACAAATTTTTCTATAGAAATAAAATATAATATTCTATAGAAATAAAATTTTGACAAAATTTTACATAGAAATAAAATTTTGACAAAATTTTCTATAGAAATAAAATTTTGACAAAATTATCTATAGAAATAAAATTTTGATAAAATTTTCTATAGAAATAAAATTTTGATAAAATTTTCTGTAGAAATAAAATGTTGACTAGGCTGTCCATTACATCTCTTTTAAAGAGAACATGTTCTCTTTTTGTGTTCGTATCTTTTTGTTCACTCTCTTTTTTTGGTGCCGTGTTTTTTTGTCCAACAGTGCTCTTTATGTACTCTATTTCAAAAAAAATCCTAGATTGATGGAATTTTATTTATTTAGTAGGAATTCGCCACAATTGTTCGCCACTAATTATTTACTGGGTTAAATCTGTTGACAAATTAAAGGCCGGAACACAATTGAAACGTTTCGACGTACGGCGTAAAAATTAGATATAGATGTAACTGAACGTACGACGTAAATACGCCAATACGTTGTAGTCGTCAATTTATTTTGTTTATTTTTTAAGAAAATGTGATTCTTTTTGTTTTTTATTGTTTTATTATATATTTATTTTGTTGTTTCTATCATTAAAAACTATTACTATTTTAATTTTAACATCAATAACATTATTAATTATTTAATAAAGAATTTTTTATTGTAAACTTTTTTTAGTTAAAATGTTCTCTTTTTTTAAAGCGAAAGTTCTCTTTTGAAAATTATCCACATGGAAACCCTAATGTTGACATAACTTTCAACAGAAATAAAATTTTAACAAAATTTTGTACAGAAATAAAATTTTGACAAAATTTTCTATAGTAATACAATTTTGACAAAATTTTCTATAGAAATAAAATTTTGATAAAATTTTCTATAGAAATAAAATTTTGGTAGATGAATTTTGGCGATATGGACCAATTTTTGTGTGATTGGCCATTGGCTATATATAACTATAGACAGATATGGACCAATTTTTGTGTGACTGTTAGCGGCCATGTACTAGCGCAATGTACCAAATTTCAACCGAATCGGATGAATTTTGCTCCTCCAAGAGGTTCCGGAGGTCAAATCTGGGGATCAATTTATATGGGGGCTATACATAATTATGGACCGACATGGACCAATTTTTGCATGGTTGTTAGATACCATATGCTAACACCACGTACCAAATTTCAACCGGATCGAATTAAATTTGCTCTTCCAAGAGGCTCCGGAGTTTAAATCTGGGGATCGGTTTATATGGGGTCTATATATAATTATGGGCCCATATGAAACAATTTTTGCTTGGTTGTTAAAGACAATATTCTAACACCACGTACCAAATTTCAACTGGATCGGAAGAATTTTGCTCCTCCAAGAGGCTGCGGAGGTCAAATCTGGGGATCGGCTTATATGGGGGCTATATATAATTATGGACCGATATGGACGAATTTTGGCATGGTTGTTAGAGACAATGTACTAACACCACGTACCATATTTCAATCGGATCGGATGACTTTTGCTCCTCTAAGAGGCTCCGGAGTTCAAATCTGGGGATCGATTTATATGGGGGCTATAAATAATTATGGGCCGATGGGGACCAATTTTTGCATGGTCATTAGAGAACATATACCAACACCATGTACCAAATTTCAGCAATATCGGATGAAATTTGCTTCTCTTAGAGGCTCCGCAAGCCAAATCGGGGGATCGGTTTATATGGAGGCTATATATAATTATGGACCGATGTGGACACCATGTACCAAATTTCAGCCGGATCGGATGAAATTTGGTTTTCTTAGAGGCTCCGCAAGCTAAATCGGGGGATCGGTTTATGTGGGGGCTATATGTAATTATGGACCGATATGGACCAATTTCTGCATGGTTGTTAGAGACCATATACTAACTCCATGTACCAAATTTCAGCCGGATCGGATGAAATTTGCTTCTCTTAGAGCAATCGCAAGCCAAATTTGGGGGTCCGTTTATATGGGGGCTATACGATATGGCCCATTTGCAATACCATCCTACCTACATCAATAACAACTACATGTGCCAAGTTTCAAGTCGATAGCTTGTTTCGTTCGGAAGTTAGCGTGATTTCAACAGACGGACGGACGGACGGACGGACATGCTCAGATCGACTCAGAATTTCACCACGACCCAGAATATATATACTTTATGGGGTCTTAGAGCAATATTTCGATGTGTTACAAACGGAATGACAAAGTTAATATACTGGGGGTCCTATGGTGGAGGGTATAAAAAATATTTTTTTTTTGCAATAAAAATAATTCAAATTTAGCGTTAGTTTACCTACAGTTTTTTTTCGGTGTAACTACATGGTCGAAAATTGATATTTAAATTCGATAAAATACTGTGATAGAACTTCATAACAAATGTCCTTGCAAACCACTATTCATTCAGTTTACCTGAATTTTGTTTTGTGCGACCCCAAAACAAAGTCAAAATTCGTTTGTTGTGCCTGATGGCTGTTAGCTGGCAAAAGCTGAGAACAACATAAATTTTACAATGAATCGGAATTCGCTTGGCGGATGGTTTGGGGCGTTACAACATTTGTTGTAATAAATTATTCAAAAGTACATTTTGAAAAATTGAACAGGCATAAAATGTTTTAAAATGATTTTGTTAAAAGTGCTTTATCGGAAAATTGTTTGCTGTTGTTATACAATCGTTGTTGTTTTGATTAGGGTGAGATAACATCTGCTGTTAACATTAACTGACGAATATTTTTGTAGGAACTGGTGCTTTTTTCTGGGGAGCTCGTTAATAATTGCAGCACCTGTATGACAAGGATAATAGATGAAAGATATGAAAAATGAAATAAGGTGTGAAACAAATTTGTCAACACACAATTTTTTGTACGTTGGGGTGACATGGGTGACTCTAAGAACGTTGGATATAGTCACCGCACTTAAACCTAATGCAAATTCATTTGTATTTAGGTAGTGATCATAAATTTTGCATAAAAAAATTTTCGAAATTCCACATTTGGAGAAAAGAGAAATTTTATTCTAAAAGAAAACATTTTTTGCATGCACGGTTGCCACTTGTGCTAAAAATAATCTACCAAAATTTGAGGGAAATTTTACCACAAATCTAACAAATTACAAAAATCCCAAATAAATTTAACAAACGTACTTTCCCTCTATTGGTTAATTGGTTAATTACAAAAATCCCAAATAAATTTTGCAAACATACTTAAGCTACTCTTGTAGTTTAGTCAACGCATAGTTTTAAGCTGAAATCAAAACAAAAAGAAAAAGTTTATTTATTGAAACTTTGTCAAAATTTTATTTCTATAGAAAATTTTGTCAAAATTTTATTTCTATAGAAAATTTTGTCAAAATTTTATTTCTATAGAAAATTTTGTCAAAATTTTATTTCTATAGAAAATTTGGTCAAAATTTTATTTCTATGGAAAATTTTATCAAAATTTTATTTCTATAGAAAATTTTGTCAAAATTTTATTTCTATAGAAAATTTTGTCACAACTTTATTTCTATAGAAAATTTTGTCACAATTGTATTTCTATACAAAAATTTGTCAAAATTTAATTTTTATAGAAAATTTTTTCAAAATTTTATTTCTATAGAAAATTTTGTAAAAATTTTATTTCAATAGAAAATGTTGTCAATTTTTTTTTCTATAGAAAATTTTGTGAACATTTTATTTCTATAGTAAATTTTGTCAAAATTTTATTTCTATAGAAAATTTTGTCACAATTTTATTTCTATAGACAATTTTTTTAAAATTTTATTTCTAAAGAAAATTATGTCAATTTTTTTTCTATAGAAAATTTCGTGAAAGTTTTATTTCTATAGTAAATTTTGTCAAAGTTTTATTTCTATAGAAAATTTTGTCAAAATGTTATTTCTATAGAAAATTTTGTCAAAATGTTATTTCTATAGAAAATTTTTTCAAAATTTTATTTCTATAGAAAATTGTATCACAACTTTATTTCTATATAAAATTTTGTCACAATTGTATTTCTATACAAAAATTTGTCAAAATTTAATTTCTATAGAAAATTTGTTCAAAATTTTATTTCTATAGAAAATTTTGTCAACATTTTATTTCTATAAAAAATTTTGTCAAAATTTTATTTCTATGGAAAATTTTATCAAAATTTTATTTCTATAGAAAATTTTGTCAAAATTTTATTTCTATAGAAATTTTTGTGAACATTTTATTTATATAAAAAATTTTGTCAAAATTTTATTTCTATAGAATATTTTCTTACAACTTTATTTCTATAGAAAATTTTGTCACAATTGTATTTCTATACGAAAATTTGACAAAATTTAATTTCTATAGAAAATTTTTTCAAAATTTTATTTCTATAGAAAATTTTGTAAAAATTTTATTCAATAGAAAATGTTGTCAATTTTTTTTCTATAGAAAATTTTTTGAAAATTTTATTTCTATAGTAAATTTTGTCAAAATTTTATTTCTATAGAAAATTTTGTTAAAATTTTATTTCTATGCATTGTTGTTTTTATTGCAGCTTAAAACCATACATTGACTAAACTACAAGTGTAGCTTAATCAACAGAGGAAAAGAATGTTTGTCAAATTTATTTGGGCAAAGCCCTATAGACTGCAAGATGGTTGGATGGACGCACGTTTCGGAATCACCACATTCCTCATAAGCATCCTCTACTTGCAGCAAAACTATCAACCAATTATCAGAATAAATTCAGGCAGTTCATTAAACCCAACAATGAACCTCCCGAATTTTGAATTTATTTCGGCATAAGCCGGAAAATACCTCTTTTCCTATGCCACTGTCAAATCATCGATTTGAATTCAGTTGGCTGGGTTTATTTTAAGTGTGTTTTATTTCTATAGAAAATTTTATCAAATTTTTTTTCTATAGAAAATTTCGTGAAAGTTTTATTTCTATAGTAAATTTTGTCAACATTTTATTTCTATAGAAAATTTTTTCAAAATTTTATTTCTATAGAAAATTTTTTCAAAATTTTATTTCAATAGAAAATGTTGTCAAATTTTTTTTCTATAGAAAATTTTGTGAAAATGTTATTTCTATAAGAAATTTTGTCAAAAATTTATTTCTATACAAAATGTTGTCAAAATTTTATTTCCATAGAAAATTTTGTCACAATTGTATTTCTATAGAAAATTTTGTAAAAATTTTATTTCAATAGAAAATGTTGTCAACATTTTATTTCTATAGAAAATATTGTCAAAATTTTATTTCTATATTTCTATAGAAAATTTTGTCAAAATTTTATTTCTATAGAAAATTTTGTTAAAATTTTATTTCTAAAGAAAATTTTGTAATTTTTTTTTCTATAGAAAATTTCGTGAAAGTTTTATTTCTATAGTAAATTTTGTCAATATTTTATTTTTATAGTAAATTTTGTCAAAATGTTATTTCTATAGAAAATTTTGTCAAAATTTTATTTCTATAGAAAATTTTGTCGCAACTTATTTCTATATAAAATTTTGTCACAATTGTATTTCTATACAAAAATTTTTCAAAATTGAATTTCTATAGAAAATTTTTTCAAAATTTTATTTCTATAGGAAATTTTGTAAAAATTTTATTTCTATAGAAATTTTGTCAAAATTTTATTTCTATAGAAAATTTTGTCAATTTTTTTTTCTATAGAAAATTTTGTGAAAATTTTATTTCTAGAGTAAATTTTGTCAAAATTTTATTTCTATAGAAAATTTTGTTAAAATTTTATTTCTATAGAAAATTTTGTCACAATTGTATTTCTATACAAAAATTTCTCAAAATTTAATTTTTAAAGAAAATTTTTTTTTAAATTTTATTTCTATAGAAAATTTTGTAAAAATTTTATTTCAATAGAAAATGTTGTCAACATTTTATTTCTATAGAAAATATTGTCAAAATTTTATTTCTATAGAAAATTGTGTCAAGATTTTGTTTCTAGAGAAAATGTTTTTCATAATTTTGTTTCTAGAGAAAATGTTTGTCATAATTTTATTTTTATAGACAATTTTTATCAAAATTTTATTTTTATAGACAATTTTTATCAAAATTTTAATTCTATAGAAAATTTTGTCAAAATTTTATTTCTATAGAAAATTTTGTCAAAAATTTATTTCTATAGAAAATTTTATCAAATTTTTGTTTCTATAGAAAATTTTGTCAAATTTTTGTTTCTATACAAAATTTTATTCCTATAGAACATTGTGTCAAAATTTTATTTCTATAGAAAATTTTGTCAAAATTTTATTTCTATAGAAAATGTTGTCAAAATTTTATTTCTACAGAAAATTTTGTAAAAATTTTATTTCACTAGAAAATGTTGTCAAAATTTTATTTCTATAGAAAATATTGTCAAAATTTTAGTTCTATAGAAAATTTCAAAATTTTCAATTTCAAAATTTTATTTCTGTAGAAAATTTTGTCACAATTTTGTTTCTAGAGAAAATTTTTGTAATAATTTTATTTTTATAGACAATTTTTGTCAAAAATTTTGTTCCTTAGAAAATTTTGTCAAAATTTTATTTCTATAGAAAATTTTGTCAAAATTTATTTCTGTAGAAAATTTTGTCCAAATTTTATTTTTATGGAAAATTTTATCAAAATTTTCTTTCTATAGAAAATTTTGTCAAAAATTTTATTTCTATAGAAATTTTTGTGAAAGTTTTATTTCTATAGAAAAATTTGCCAAAATTTTATTTCTATACAAAATTTTATTTCTATAGAAAATTTTGTCAAAATTCTATTTCTATAGAAAATTTTGTCAAATTTTTGTTTCTATAGAAAATTTTGTCAAATTTTTGTTTCTATAGAACATTTTGTTAAAATTTTATTTATATAGAAAATTTTGTCAAAATTTTATTTCTATAGAAAATTTTGTCAAAATTTTATTTCTAAAGAAAAATTTGTCAAAATTTTATTTCTATAGAAAATTTTGTCAAAATTTATTTCTGTAGAAAATTTTGTCCAAATTTTATTTTTATGGAAAATTTTACCAAAATTTTCTTTCTATAGAAAATTTTGTCAAAAATTTTATTTCTATAGAAATTTTTGTGATAATTTTATTTCTATAGAAATTTTTGTGAAAGTTTTATTTCTATAGAAAATTTTGTCAAAACTTTATTTCTATAGAAAATTTTGCCAAAATTTTATTTCTATACAAAATTTTATTTCTATAGAAAATTTTGTCAAAATTCTATTTCTATAGAAAATTTTGTCAAATTTTTGTTTCTATAGAACATATTGTTAAAATTTTATTTATATAGAAAATTTTGTCAAAATTTTATTTCTATACAAAATTTTGTCAAAATTTTATTTCTATAGAAAATTGTGTCAAAATTTTAGTTCTATAGAAAATTTTGTCAAAATTTTATTTCTATGGAAAATTTTGTCAACATTTTATATCTATAGAAAATTTTGTCAAAATTTTACCACAAATCTAACAAATTGCAAAAGCCCCAAATAAATTTAACAAACATGCTTTCCCTCTATTGGTTAAGCTATTCTTGTAGTTTAGTCAACGCATGGTTTTAAGCTGAAATCAAAACAAAAGTAAAAAGTTTATTTATTGAAAATTTGTCAAAATTTTGGTTCTATAGAAAATTTTGTCAAAATTTTATTTCTATAGGAAATTTTGTCAAACTTTTATTTCTCTAGAAAATTTTGTCACAATTTTATTTCTATAGAAAATTTTGTCAAAATTTTATTTCTAAAGAAAAATTTGTCAAAATTTTATTTCTATAGAAAATTTTTGTCATAATAATATTTTTATAGAAAATTTTAGTTATATAGAAAATTTTGTCAAAATTTTATTTCTATACAAAATTTTGTCAAAATTTTATTTCTAAAGAAAATTTTGTCAAAATTTTATTTCTATAGAAAATTTTTGTCATAATAATATTTTTATAGAAAATTTTAGTTATATAGAAAATTTTGTCAAAATTTTATTTCTAAAGAAAATTTTGTCAAAATTTTATTTCTATAGAAAATTTTATGAAAATTTTTATTCTATAGAAAATTTTGTCAAAATTTTATTTCTATACAAAATGTTGTCAAAATTTTATTTCTAAAGAAAATTTTGTCAAAATTTTATTTCTATAGAAAATTTTGTCAACATTTAATTTCTATGGAAAATTTTATCAAAATTTTATTTCTATAGAAATTTTTGTCAAAATTTTATTTCTATAGAAATTTTTGTGAAAATTTTATTTCTATAGAAATTTTTGTGAAAGTTTTATTTCTATACAAAATTTTGTCAAAATGTTATTTCTATAAAAAATTTTGCTAAAATTTTATTTCTATAGAAAATTTTGTCAAAATTTTTTCTATAGAAAATTTTTGAAAAATTCTGCCAACTGTGGAAACCGTGAAACCATTTAAAATTTATCCTATCTTACTAGTTTGTGCCCATAGTAGTATATAAATTAAATATTTTTCTTTATTACCCAGCCTTAAGTTAGAGGGATTAGTTGTCCCTAATTGCTTTTCAATTACAATTTCAATGATGTAAAACTCATTTACTAAAAAAAATATTGCTTCAATAAAATGGTGATTTACTGTTATGTTTAGACTTTTTCAATTCAATGAATGGCTTTAATATATGCATGTTGTTGTTTTTAGACACAACATACGTGCATATATTGTGTGTGTGCACACACACACGAACAGGTTTAAAACACATGTAATTTAACATACATACATGGAAAATGTGTTTGTGTTCTTTTTTCTGTTTGATCTGATATTCATCAAATCGATATCATCACAACATCTATCATCGATTCTATATCTAGGTTGGATTTTCTAATTTATTGAAGTGTAAAAAGAAAAAAAATATTGGGAAAACATTTGTGATGTGAATTTATTTTATTTTGATTCGATTCGTTTCGTTTAGTCAAACAACTTAACTTGTTATGGCTTCTGTATTTTGGGTATTCATGCCATTAAGCACATACACACAGACAAAAACACGCGTTTAGCTATGAAATACCAAACATCATGTTCGCTGAACATAAACATACTCGTATATGTATGAGTGTAATATCTCAAATTTAATTTGCATAATAATGTTATTTTGTTACAGTGATAATATGTCCGGAAAAAAGCCATTTATACAAGTAACATACGTTCCGGTACGAGGTGCGTGTATGGAATAGACTAAAATTTGGGAAAAAAAACAGTTAAGGTGGAATAGTATTAGTAAGCTTCTCTATTAACATCCCAATAAAGTATTAGGAAATGTATATTTCATTTATAATATGAAACGTTTCATTAATATTATGTATGTATCGTTGTCATTCAAACGCGGTATTTTTTAGTTTATGAAATTTTTTCATACAATTTATGAGTTCCATATGCATATGAATACTGTGGAATTCAACAAGAAAGAAATGCATCTCTGCTCCATTTGTTATGTCGCCCTACCCTTAAGGATTTTAGTATTGATTGCTAAAGATGCAGTGTTGCTCAAATAACAGGTTGGCTGATAAGTCCCCGGTCTGACAAATAGATGGCGTCGCTAGTATTAAATGCATATTATTTTTATGTAGTACCAACCTTCAAATGATTCGTGTCAACGTAGTGACGTCTGTAAGTCAATTAGTTTGTGAGATAGAGCGTCTTTTGTGAAGCAACTTTTGTTATTGTCAAAAAAATGAAAAAAAAGGAATTTCGGGTTTTGATAAAATACTGTTTTCTAAAGGGAAAAATACGGTGGAAGCAAAAACTTGTCTTGATAATGAGTTTCCGGACTCTGCCCCAGGGAAATCAACAATAATTGATTGGTATGCAAAATTCAAGCGTGGTGACATGAGCACGGAGTACGGTGAACGCAGTGGACGCCCGAAAGAGGTGGTTACCGACGAAAACATCAAAAAAATCCACAAAATGATTTTGAATGACCGTAAAAAGAAGTTGATCGAGATAGCAGAGGCCTTAAAGATATCAAAGGAACGTGTTGGTCATATCATTCATCAATATTTGGATATGCGGAAGCTTTGTGCAAAATGGGTGCCGCGCGAGCTCACATTTGACCAAAACCAACAACGTGTTGATGATTCTGAGCGGTGTTTGCAGTTGTTAACTCGTAATACACCCGAGTTTTACCGTCGATATGTGACAATGGATGAAACATGGCTCCATCACTACACTCCTGAGTCCAATCGACAGTCGGCTGAGTGGACAGCGACCGGTGAACCGTCTCCGAAGCGTGAAAAGACTCAAAAGTCCGCTGGCAAAGTAATGGCCTCTGTTTTTTGGGATGCGCATGGAATAATTTTTATCGATTATCTTGAGAAGGGAAAAACCATCATGGCGTTATTGGAGCGCTTGAAGGTCGAAATCGCGGCAAAACGGCATACATGAAGAAGAAAAAAGTGTTGTTCAACCAAGACAACGCACCATGCCACAAGTCATTGAGAACGATGGTAAAAATTCATGAATTGGGCTTCGAATTGCTTCCCCACCCACCGTATTCTTCAGATCTGGCCCCAGCGACTTTTTCTTGTTCTCAGACCTCAAATGGATCCTCACAGGGAAAAAATTTGGCTGCAATGAAGAGGTGATCGCCGAAACTGAGGCCTATTTTGAGGGAAAACCGAAGGAGTACTACCAAAATGGTATCAAAAAATTGGAAGGTTGTTATAATCGTTGTATCGCTCCTTAAGGGAACTATGTTGAATAATAACAAGTATATACAGCAGTATGTTCGACCGGGCCGAATCTTAAACACCCACCACCATGAATCAAATATTAGGGTTTCCTTTGCAATTTCAGAGGGTTTGAGGACAGATCAAGCAGAGCAGTTCAACCAGTACACTTCACGAAGATAAATTTAAAGATTTTACCTATGAAGACTATATCAGATTCTGGATTTATAGGAACCATTTTTGTTTCAGTTTTAGAGGAATCATTAACATCTCTTGTAAGTGTGCAAGAAAATTATAAATTAACGTCTTGATTTGAAATCTTAAATCTGTAGATTTTCACCCGAGAAGTAAGATCTGGAAATTTTACATTGAGTTTCAAGCAATTTTCATGATCAGTGCGTCTTCTATACCCTCAAGAAGTGAAATCGGTCTATATGGAGGCCTTACCAAATGGACCGATAAAAACTTAATCCGATACACGTTTTTGTGTATTGCCTAAAATACCAGAATATTTACAATTTCAAGCAAATCTGATATAAACTACAGTTTCTACTAAAATATGGTCCATACTAACATATGGACCGATACTCACCGTTTCTTGCACACCTCTTTATGACCCGAAAATACCTCTAGATTTCCAATTTCAGCCAAATTGAATAAAAACTTCGGATTCTAGAAGCCCAAGAAGTAAAATCGGTCTATATGGGGGCTATACCAAAACATGGACCGATACTCACCATTTTTGACACACCCCTTTATGGTCCTAAAATACCTCTAGATTTCCCATTTCAGGCAAATTGGATAAAAACTACGGTTTCTATAAGTCCATGAAGTAAAATCGGGAGATCGGTCTATATATCGTCTATACCAAAACATGGACCGATACTCACCATTTTTGGCACACCTCTTTATGGTCCTAAAATACCTCTAGATTTCCAATTTCAGGCAAATTGGATAAAAACTACGATTTCTATAAGCCCAAGACCCCAAATCGGGAGGTCGGTTTATATGGGTACTATATCAAAACCGTGACCGATATAGCCCATCTTCGAACTTGACCTGCCTGCAGACAAAAGACGAGTTTGTGCAAAATTTCAGCACGATTGCTTCATTATTGAAGACTGTAGCGTGATTACAACAGACAGACAGACAGACAGATGGACATGGTCATATCGTCTTACAATTTCTCCCTGATCAAGAATATATATACTTTATATAGTCGGAAATCGATATTTCGATGTGTTACAAACGGAATGACAAACTTATTATACCCCCGTCACAATTCTATGGTGGTGGGTATAAAAACGAAGTTTGACAAAAACAAGTCCCCGGCAGAGAATGAAGCCGCCGAGGCGCGCCGCCGATTTTAGCCGTCGCCGACCCGTTTTTAGCAGTCGACGCCGCCGCCGAATATGTCGACTCATCTCGACTCAAATTTAGCCGCCAATTAATCTAAAATATTGATTTATATCAGAAAAATTTAATAATATTTGTTATAGTTTTTGCCAAAATTTTGAACTTTCCACTTTTAATCAATTAGTATCAAGTTGCTATAATAGTTTTACAAAAATTTAGCTCAAAAAATTTGAATGAAATGTAAATTTGATTGTAAGATTGGTTGTACAACTAATCACATTACAATTGGGAAAACTTCAAATTGATTTTATAATAGATAATTTTGCGCCGCCGAACAGACAATTTTTTATCGGCTTAGCCGTCAAGCCGCCGCCGCCGGAGGCAAAAATTTTGTGTTAGCCGCCGCCGACAAAAATGGGTCGGCTTCATTCTCTGGTCCTCGGTTATCAGCCAACCTGTTAAAGGCATATTTTTAGGGTCCTATCTAGCTTTAAATCTAAGATCAATAAAATTAGAATAAGATGCATATCTCAATTATCGAATTTCCGATCTCATTTTGCGATATATTAGTTCGAATACAAACGAATTTCAGGTAAAAAACTCCAAATTATAACATATACTTCAAAGTAAAAACTATTTTCTTAATTCCAAAATAAAAACTTTAAACCAAAAATGTGAACTAAGTCTTAGCCTATATTCGAAACCTCTTAGCCACATGCAGACAAGGAATATGATGACCCCAAACATGTTTTAAGAACTAAATCTTATTTTTAGACGGAGAACAACGAACATATTTGTCCCAAAAATGTTATTTTCTCGCAAAAAATGTATGTGGTTGCAGAAATCAGTTACATAATTTCTGTACTCAAAAAAAAAAGTGAGCCCTCTATTTCACTAAAGCCAACTTAACTTTATTTTAGGTCATGGAATTATTATGTTTGGAGAAAGTTTCCGTTACTCTAATAATTTTTTGAGTACGTTAATTATATACACATTAAGCATTAAGAAGATTTACTAAATTCGTATTTCTCACAAAATAGTTCATTATTTTTTTTAAATTTGTAAATTTTTCTACAAGTGGGTCCATCATGAACTTCATATGTCACTAAAGACATTCTTGCAATTTTGAACTCCAAATTTTCCCTTCAAACTACAAAATTTTCTTTAACAAGTGAAAAAAACAATATGTCTAATAAAGTTTCTTGAATTTGTCGAAAAATATTTAGTTATTTTTGTGACATCGGTGTGATGCCGGCGCTTGTTATACTGTTTAGTTAAAATTCTCTAAAAGTATTCAAAATTTTCTAAAATGAACCAAAGTATTCTTCCTGGTGGGATCACTGTTTTTTCAATGTGAGAAAATAAAATTGTTGCGACAAACATGTTACTTGTTCCCCGTTCAAAAACAACATTTTACTCTTGAAACACGTTTGCGGTGATCATATTCCTTCTCTGGGTGCATATTTGAAGCAAAAATTTAAAAATTTGTAAAAATTTTTCGAAAAAAATGCTAAATTCATTCTAGAAAAATAGCCAATTTTTGAAAATACTTGATGTCAAACGTTTCAGACCGCTTGTCTTTAAAAATTATAAAAATGATTTATTTGGCAAATTATTGGAAATTTTTTAATTTACATCCAAAACACTGAATTCGGAACACACCTTAAGAAGTGCTGCAAATTCAGAGCAACGGCATTTGAAATAGTGTACACCCGTCCTATGACAAACCCGTGTTAAATTCATCGCTTCTCCAAAAAGAACATTTTCACTACTTTTTTGGCGACGCTTTTTCTGCTCGTTTTTTTTTTTTTTTTTTTGGATAAACGAGAATTAATTAGATAGAATTAATATATGCAATGTTAAGTAAATTAATTAATTTCTCCAACATTTTCAATTAAATTTATAACCGATTCTCACCCCCATTTTCATGAAGCTCCGTTAGTGTTCCGTTAGCTAACGAACTTTTAAACCGTGCTATGGATATATCTGTCATCTTGCCTATATATTCCATATTTCAGTTAGGGGCTTAACTGCTGAAAAATTTTCAGTTATAATTAACCGGAGAGAAGATATTTCCATTTTATTTTCTGTTAACTGACAGTTAAACCCTAACGGAGCTTCATGAAAATGGGCGTCAGTCAAAAATGTAATTGATTTTTTTTTTGTAAAACCCAATAATTTTGATTTTTTTGAGGGAAAAAATTATTTAGTAAATTTTCTGCTTTTCAATTAACTTTTTGATTGCTCTAATTAAAAAATGAAGTAATTAGCCTTTATTTATTTATTTGAGCACTGTTTTCCATTTTTTTGAAATAATAAATAGTTGTTATTAAAAAAATATTAATATCAAAAACTTATATTAATATAAAGCCTAACCATTTTCAATAATTTGCTTAACTGACTTTAGTTGTTAAATTAAAACATTAATTAAAAAGATGGTTAGTTATTAAACCCACCACCATAGAATGGTGACGGGGGTATAATATGTTTGTCATTCCATTTGTAACACATCGAAATATCGATTTCCGACTATATAAAGTATATATATTCTCGATCAGGGAGAAATGCTAAGACGATATAACGATGACCGTCTGTCCGTCTGTCTGTCCGTCTGTCTGTCTGGCTGTCTGTTGTAATCACGCTACAGTCTTCAATAATGAAGCAATCGTGCTGAAATTTCGCACAAACTCGTCTTTTGTCTGCAGGCAGGTCAAGTTCGAAGATGGGCTATATCGGTCCAAGTTTTGATATAGTCCCCATATAAACCGACCTCCCGATTTGGGGTCTTGGGCTTATAAAAACCTTAGTTTCTATCCAAAATGCCTGTAATTGGAAATCTAGAGGTATTTTATGACCACAAAGAGGTGTGCCAAAAATGGTGAGTATCGGTTGATGTTTTGGTATAGCCCCCATATAGACCGATCTCCCGATTATATTTCTAGGGCTTCTAGAATCGATAGTTTCTATCCAGTTCGCCTGAAATTGGAAATCTAGAGGTATTTTAGCACCATAAAGTGGTGTGCCAAAAATGGTGACTTTCGGTTTATGTTTAGGTATAACCCCCATATAGACCGATTTCCCGATTTTACTTCTTGGGCTTCTAGAATCCGTAGTTATTATCCAATATGGTTGAAATTTGAAATCTAGAGGTATTTTAGGACCATAAAGAGGTGTGCTAAAAATGGTGAGTATCGGTCCAGGTTTTGGTATATCCCCATATAGACCGATCTCCCGATTTGAGGTCTTGGGCTTATAGAATCCGTAGTTTTATCCAATTTGCCTGAAATGGGAAATCTAGAGGTATTTTAGCACCATAAAGAGGTGTGCCAAAAATGGTGACTTTCGGTTTATGTTTAGGTATAACCCCCATATAGACCGATTTCCCGATTTTACTTCTTGGGCTTCTAGAATCCATAGTTATTATTCAATTTGGTTGAAATTTGAAATCTAGAGGTATTTTAGGACCATAAAGAGGTGTGGTAAAGTGGTGAGTATCGGTCCAGGTTTTGGTATATCCCTATATAGACCGATCTCCCGATTTGGGGTCTTGGGCTTATAGAATCCGTAGTTTTTATCCAATTTGCCGGAAATTGGAAATTTAGGGGTATTTTAGAACAATAAAGAGGTGTGTCGAAAATGGTGAGTATCGGTGCATGTTTTGGTATAGCCCCTATATAGACCGATCTCCACTTTTTACTTCATGGGCGTCTAAAATCTGTAGTTTTTTATCCAATTTGCCTGAAATTAGAAATCTAGAGGTATTTTAAACCCCTAAAGAGGTGTGCCGAAAATGATGAGTATCGGACCATGTTTTTATATAGCCCCCATATAGACCGATCTCCAGATTTTATTCTTGGGCTTATAGAAACCGTAGTTTTTATTCAACTTGCCTCAAATTGGAAATCTAGAGGTATTTTAGGACCTTAAAAAGGTATGCCGAAAATGGTGGTCCATGTTTTGACATAGCCATCAGATATACCGATCTTCCGATATTACTTTTTGTACTTCTAAAAACCGTAATTGTTGCCCACTGTGTCTGAAATCGAAAATCTGGAGGTTTTTAGGAATACAAATAGGTGTGCAAGAAATGATTTTATTTTTTAGGCTTCTAGAATCCGTAGTTTTTATCCAATTTGCCTGAAATGAGAAATCTTAAGGTATTTTAGGACCATAAATATGAGAGCCGAAAATGGCGTGTATTGGTCAATGTTTTGGTTTATCTCCCAAATAGACCGATCTCCCGATTTTACTTCTTGGGCTTTTAGAAACCATAGTTTTTATCAAATTTGCATGAAATTTTAAATCTAGAAGTATTTTAGGAACATAAAGAGGTGTGTCGAAAATGGTGAATATCGGTCCATGTGCACTGATAATGAAAATTGCTTGAAACTGAATTATAGTTTCCAGATTTTACTTCTGGTAATCATTTAAATAATGGGGGTAAAAATCTACAGATTTTAGATTTTAAATCAAGGCGTTATTTCATTTTCATTTCATTTTTTTGCACACTTGCACACGATGTTTATGATTCCTTTAAAACTCAAACAAATATGGTTCTTATAAATGCAGAATCTGATCTAGTCTTCATAGGTAAAATCTTTTTGAACTGATCTGCTTGTCACCAAATCCCCCTGAAATTTTCACAGGAAACTATAATATTTAATTCATGGTGGTGGGTATTTATTTAAGATTCGGCCCGGCCGAACTTACTGCTTTATATACTTGTTTTTTTTTTATTGATTAGGTTTTCAGTTTCAATCAAATTTTTAATACGAAATATTTTGGTTATATTTTTTCTGCAAATGACTTTTAAATGAATGAAGACATTTTTTTCCCCTCATCGAAAACCTACCTCGTTTAGCAATAATTTTTAAACGTTACCACATTAAGTATACGTTACAATTTTCTAATATATGCAAACATTCGCAAATATACGATTTGCCAGAATGGGGTGTTTATATTTAGCTCAGGCACTTTGTTTCATTGATATATGGTAATTTATACTCATCGACCTTCTCCAACAACAACGTCCTAGCACATTGCAGGCATCATGACTCCTGTTCTATATTTTCCTATGGAAATTACGAAAGAATAAAAAAACACCATCGCAACACATCACAACAATGGGAAAACATTAAATTACAGGATGTCGGCTGGCAAAGAATAACAATGTCAAATGTGTTATTGATTTGGTAATCTTGATGAGAGGGAGAGGGGAATAAAATGGGTCAGGGTATAACATCCTCCCACAAAAAAACAACAACATTCGCCATAAAGAAAATAGAAAATCTTCCCACCTTAAAGTAATTTCATGGAAAAATGCACAACAAAACAAATGCTAAGTGAAAAATTAATAAGCCCCCAAGGTGATGGTGGTGTTTGGTGGAAAAATAAGGAAAAGTGATTTTGAATGTAAATTTGTCAGTCGATGAATAAAATATTGCCAGCGTAATAAAAAAAAAAAAACAAAAATGAAATTAAAAATCATAAACGAATAGAGAACTGAAAAAAGAGAATGAAGAAAAAGAAACCTTGTCCATAAAAAATTGTAGACTCAATTACCTTCGCGATGGCACCATCTACTATCTATCATCTACTATCCTCATCCTCCCCAGTTCTAGCATCGTTTGCTTTAAAGGCAGAAAAAAAAACGGAAACTACTCAACAAGCCAAGTGGAGCACAGTCAGCCATGCATCAAACATCAACAGGCCATAAAATCATTTAACCCAAACAAAGTGGCAAGAATGATGAGAATGGTGCTGATGCAGATGATCACAAGGACAATGTGGAGGGCAATGCAGGTGAAAGTTGCAGACAGCGTTGTGGCGATATGGAAAATTTTGCAGTCATATTAATTCAAAAATATTCTGCTAAAGTTATTCAGCAACAACAAGAAACGACAAAAATGTCCGTACCCCCTCGCGAGAAGGATACAGCAAATATTTTTTTTTTTAAATGTTATAAAATAAAAAATAAAATAAATATTAAAGAAAAATTGCATATGCAAAAAAAAGTGAACGATTTAAATATCAAAAGAATTTATGAGGTGAGTCTCTTTTTGATTCTGTTGCAATCATCTTTTGCAACTTGAATGGAATGAATGAAATATTACGAAGCACTCGAGCAAATATCTCCGTCAATGATCGGCTAGAAATAAATTATGCTGTTAGAGTTTTTGTTGGATATTTGACATATCTTCAAATTACTTAAACTTCAATTACTAAACTAATCGGTTCGTCCCCGGCTATAAAAATTAGACCTCTTAAGCTAAACTTAGAAAGCAGTTGAATTCACCATCTGTGGTATCACAATGGACTGAATTTCCAAGGTAATATGCCGGCATGGTGCCTAAACTACCCTATGATAAGGCACTTCCGAAACCGAAAGGACTACTATCACAGTTGGTAGAATTCTACCAAAAATGGTAGATTTTTACCGTTTGGTAGATTGGTAGAATTTTTGGTGTCTTCGTAGATTTTGCAAATTATTCCTCTCCAACTAAGAGGTACTTCACAATTTGTTCATAGAAATAAAATTTTGACAAAATTTTCTACAGAAATAAAATTTTGACAAAATTTTTTATGGAAATAAATATTGACAAAATTTTCTATAGAAATAAAATTTTGACAAAATTTTCTATAGAAATAAAATTCTGACAGAATTTTCTATAGAAATAAATTTTTGACAAAGTTTCCTAAAGAAATAAAATTTTGACAATAGGAAATAAAATCCATATAGGAAACAAGTATATACGGCCGTAAGTTCGGCCAGGCCGAATCCTATGTAACCTCCACCATGGATTGCGTAGAATCTTCTAGGAAAGACTGTCATCGACAATGAATTACTTGGGTTGTGGTATCTTAAAACTTCGTAACATCGTTTTCTAAATTGTGAATTAGTCCATAATCGACAAAAAATGTATGTATAGGTAAGTCTACAAATAATTACGAATCGATATGGACTTTTGCACGGTACGTAGAGACCCAGAATTGAAATATGGGGGTCGCTTATATGGGGGCTATATAGAATTATGAACTTGATATGGACCAATTTTTGTGTGATTGGGGATCGATTTATCTGAGGTCTATATATAACTATAGACCGATATGGACCTAGTTAGACATGGGATCGGGATCGGTTTATATGGGGGCTATATATGATCATGGATTGATATGGATCACTTTTGGCATGGTTGTTAAATATCATATACTAGCACCACGTACCAAATTTCAACCAGATCGGATGAATTTTGCTTCTCCCAAACGCACCGGAGTTCAAATCTGGGGATCGGTTTATATGGGGGCTATATATAATTATGGACTGATATGAACCAATTCCTGCATTGTTGGTGGATACCATATACTAACATCACGTACCAAATTTTAACCGAATCGGATGAATTTTGCTCTTCCAAGGGGCTCCGGAGGTCAAATCTGGGGATCGGTTTATATGGGGCCTATATATAATTATTGACCGATTTCGACCAATTTTTGCATGGGTGTTTGAGACCCTATATTAACACCACGTACCAAATTTCAACTGAATCAGATGAATTTTGGTCTTCCAAGAGGCTCCGGAGGTCAAATCTTGTGATCGGTTTATATGGGGGCTATATATAATTATGAACCGATGTGGACCAATTTTTGCATGGGTGTTTGAGACCATATATTAACACCACGTACCAAATTTCAACTGAATCAGATGAATTTTGGTCTTCCAAGAGGCTCCGGAGGTCAAATTTTGTGATCGGTTTATATGGGGGCTATATATAATTATGAACCGATGTGGACCAATTTTTGCATGGTCATTAGAGACCATATACCAACACCAGATACCAACTTTTAGCCGGATCGGATGAAATTTGCTTCTCTTAGAGGCTCAGCAAGCCAAATCGGGGGATCGGTTTCTATGGGGGCTATATATAATTATGGACCGATATGGACCAATTTTTGCATGGTTGTTAGAGATCGTATGCTAACACCATGTACCAAATTTCAGCAAGAGCGGATGAAATATGCTTCTCTTAGAGGCTCCGCAAGCCAAATCTGGGGGTCCGTTTATATGGGGGCTATACGTTAAAGTAGACCGATATGGCCCATTTGCGAAACCATCCGACCTACATCAATAACAACTACTTTTGCCAAGTTTCAAGTCGATAGGTTGTTTCGTTCGGAACTTAGCGTGGTTTCAACAGACGAACGGACGGACATGCTCAGATCGACTCAGAATTTCACCACGACCCAGAATATATATACATTATGGGGTCTTAGAGCAATATTTCGATGTGTTACAAACGGAATGACAAAGTTAATATACCCCCATCCTATGGTGGAGGGTATAATAAAATCTTGAAAAAATTTTCTATAGAAATAAAATTTTGACAAAATTTTCTATAGAAATAAAATTTTGACAAAATTTTCTATAGAAATAAAATTTTGATAAACTTTTCTATAGAAATAAAATTTTGACAAAATTTTCTATTGGAATAAAATTTTGACGAAATTTTCTATAGAAATAAAATTTTGACAAAATTTTTTATAGAAATAAAATGTTGACAAAAGTTTCAATTGAAATAAAATTTTGACAAAATTTTCTTTAGAAATAAAATTTTGCAAAAATTTCTATAGAAATAAAATTTTGATAAACTTTTCTATAGAAATAAAATTTTCACAAAATTTTCTTTAGAAATAAAATTTTGCAAAAATTTCTATAGAAATAAAATTTTGCAAAAATTTATATAGAAATAAAATTTTGACAAAATTTTCTATAGAAATAATATTTTGAAAAAATTTTCTATAGAAATAAAATTTTGAAAAAAATTTCTATAGAAATAAAATTTGGACAAAATTTTCTATAGAAATAAAATTTTGACAAAATTTTCTATAGAAATAAAATTTTGACAACAATTTCTTTAGACACAAAATTTTGCAAAATTTTCTATAGAAATAAATTATTATTTATTTATTTATTTATTTATTTATTTATTTATTGTTTATTTTAATCATACAGTAAATGTATGATAAAAAACGGAAAGAAAGAAAAGTAGCATTGGATGCTAAGGCCATCAGCTATAGAAATAAATTTTTAAAACATTTTCTTTAGAAATAAAATTTTGACAAAATTTTTTATAGAAATAAAATGTTGACAAAATTATTTATAGGAATAAAATTTTGACAAAACTTTCTATAGAAATCAAATTTTAATAAAATTTTCTACAGAAACAAAACGTTGACAAAATTTTCTTAGAAATCAAATTTTTACAAATTTTTCTATAGAAATAGAATTTTGACAAAATTTTCTATAGTAATAAAATTTTAACAAAATTTTCTCCAAATTGTGGTAGAATATTTTTGGCTCGAGTGGCAACCGTGATTACCATACAGTATTAAGTTTTTATGCTTCACACAATGTTACATAGAAATAATATTTTTAAGTTCGCATTGGAGCCAATATAATATGCAATCGCAATTGCTTTAATAAAGGAATTGGTAATAAAAATAACGTTGATATTTTTCCGTATACTCACCGTTTAAAGTATAGAGAAGCTCAACAAGAGTTCTCTATAAATGCTATCCCCAGCATTGGTTGGGTTTACATTAAAGTTGTTAAATGTTTTGACCTCTTTGTCCATATCTGGAATTGCATACTGCAAATGCAAAGATTCGAAAATATCTTAACTAAGTTTTGCTTGAACTCACCATATTTCTTTGAGTGTCATCAAATAAACTTTTCTATTCAGAGGTAATTACCTTGAAAGATATCTTACTGCCACAACAATTTTTCACATTTATGGTTTTCCTTTCTGTGTTTTCAAAGTTCTTCAAGTGCACGGTGTTGCAGCTAAATTTGTTTGAAAAGTACGACGGTTCGTTGAAAATTCAACTGCACTTGACAGCAATGCCAATTACGAAAATAGTCCATGTCGAAAAAATATGCTCAAGATAACCGAAATGTTGTCGACAACGAGATGATGATAGAGGGTTTGAAGAGACCTAAGTGTGAATAGTTTAAGAAAATTTTTTTCTAAATAAATTCAAGGCATTTTATTTCATTTAAAGATATGTGAAAAACGACAGCTATTAGGTTAATGCGTTGGTTTTGCAAGGTAATTTGATAAGTTTATGTAATGCTTCAGAGAAGTTCACCAATGTGGTATCACAATGAACTGAATAGTCTAAGTGAGCCTGATACATCGGGACCTCACCTAACCTAATGGTTCAAAATTTCCCTAGAAGTTAATTTTTTCTATTTCACTATATGAGGTTATTTTTCAATATTCATAACAAAAACAGATCATATTTAGTAGAAACTCTTAAATACAATTTGTGGCAAAGGGTTCATTATATTAACACGGTTGAATTGTGGACCCCATTTGTTTGTCTTCCTTTATCAACAACTACCATAGTGCAAAAAATGTACATACGGCCGTAAGTTCGGCCAGGCCGAACCTTCTGTACCCTCCACAATGGATTGCGTAGAAACTTCTACGAAAGACTGTCATCCACAATCGAATTAATTGGGTTGTGGTATCTTAAAACTTCTTAACATCGTTTTCTAATACGCGGAATATATTAGACAAAAAAGGTATGTATAGGTGATTCTACCAAAAATTACGAATCGATATGGACTTTTGCACGGTACGTAGAGAGCCAGAATTGAAATATGGGATCGCTTATATGTGGGCTATATACAATTATGAACTTGAAGTGCACCAATTTTTGTGTGATTGGGGATCTATTTATCTGAGGGCAATATATAACTATAGACCGATATGGACCTACTTAGGCATGGTTGTTAACGGCCATATACTAGCACAATGTACCAAATTTCAACTGACTCGGATGAAATTTGCTCCTCCAAGTGGCTCCAAAACCAAATCCCGGGATCGGTTTATATGGGGCTATATATGATTATGGACTGATATGGAGCATTTTTGGCATGGTTGTTAAATATCATGTACTAAATTCACGGATCGAATGAATGTTGCTCTTCCAAGGGTCTCCGGAGGTCAAATCTGTGGATCGGTTTATATGGGGGCTATATATAATTATGGACTGATTTCAACCAATTTTTGCATGGGTGTTTGAGGCCATTTATTAACACCACATATCAAATTTCAACCGAATCGGTTGAATTTTGCTTTTTCACGAGGACCCGGAGGCCAAATCTGGGGATCGGTTTATATGGGGGCTATATATAATTGTGGATCGATGTGGACCAATTTTTGCATGGTTGTTAGAGATCACATACCAACACCATGTACCAAATTTCAGCCGGATCGGCTGGGGGCTATACGTAAAAGTGGACCGATATGGCTCATTTGCAATACCGTCCGACCTACATCAATAACAACTACTTGTGCCAAGTTTCAAGTCGATAGCTTGTTTCGTTCGGAAGTTAGCGTGATTTCAACAGACAGACGGACGGACGGACGGACATGCTCAGATCGACTCAGAATTTCACCACGACCCAGAATATATATACTTTATGGGGTCTTAGAGCAATATTTCGATGTATTACAAACGGAATGACACAGTTAATATACCCGCATCCTATGGTGGAGGGTATAAAAATGTTTAAACGTAGAAGATATTTATGACATTTTTTTATATTTCATAAAATTTGTCTACATTTTCTTTCGATTTACGGCCTCAGCACCGTTTTATGTCCAAAATATCAAACAAAAAATAAAAAAAAAAAAACAAGTATATACGGCCGTAAGTTCGGCCAGGCCGAAGCTTATGTACCCTACACCATGGATTGCGTAGAAACTTCTACTGAAGCCGATGGCAAGGTATCTTAAAACTTTCTAACACCGTAATATATACCACATAGTCCATACGTGGTATATATTAAACTAAACAAGGCCGATTAAATATGTATATAATTAAGTTTAAAGTTTCTATAGAAATAAAATTTTGACAAAATAGAATTTTGACAACATTTTCTATAGAAGTAAAATTTTTTACAAAATTTTCGATAAAAATAAAATTTGGAAAAAATTTTCTATAGAAATAAAATGTTGACAAAATTTTTTATAGAAATAAAATTTTGACAAAATTTTCCATAGAAATAACATTTTGTCAAATTTTTCTATAGAAATAACATTTTGACAAAATTTTCTATAGAAATAACATTTTGACAAAATTTTCTATCGAAATAACATTTTGACAATGTTTTCTATAAAAATAAAATTTTAGCTCGAGTGGCAACCATAATTATGAACCGATATGGACCAATTTTTGTGTGATTGGGGATCGGCTATATATAACTATAGACCGATATGGACCAATTTTGGCATGGTTATTAGGGGCCTTATACTAACACCACGTTGCAAAAATCAACCGGATCGGATGAATTTTACTCCTCTAAGAGGCTCCGGAGTTTAAATCTGGGGATCGGCTTATATGGGGGCTATATATAATTATGGGTCGATGTGGACCAATTCTTGCGTGTTTGTTAGAGACCACATTCTAACACCATGTTCCTAATTTCAACCGGATCGGATGAATTTTGCTCCTCCAAGAGGCTCCGGAGATCAAATCTGGGGAACGGTTTATATGGGCGCCATATATAATTATGGACCGATATGGACCAATTCTTGCATGGTTGTTAGATATCATATACTAACACCACGTACCAAATTTCAACCGGATCGGATGAATTTTGCACCTCTAAGAGACTCCGGAGTTTAAATCTGGGGATCGGCTTATATGGGGGCTATATATAATTATGAACCGATGTGGACCAATTTTTGCATGGTCATTAGAGACCATATACCAACACCAGATACCAACTTTTAGCCGGATCGGATGAAATTTGCTTCTCTCAGAGGCTCCGCAAGCCAAATCGTCGGATCGGTTTAGGCGGCTATATATAATTATGGACCGATGTGGACCAATTTTTGCATGGTTGTTAGAGACCATACACTTACACCATGTACCAAATTTCAGCCGGATCGGATGAAATTTGCTTCTCTTAGAGCAATCGCAAGCCAAATTTGGGGGTCCGTTTATATGGGGGCTATACGTAAAAGTGGACCTATATGGACCAATTTTTTCATGATTGTTAGAGACCATATGCTAACACCATGTACCAAATTTCAGCCTGATCGGATGAAATTTGATTCTTTTAGAACAATCGCAAGCCAAATTTGGGGGTCCGTTTATATGGGGGCTATACGTAAAAGTGGACCGATATGGCCCATTTGCAATACCATCCGACCTACATCAATAACAACTACTTGTTTCAAGTTTCAAGTCTATAGCTTGTTTCGTTCGGAAGTTAACGTGATTTCAACAGACGGACGGGCGGACGGACGGACATGCTCAGATGGACTCAGAATTTCACCACGACCCACAATATATATACTTTATGGGGTCTTAGAGCAATATTTCGATGTGTTACAAACGGAATGACAAAGTTAATATACCCTCATCCTATGGTGGAGGGTTTAATAAAATGCATTTTTACTTTTATGTTCGAAAAAACTGTTTCCGTTTCATCAAATGCCACAAAACCCCAAACAATTTGTAAAAACCAAAGAACATCAATTTTACAACCGAAAATTACTCCGGGGAAAACTTCTTGAAGAGTAATTCATACCTTTACGATTTAGATTGCAAGAATTCTTAGAATTGCTTGTGGTCCTTCAATGAATAGTTGATGTAAAGTATTTTCGTGAATCTAGAGAGCAATTAGGGATGCAAAAAAGAGTTGGTTTTATGACTTCATATTAGAGGGAAGAGAATGAAGACGTTATATAAGACTTAATATTTAATATATAACGATATAAACAAGTCTTTACAGAATTAATCTGTAATTATGCGTGATTTCACCAGACAGATGGATAGATTTGAACACAACGACTCGGAATTACTTGACAACTAAGAGAATTTCGGAGCAATATTTCGATGCCCTACAAACGGACTGGCAAAACTATTATACCCGCATCCCATCGTTGAGAGTATAGAAAGGTACTATATATGAGGTTATAAGATAAGAGGCATCCACATTCCGAATTACAATCAATTTACTGAAGGTGGTGATAAATTCTCATTTAAATGATAATAATTTTTTGGCCAATTCACGAGTTGTTTGGATCCCATGTTTCTTCGTCGAATTCTGTAAGTTGTCCGCTTTGAAGAGTACCTTAACAGTCAAAGTGTCATTTTTTAAATTCAAGAACTATTTTTGAGCAATGGACACAACTAATGGTACGGCCACACTAGGAAAATATTTGACAGAAATTAAAAAAGAGTTTGTCCACAGTCAAAACAGCAAACATTTTTAGCTAATATTAGGTTTATAACATCGCGATAGGAGTATTTTCCAAATATTTCGAAAATGGTTCTGGAAAAAAGTTGGACACTCATTTAGATCAATATTTGTATAGTGTGACCATTTGACTTTATTTACACCCAAAGAAAAAATATTTTCCTCCGGAATGAAATTACCTTTTGATAAAAAGTATTTTCATTGAGCAAATAAACCTGAATGTTTAAAAAGCCTTGCAACGCATACTGTGGAATAGGGTATCATAAGTTAGTATATATATTTGAAACACCCAGAAGGAGACGAGATGGACAAATAGTGTCTTTGGCCCGTTATGGAGTTATATGGCCCCAGAATCCAGAGTTTTAACCTGATGTGCTTTACATTTTGCACAAGGAGTACAATGGGTAATGTGGTAAAGTGCGCCAATCTTTATTGAAATCCGTTCAGACTTAGATATAGCTCCCATATATTTTTTGCCCGATCAACACTCATATGACCACAGATGCCAAAGTTATACATCGATGTACGTGAAATTTACAGGGAGTAGAATTTACATTCTTACTATGCATGTCACATCTAGTTGAAATTGGTCTAGATTTCGATATAGCTCCCATATAAACCTTTTGCCCGATTTTAATAAGATTTGCATGACCACGTAGGCCAAAATTAATACAATTTTTAATGTTGAATATATTTCAGATATTGCCAACATTTAATTTTATTGTGGATTTTATGTTAAATTGCCGTTATCGATTTCTTTTGATCTGCACAATAAAAAATGGAATATATGCAAAATTGGCCTTTAAGTGAAATGGATTATTCAGCAAAGTATATGTGTGGAATTTATGTCATAATGATACTAGAAAAATGATTTTTGAACTATATGTAAAAATCTCCTATATGTGTAATCGAGTACGCCCTCAAAAAAAAAAAAAAAAAGTATATACGGCCATAAGATAGGCCAGGCCGAATCTTATGTACCCTCCACCATGGATTGCACCCAGGGAAGGAATATGATCACCTCAAACATGTTTTAAGAGCATAATGTTATTTTTGGGTGGTGACCACACAATAAACGTATAATACATATGACAGCAATTAATTTTATAGATCGGGTTCTAAGGATAAGTGATGCAGAATTTCACAAGGAGAATGCAATAAAAATAAAACAAATATTGACCGCAAACGAGTTTCCAAATAGAATAATATACAGACTGATTAATCGCGTTAAAAATAAAACAATTGAAAAGCTGGAACATAAAAAGGATAAGTCCTATAAGCCCATGACATACATCGAGGGTTTCTCAGAACGTTTTTTAAAATCTGACATATATAACAAGGACAAAATTCAAATTGCATCACGGACGTCAAGAACAGTAAAAGAATTATTCAGCAATACAAAGTCAAAAATAAAGAGTGAGGACAAGAGTAATATAGTAAACAAAATTAAATGAAATGGGGACAAGTCCAACATATGCCCAATGGCATATGTTGGCACTACAATGACTAAACTTAAGACAAGACTTTCGTCGCATAAATCAGACCATAAAGCTACAGACAAGTCGGTAGAACAAACAACAGCACTGGCAGCTCACTGTACAACAACAGGACACAAGCCTAACTTTACAGACGTCGAGATACTTGCTCAAGAGAATAATCACAGACGAAGATACACTCTTGAGATGCTCAATATAATAGATCTCTCTCCTGACAAAAGAATGAATTTCAAAAAATACACGGAAGAATGCGCCAGAATGTATCGACATATTATAAACAAGCATCGACACAAACGAAGTTTAGTGTACGGTGAATCGCGAAACAAACAGCAGCACAAGAACTCAAGTTAGTTATTTTTCGATAAAATATATTTTCAATAACAATTGTGATTTTTGTGAACATTAAATGTAATTTAATTTTCGTATTTTATGTAGATACAAAATCCCAGAAGATGGTTAGTGGCACTAACCGAAATATTGGAAATAAATATTAAAACAAATCAATAATCGATTGTCTCTATGACCTCAAGCTGAACAAAATTAATAATCGAATTAAAATTTTGACAAAATTTTCTATAAAATAAAATTTTGACACAATTTTCTATAGAAATAAAATTTTGACAAAATTTTATATAGAAATAAAATTTTGACAAATTTTTCTATAGAAATACAATTTTGACAAAATTTTCTATAGAAATAAAATTTTGACAAAATTTTATATGGAAATAAAATCATGACAAAATTTTCTATAGAAATGAAATCATAACAAAATTTTCTATAGAAATAACATTTTGAAAACTTTTCTATAGTAATAAAATGTTGGTAGATAATTTTTGGCGATATCGACCACTTTTTGTGTGATTGGGGATCGGTTATATATATAACTATAGACCGATATGGACCAACTTTGGCGTGGTTGTTAGAGGCCATATACTAGCGTACCAAATTTCAACTGAATCGGATGAACTTTGCACCTCCAAGAAATTCCGGAGGTCAAATTTGGGGATCGGTTTAAATGGGGGTTATATATAATTATGGACCGATATGGACCAAGTTTTACATGATTGTTAGAGATCATATATTAACACCACGTACCAAATTCCAACCGGATCTGGTGAACTTTGCTCCTTAGAGTTGCTTCGGAGGTCAAATCTGGTGATCGGTTTATATGGGGGCAATACATAATTATGGACCGATGTGGATCAATTTCTGCATGGTTATTATCGGCCATATACTAACACGACGTACTAAATTTCAACCGGATCGGATGAATTTTGCTCTTCCAAGAGGAGTTCAAATCTGGGGATCGGTTTATATGGGGGCAATATATACTTATGGACCGATATGGACCAAGTTTTGCACGGTTATTAGAGACCATATCCGTACCAAATTTCAAACGGATCGGATGAAATTTGCTTCTGTAAGAGACTCCGCAAGCCAAATCTGGGGATCGGTTTATATGGGGGCAATATATAATTATGGACCGATATGGACCAAGTTTAGCACGGTTATTAGAGTCCATTTGGTTAGAGACCATATCCGTACCAAATTTTAAACGGATCGGATGAAATTTGCTTCTGTAAGAGACTCCGCAAGCCAAATCTGGGGGTCGGTTTATATGGGGGCTATACGTAAACGAGGTCCAATATTTTGTCGAGTAAAAATCCTTATCATACTCATTGTAACGTCTCTGGAATTGGTATGGAAACTAGGATTTTCAGCCATCAAGATAACTGAAGTATAAAAGAATACTGCTAGCAACACAACGTGAGTAAATCATTATACAATATCAAAGAAATGTGAGTTATATTAATATTATAGGATTTTTCAGATATGAAATTAAGTACAATTTTCATTTGAAGAGTTACGAAATCCATCAAGCACCGATATATCTTCAATGGTGATAGGGGAATCGGAGGTGTGTGTCTTTACATGTACTATGCCGCGATAAGTGTAAGCCGTTTTCAAAATATTTTTCTTCTTAAGTCGGATGGCTTCTTGAAATATCAAGTAATTGCTGTTGGACAGATTCTCATTTATGTAAATATTCCCATTTCCACGAAGTCCTGTTAAATCTAGGGTAAGGTAGCTTTTTCTTTGTTTTTTGTAGGCTGATAAGGATTTTAAGAAAAAGTTTTTATCATATGGTGACATAAATTTTGCAATTACTACGGCATCAGGTGAATTGTAATTCTTTGTATTATTGCGATTCTGCAATCGATGAATTCTTTGGAGTGGAGATGGTTGTATACCAATATTACCACATATACACCCTCACAAAAAATCGCTTCTGCAACATATACTCCCAAACATATTTTGCTTCAAGCATATACATTTTTGGGTATTGCCCAAACATTTATATGTTTGATATCTTCCAATATATAATATGTTTGAAAGCACATTGGTCTAAACAATATATGTTTGGGTAGTCTAAGTTCCAAACATTTTGTATTTTTGCATCCAAATTCAATAATGTTGTCTTCCTAAAAACAATATGTTATTATGTGAACATATGTTTGGAAACAGTTTGCACCCAAAAATATTATATGCTTAAAAAAATTCTCCCAAACAATATTGTGCTCAAAATTTTATTTATTTATTTATATATTTACAATCATAATCAATTACGAAAATAAACAGGTAATATAGGTGCTAACAACATAGGTTTTCGACCTGAATGCTCAAAATTTTGTTTCTGTCCAATTGTATATTCCCCCACATCTTTCTCACTTCCACGAGATTTTTTAGTTCTTAGCACCTTTTTCTGTAATACAAACATTGTAGAAGAAATTATTCAATTGTATGATTTTTTTTATTTTAATTTTACCTTTTGCCGGACGGGGATTCGAACAGCGGACCACACAGTTTGTAAGGATCAAAGAAGTAGCTGATCAATTGCCCAAGGAAAAATAAAATGTTAATTTTGTAATAACAAGCAACAACCACCAGCTTAATTCAATATCGCTCCCTGTTAAATAGCGCTCCAAGCTACTAAACACATATATGTTTATAGGCTATTTCTAAATTAATATATGTTTGCATCCAAGCATATTATATTTACAAACATTTTATGTCCCAAACATAATATGTTCTAACATATTAACATATATGTCCCAAACATGTTATGCTAGTTTATGAACATTATATGCTTGCACTCAAAAATATTGTGTTTAAAAATTTGTGTTCCACACATATAATGTTTATAGCCAAACATATGAAAAACAGTCTTTTTCATCCGTGTAGTATCAAACATGCTTGGAAGATTCTCATCCTTCTGAAACGGAACACCACTGATCCGAACTTCACAAGCAACTAAAGAGTTCTCTGTCTAAGAGACTGTATTTTCATTTCTTTCACCTCAGCTTTCAGTGAAGATATTTCTTCAAGTGCGGCTTCAAGAGTAGACACACGTTGCACAACTCGATCTATTTCCACTCTGATATCACTAATCCTTTTGTCGAGTTGACAAAGGAGATTCGGCTATCAAAGTTGGGAACAATTTCTCGAGATCTTGATTTTGTTTCTCAAACCTATTATCAATTAAATGAAGCATTCTAAACGGCGATTCAGAGAGTCTAGGTGCCTTAGCAACATTTTCCAAATTGGGTTTGGTATAAATAATATGTTACAAATTTGATTTCCAAACATATAATTTTTACCCGGAAGCATATGAATAACAGTATTTTTCGTCGGTGTATAAACGAAAACTACTGTATACCATTGTGAATTTGGCAATACTATGGAACTCCCTCGCATATTATGGGGGATATGTTAAACTGTAATCGACCTTCGGCTTGTCCTTTTAGAGAATTAGGGGAACTGAAAAAAAAATCATACAAACTGAACCCACTTGTCAAGGACGTGGTTCAAAGACATTTTTCGTTAAAGTGGATAGAATAATGGATTTTTACGTGAGACTAATGTATCAAGCTTCTACTACAACCTAACACAATAGAATTCCAACTTGATAACTTCTCTCACCAATTCGTTAATCTCACTTGATATGTTGACCATCTCAAATATACGTACATAGTTAGTATTTATAGAAAATTTTAAATACAAACTTCTACCGCATAAAATGTTGCCACAGTAAATTCCAAAAAAATCGATTTCAGATACAAACTACATCACATCATGAAGGTAGGGCCGTAAACAGATGAGACGCACAAAAAAGTTGCATTCTCACACATTAAACTGTAGATTAAAGTTCACCAAAGTCTTTGGAATCTCTGTGTATGGGGAGAAGATGAACATTGTGATTAAATGACAATCTAAACGATACTGAGTGGATGTCGTGTGATGCAGACCAGTGCTGCCGCTACTACTTCAATCGAAGTATTTTGCTTCATTTTCACAAAATTTACTTCGTCACTCCTTCTTCCAAAAATCTGCTTCACTTTTTGTTCTGCTTCAAATTTTAAAATTGTTCCCCATATTACCTAATTGTTTTTCCTATTCCTTTAATTACGATGAACATAGTGGTTTTAACCATTGAACATATGCAAACCCTATTTTTCATCGCTGGAATGGCAACCCTTTATTTTTGCTTTGTACAAGTGTCAATGCGTGAACTCTCAAATTGTTGTGAGTAAATAACGTGTGGACATGTGATGTGCTAGATGAATCGGTAAGTAGTGCAATAATTTCCATGAAAAATATAAATATAGTATTAATTATAAATTCTTTAATATCTTTAGCAAAGGAATACGCTCACGGACGCTATTGTTTTGTTTTCAAAAATGTATGCTACTTCAATATTATTCAATCTACTCCACTTTTTTCCAAAATCTACTTCACCCAATTTTTCACTAGCGGCAGCACTGATGCAGACCTACACACACACCCACACGCATACATACGAACTTACTCTCAACACACATTCTCCACTGCAAGCCATGACAAAATGACCGTTATTTGGCTTTATCCTATGCTTGGGAATGTCCCAAGCTAGTGATACAATCATTCTTCTCTTTTTGTTGTGGATTGCGGCCCAGTGTGAGTGAGTGTGATTGTTGATGTTATCCCCGTCATTTGTGTGGGTGTGTTAGTCAGTGAAATAATGTGACATTGACATGACGCTCAGGGGTTTTGGTCTTCTGTTACGCATTGCTTTATTTCGTCAAATTGTTCAATGTAACAATGTTACGTTTTTATTTGTTGTTTTTATGAGTAAATCCAAGAAGAGCTAACAACGCAGACGTTTTAAAGTTTGCAGTATTATGCAGCACTGCGAATGTGAGTGGTATGAATTACAGATCTTTATATTTAGGTCTACAACCCAGCAAAAAGAGCTTCCAAAGAGGTAGTTAGGATTCCCACATATGCCCAGCAAAAAAAGCGTAGCCAAAAAAGCAGTGATCCAGAAGTGGTGCAAAATTGGCACAGAAGCGATGAATTTAACATGGGCTAGTCATAGGACGGATGTCCATCATTTTAACGGACGTTGCACTGAATTTGCATCACATCTTAAGGTGTGATGCGAATTCAGTGTTTTGGATGTGAATTAAGAAATTTTGTGATATTTTGACGAATAAATAATTTTTTTTATGAGTTTTTTTATTCTTACGCTTGTGTGCAACGTTTGACATCAAACATTTTCAAAAATTCGCAATTTTTCTAGAATGGATTTGGCAATCTTTTCTGCAAAATTTAAATAATTTTTAACATTTTCTTAATTCTTAATCTATTTTTAACCTATTTGAAACAAAAAATTTTAAAATTTCCATTAAAAATATGAAAAAAGTGAGTCTTAAACAAATTTAGTCAAATGAACTTCCTGTGCAGCTAAAATAAAGAACTTCTTTGGGAGGACATATTTGGAAGTGATTTTAAAGTTGAGCCTTTAGAAGAACTTCCAAATTTTTTTGCTGACCTATAATATTCTCTATTTTTTTTGCAATCCGACCAGGTAAATATTCCTGTATTGGACAAATACACACAAAACATTTTTTTCTGGTTCAATCACGAAATTAATTGATCCAATTAATTTTTTAATTGAAATGTCTTCAATCACAGAAATGATAGTATCAATTAAAAAATGAATTGAAGGTCTATTAAAAAATTAATTGATCCAATTAAAAAATTAATTGATACTATTAATTTTTGTGATTGATTTTTGTTGATTTGTCATAGGACGGAAGTTCTCCATTTTTGGATCTTTTGCATTGCTTTAGAAGTTATGCCTTGGAAGTTCATTTGGATGAAGAAATTTAAAAACTACAAATCAACAACTTTTTTCAATTTCACTTTTTATTTTTATCAATATTTTTTATTACACCTTTAATTTTTTTTTAATTTAATTTTTTACCCTCCACCATAGGATGGGGGGTATATTAACTTTGTCATTCCATTTATAACACATCGAAATATTGCTCTACGACCCAATAAAGTATATATATATTCTGGGAACCACAGTGGTGCAATGGTTAGCATGCCCGCCTTGCATACACAAGGTCGTGGGTTCGATTCCTGCTACGACCGAACACCAAAAAGTTTTTCAGCGGTGGATTATCCCACCTCAGTAATGCTGGTGACATTTCTGAGGGTTACAAAGCTTCTCTAAGTGGTTTCACTGGAATGTGGAACGCCGTTCGGACTCGGCTATAAAAAGGAGGTCCCTTGTCATTGAGCTTAACATGGAATCGGGCAGCACTCTGTGATAAGAGAGAAGTTCACCACTGTGGTATCACAATGGACTGAATAGTCCAAGTGAGCCTGATACATTGGGCTGCTACATAACCTAACCTAACCTGGGTCGTGGTGAAATTCTGAATCGATCTAAGCATGTCCGTCCGTCCGTATGTTGAAATCACGCTAACTTCCGAACGAAATAAGCTATCGACTTGAAACTTGTCACAAGTACTTGTTATATATGTAGGTCGGACGGTATTGAAAATGGCCTCTTGGAGGAGCAAAATTCATCCGATCCGGTTGAAATTTGGTACAAGGTGTTAGTATATGGTCTCTCATATCCATGCAAAAATTGGTCCAAATCCATAATTATATATAGCCCCCATATAAACCTATCCACAGATTTGGCTTGCGGAGCCTCTAAGAGAAGCAAATTTTATCAGATCCGGCTGAAATTTGGTACATGGCGTTAGTATATGATCTCTAATAACCATGCAAACATTGGTCTACATCGGTCCATAATTATATATTGCCCCCATATAAACCGATCCCCAGATTTAGCTTGCGGAGCCTCTAAGAGAAGCAAACTTCATTCGATTCGGTTGAAATTTGGAACATGGTGTTAGTAAAGGGTGGTTAAAATTTTAAAGGGCCGATGTTGATTTTGAATAAAACACAAAATATTTAGGAAATTATTGTAACTTTATTTTATTATGATACATTGGTATTACTCAATTATGTATGGAACAAAATATCGGCCAAATGGGCGCCGCGACCTCGGTGGCACACCTTCATCCGATGGTCCAAATTTTCGATGACGCTGAGGCATAATGTGCCGAATTATCGCATCCTTTAGCTCTTGAATTGTTGCTGGCTTATCGACGTACACCTTTTCTTTCAAATAACCCCAAAGAAAAAAGTCCAACGGTGTCAAATCACATGATCTTGGCGGCCAATTGACATCGCCATTACGTGAGATAACACGGCCAATGAATTTGTTGCGCAAAAGAGCCATTGTTTCGTTAGCTGTGTGGCAAGTGGCACCGTCCTGCTGAAACCACATATCGTCCACATCCATATCTTCCAATTCGGGCCATAAAAAGTTCGTTATCATCTCACGATAGCGAACACCATTCACAGTAACTGCCTGACCGGCCTCATTTTGGAAAAAATACGGCCCGATGATGCCGCCAGCCCATAAACCGCACCAAACAGTCACTCTTTGTGGGTGCATTGGTTTTTCGACAATCAATCTGGGAATCTCATTCGCCCAAATGCGGCAATTCTGTTTATTGACGAATCCACTGAGGTGAAAAAGTGCCTCATCACTGAAGATGATTTTCTTCGAAAATTGATCATCCACTGTTGCCATTTCTTGGAACCATTCTGCCCATTCACGACGTCCATCGTTCAAATTGAGTAAGCCTGAAATAGAGAAATGTCAAATAAAATTCGGAAAAAACTTGGCGTTTAGGTGTGATTCACATTCAACATCGGCCCTTACATTTTAACCACCCTTTATATGGTCTCTAACAACCATTCTAAAATTAAAGCGACCCCCATATTTCAATTCTGGCTCTCTAGTTACCGCGCAAAAGTCCATATCGGTTCGTAGACTTACCTGTACATACCTTTTTTTGTTTATTATATACCACGTATGGACTAACCTACAATTTAGAAGATGTTTTTAGACACCTTGCCATCGGTAAGTATTACCACAACCCAAGTAATTCGTTTGGATGACGGTCTTTCGTAGAAGTTTCTACGCAATCCATGGTGGAGGGTACATAAGATTCGGCCTGGCCGAACTTACGGTCGTATATACTTGTTACAAATTGAATAACTTCATCGCTTCCACCATGCGTTGAACCTGGGTCTGTTGTCACCATAACAGAAAGACTTAGCCACAAACGCCATTGAACATGATGCATCAAAACGTCTACTCTAATGTTTGTGATATGAACCTAATATGACACCACGGCATAACATTCTAACTACTTCCTGAGATGTTCTTTATTATTATGAATGACAAAATAAAGAACGCTGTTTCAAAAATTACCAGCGGCATTTTTTTTATATTTAAAAAAAAAATATTTTTTACGTTATACATCGGTTTTATTTTGTTTATTTTTTCTGGAATATATTTTTGTAGAAATATATTTTTTTCCATTAAAAATCAACAAAAAATTCAAAATTAGCGTAATTTGCAAAACCTTCTCAAAAGAACTTCCATGGAAGTGAAAAAGTCAAACAGCACAGGTTCAAATACCAGCGAGGATAATTTTTTATTAGTTTTTATTTTTTAATTGATTTTCTATTATTTTTTGCGAAATTTAATTGTCCAAAACTTAAATTTTCACTTAAAACTGCATAATTCTATACTTTCTAAGGTTTGTCCAAAAGGATTGCATCGGTCGATAGAAGATCCCGGGATGGGCTTTAAAAAAATTCCAAAAGGACTGCATCGGAAGTGGAAAAACTTGATGGGGGTTTCCGGTATGCACTTTAAAAGAAATGTTTGTGGGCTTGTCCAAAAACGACTGCATCGGAAGTGGAAAAAACTTGATGGGGATGCGCTTTAAAAGAAATGTTTATGGAACAACTTCCAATTTTTTTTGTTTTTGCGGGGAAGTTGTCCAATTTGAGATATTTGTGCGGGTCGTGATTATGTGGTACCATATAAACCTACCTCAACTTAAAATTTTTGAGCGTATAAAATAAGTTTGAAGTACCCTACGTTGTAAAGGGTATATGAGCTTCCACTCAGTCATAGTCCACACTTTTACATCTTCGTAAAAGTTTTTTTTTTTTTGTTTATTCCTTCCATAAGAAATAGTATTTACTTTTATATCAATCAATAAAATAAATCAGCAATCAATTAAATAAAAATCAAATACCATTCTTCCCCATCAAATTTATTTCATTTCATTCCAATACACAAAAAAAGAAAACAATCTCCATTATGTCAAGACAATTTAATTTTATTTGTTTTTCACTTATGGTGCATCTATTGTTGAGTTAGCAGTGATTTCAATACGTTAACTTGTCCACTTCGCATTCGCATTTGTCCAATTCATTGCTAGTAAAGTTAAGGTTTATTGTACGCAATTTTTCAGCACCATTTGCATTTGTTGGTCACTAGGGTTGAATGGAGGTTCAAACACAACGGAAACGACAATCCTTTTTACTTCCGTCTCATTGTGTGAGGAGTCAGGGACTAAGAAGTTATGTTAACATGCATTTTGTACATGAAGAAAATAATTGGAATGTTCCAATATAGACAAAATCAAATACCAATGGAGTGCACATACACATAAATATAATAATTGTAAAAATATTATATTCACATGCAAATATATTACAATTAATACCAAAGGCATATGCATTTCATTTTAATTTTTTCACAGTGTATATTTTGTTTACTTGTGTTGGCTTGTATCAAGTGTTTTGTTCTATTTTATTACACACATACACTCTTTTTCTCACTCTCTCTCTCTCCCTCTCTCTTTCTATCACTCTCGCAAGAAGTTGCAACTTGCAACATTAGTAACAGTAACAACAGCCTCAGGCGACTAAAAGAATGGTGTATCTATCATTGTGTTGGTTTACTCAATTTTTTTTGTCGTTGCATAGTCTGGACTTTATTAAAGTTGGTGCTTTGTTACCATGCAGAGCAATAATGTTTGCAGAGTTAGTGGACCAGCAGAGGCAAACAAACAACACGTTCTTTGGTTATGTTGCAATTGCAATTGTTGTCCTTTCACAATTACTTGGGACACAGGCTTATGACACACACACACACACATGTAATCAAGCATATACGAAGAACGAAGGGTGAATTTCCACACACACCCACACACACATATATATACAAAACATTAACTTTGTTGAATTCATTTGTTAGTGTTTTCATTTGATACATTACTCTCGGGGCAAATGCAGTAGGTTTATAACGCTAGAAGGATATTTACTAGCTACAGTATTTGCATATGAAATTGAGGACAGTTGTAAGTGATATAGAAGAAATATTAATCTCAGATTTTGATGATATAAATATATTTCAATAAAAACAAGTATATACGACCATAAGTTCGGTCAGGTCGAAGCTTATGTACCCTACACCATGGATTGCGTAGAAACTTCTTCTAAACACTGCCATCCACAATCGAATTACTTGAGTTGCGGTAACGCTTCCCGATGGCAAGGTATCTTAAAACCTCCTAACACCCTCTTCTAAATTGTAAGTAAGTCCATACGTGGTATAACATATATTAAATCAAAAAAGACAGATTAAATACGTCTATAACTCAGATTGACAACATTTTCTATGGGAAGTAAAATTTTAACAAAATTTTCTATAGAAATAAAATTTTCACAAAATTTTCTATAGAAATAAATTTTTTATAAAATTTTCTATAGAAATGAAATTTTGACAAAATTTTCCATAGAAATGAAATTTTAACAAAATTTTCTATAGAAATAAAATTTTGGTAGATTTTTTTCGGCTTGAGTGGCAACCATGATTATGAACCGATGTGGACCAATTTTTTGTGATTAGAGATCGGCTATATATAACTATAGACCGATTTGGTATGGTTGTTAGCGGCCATATACTAACACCACGTTCCACATTTGAACCGGATCGGATGAATTTTGCTCCTCCAAGAGGCTCCGGAGTTCAAATTTGGAGAACGGTTATATGGGGCTATATATAATTAAGGACCGATATGGACCAATTTTAGCATGGTTTTTAGAGACCATATACCAACACCATGTACCGGATCGGCTGAAATTTGCTTCTCTTGGAGGCTCCGCAAGCCAAATCTGGGGATCGGTTTATATGCGGGCTATATATAATTATGGACCGATGTGGAACAATTTTTGCATGGTTGTTAGATACCATATACCAAAAGCATGTACCAAATTTCAGGCAGATCGGATGAAATTTGGCTTTCTTAGAGGCTCCGCAAGCCAAATCTGAGGATCGGTTTATATGGGGGCTATATATAATTGTGAACCGATGTAGACCATTTTTTCATGGATGTTAGAAACTATATACTAACACCACGTTCCACATTTGAACCGGATCGGATGAATTTTGCTCCTCCAAGAGGTGCCGGAGTTCAAATCTGGAGAACGGTTTATATGGGGGCTACATATAATTATGGACCGATGTGGACCAATTTTTGCATGGTTGTTAGAGACTTTATACCAAATGCATGTACAAAATTTCAGACGGATCGGATGAATTTTGCTCCTCCAAGAGGTTCCGGAGTTCAAATCTGGAGAACGGTTTATATGGGGGATATATAAAATTATGGACCGATATGGTCTTTAGAGACCATATACCAACACCATGTACCAAATTTCAGCCGGATCGGATGAAATTTGCTTCTCTTTGAGGCTCCGCAAGCCAAATCTGGGGATCGGTTTATATGGGGGCTATATGTAATTATAGACCGATGTGGACCAATTTTTGCATGGTTGTTAGAGACTATATACCAAAAGCATGTACCAAATTTCAGCCGGATCGGGTGAAATTTGCTTCTCTTTGAGGCTCCGCAAGCCAAATCTGGGGATTGGTTTATATGGGGCTATATATATAATTATGGACCGATGTGGACTAATTTTTGCATGGTTATTGGAGACCATATACCAACACCATGTACCAAATTTCAGCAAGATCGGATGAAATTTGCTTCTCTTTGAGGCTCCGCAAGTCAAATCTGGGGATCGCTTTATATGGAGGCTATATATAATTATGGACCGATGTGGACCAATTTTTGCATGGTTATTAGAGACCGTATACCAACACCATGTACCAAATTTCAGCAAGGTCGGATGAAATTTGCTTCTCTTTGAGGCTCCGCAAGCCAAATCTGGGGATCGGTTTATATGGAGGCTATATATAATTATGGACCGATGTGGAACAATTTTTGCATGGATGTTAGAAACTATATACTAACACCACGTTCCACATTTGAACAGGATCGGATGAATTTTGCTCCTCCAAGAGGTTCCGGAGTTCAAATTTGGAGAACGGTTTTGCACAGGTGTGTGGGGGGATTGTTACAGATGATAGTGGAGAACCAAAGTTTGACATGAAATCCCCTGGGTGAGATGAGTGGACTGTATAAGCTTACGTGTGTGTGTGTGTGTGTGTGCTTTGATTTATTATTTCTCAGGTAATGAGAAATAATAAACAAAGTTTGACGGAGTGAGACCAAATCGGAAAAGAATAAAAAATAACAAATGGAGGTTTCAGTTTTCAATGTATAAATTAACAATTTTTTATTGATAAAATATAATATGGGGGAAGCGGCAGAGAGTAGAAGTAGAGGAGAAAAGTAGTGCTTACCGTCGGGTAGTTAGAGAAGAAGTGAAGGAAAAAGCTAGGATCTTAAGGTTTAGTGTACTAACTTTTACAACAATAATATTTACAATAGATGTTATCGATATCAATTCAGCAATATTTTAGTACATATAATTCAAAATAAACAAATTGATCAGAAATTCAAGAAATCGATAATTATGTAAATATGATATATTAAACAATTCATTTAAATTCAAATTCATAAAATTCATTCATGTATAAAATTCAAAAGATTCATAAAATTCATTCAAATATAAAAAATCAAAAAATATGTTTGGCAAACTATGAAGTTTGTCCATGCCCCCGGCCTTGCACTTATGCAAAGTTCGACTTGCAAAGCACGGTAGCAATGGACTTTATAGCCTCGGCCAGGATATGCTGGTTCCGCTTAGGACGTTGGTTGGAGCGTCTCCTCTGAATCTTATTGTTGGTATGAGCATGTTGTGGTGTAGGCTGTCGTGGTGGTCGTCTTATCGTGGTTGATGTCTGCGGTATTGGGTTCTTCGTGAACCATCGGATGGGCCTTCTTGTTTGTTGTGTAGTTGTACTGTTGTGTCTTCCCGTGATTATTACTCGTCTTCTAGTGGTATTGTTTCTTGATGGTGTTTGGCGTGTCGTCGTGTTCCTTTCCCTAGGCGTGTAGTAGGCTGGTGAAGTTGCGGATGGCGTCCTCGCTATTTGTGGATGCAGCATAGTGTGATGCTGATAGCCACACTTCCGACAGGTCGCTGGGGAACTGCACCGTTCAACTGTGTGGCTTTTTGCCAAACAGTTCATGCAGTAATTATATGTCCGAACCGTCACCCTTCTATCCGCCACAGGCATCATTATAAAAATTGGGCAATCCCGCAAAGAGTGTCTTTCCTTGCAGATGCCGCAATCGTAAACTTGATGGTGGGACATTTTTAGTTAGTAATCTGTAATTGGAAAGGACTTTAGTATGGGATAATGGGAAGGTTATGAAAAGATTTTATGAGAGGAAGGAATGTGAAAAGGTAAGATTTAAGAGGTTGGTTCAGGAGAGGCTTGGTCTAAGAGCGGTAAGTAGCATAATTTCACGATAGGGCGAGTGATAATTCCTGAAGCAACTTTGATATCCGCAACACGAATATTATTGTCGGAACCATGATGAGTATTTACGATTCTACCCAAGCGCCAGTCGCTAGGTGGTAACAAATCGTCCATGACGACAACCAAATCGCCAATCTTTAAATTGGGACCTGAATTTTTCCACTTATATCGTTTGTGTAGAGATTTCAGATAGTCCTCTTTCCATCTGATGGCAAATTGATGGTGCAGAGCTTTTAACTTTGTCCATCTATTGAGAAGAGATAAGTTTTGAGATGGGGTTTCAGGGAAAGACATAATTGGTGATCCTTTTAAAAAGTGACCCGGAGTAAGAGCTGTCAAATCTGATGGATCTTCAGAAACGGCAGATATGGGACGTGAGTTTAGAATTCCTTCGATTCTTGCGAGAATTGTAGCAAATTGTTCGAAAGTAAATTTATGGGCACCAGCTATTCGTTTAAAATGATGTTTAAAACTTTTTACGGCCGATTCCCATAATCCGCCCATATGCGGGGCATGCGGTGGGATAAATTGCCACTCAAAGCCGTGTGTTGAATATTTCTGGGATATGTCACTGGCGGTGGATTTAACAAAACCAGAAAATTCTTTTAGTAATTTTCGGCTTGCCCCAATAAAATTTCTTCCATTATCGGAAACAACCCTATGGGGTAGCCCCCGCCTCCCGACGAATCGTGTAAATGCAGCTTCAAAGGCTAGAGACGATAATTCTGAACAGGGTTCTAAGTGGATCGCTTTTGTAGTGAAACAAACAAAAATCGAAACGTAGCTTTTTATTATTGGAGCTCTTTTTAGAGTGGAACTTTTTAGCTCAAAAGGCCCTGCGAAGTCTACACCGGTGATATTAAAAGGAGGGGATAGTTCACATCGCACAGATGGAAGGGGAGCCATTATCTGGCTACAGGACTTTTGTTTGAATATTACACACGTTCGGCATTTATGAATTATAGCCTTCACTCGCGGTTTTAAACGGGATATATAAAATTCAGTCTGTACCATTCGGCACATTAGCGTACAATCGGCATGAGCTAATAATTGATGCAAGTTTAATAAGTATAAGTGACTGAAACGTGAGTTCCCCGAAAGAATAATAGGAAATCGCTCGTTGTATGGTAGAGACGAGTCGGCGAGTCTTCCATTAACTCGCATAATATTCTCGTGAGAAAGAAATGGATTCAAACATTTCAATTGGCTTTTATCATTAATTGGTTTCGATTCAAGAAGATTAGAATATTCGTCAGGGTAAAATTTCTTTTGCGATAATGTGATTAAACGTGATTTAACAAATGTAACTTCTTTATGAGTAAGAAATGGATTCGAAATTTTTATTGTCGATCTCCGTCGACTTAGGCAATTGTTATAAAAACGAAACATGTAGGATATAACTCGCAATGCGCGATTGTAAGACGAAAATCTGAGTAAAATATCAGTATCGTCAATTGTACTATGATAAGTTTGAACATTAACACGTTTTCCTAATTCTGGTGCAACCAATGGATTTCTTTTAGGCCACGTTGAATGTGGTTGAGTTAACCATTTTGGACCATTAAACCATAAAGAATTGGGTGTTAAATCTTGAGGTCGGCAACCTCTAGTACCGAGATCTGCAGGATTATCATGAGTCGGGACATGCCGCCAATTGCTACCAGGAACTAACTCGTGAATTTGCGAAGTTCTATTTGCAATGTATGTCTCCCAGGACCAAGGTGGTTTCGAAAGCCAACCAAGAACTATTGAAGAGTCAGTCCATAGAGTAATAGAGCTTATCTTGAAATCGAAATTCGAAGTGACATAATTGACGAGTTTAGCTAACAGAAATGCACCATTAAGTTCCAATCTTGGCAAACATACAGGTTTGAGAGGAGCGACTTTGCTTTTAGCAACCAGTAAATTAGAAAACACAACTGATTTATTAGTCTGGCATCGCAAATAAACACATGCACAATATGCAGCTTGAGACGAATCTGAAAACCCGTGGATTTCCAAAGTATCAGTAGGACAACATTGAATCCATCTTGGTATAGAGATAGAATTAATGTGAGGGAAATCGAATACGAGTCTATTCCAAGTAGCTTGTGACTCTGGACCAAGATTGTCATCCCATCCAATTCCTTCTAGCCACAATTGTTGCATTAATATTTTTGCCCGAATAATAACCGGCGCAATCCATCCCGCGGGATCAAATAATTGAGCGATTGACGATAGAACCATCCTTTTCGTCATAGTCTGTTCAAATTGTATTGGATTTATCGAGTAAGTAAACGAATCTGACAACGCGTTCCACTTTATACCCAAAGTTTTTGTAGAACTTGATTCATGGAAGCGTAAAAATTCGGAATCGTATAGGTCTTGAGACGGAATATGAGCGAGTAATTGTGGATCATTAGCTATGATCTTCTTAAGAGGAAAACCGGCATTCTTTAAAATATCACTTAGATCATTTTGAGCCTTCAAAGCCTCCTGAATAGAATACCCGCCCGATAAAATGTCGTCAACGTATGTTTCGTTTTTAAGTATTCGAGCTACTGTGGGATGAGTTGCTTGGACATCAGATGCCAGTTGCAAAAGAGTACGTATAGCAAGGAATGGCGCGCAATTAATACCAAAAGTTACTGTTTTGAGTTGATAATCTTTAATAAAGTTATTATCGGACGGTTTGAATAAAATTCGTTGATACGGTCTATCATGGGGGTGTACAAGAATCTGTCTGTACATTTTCTGAATATCCCCGCAGAAAACATACTGATATTTCCGCCAATTCAGAATAACAGAAGTGAGATCAGATTGCAATGTGGGACCGGTGTGTAACACATCGTTAAGAGAATAGCCTGATTTCGTCTTTCTGGACGCATTAAAAACAATTCGAACCTTTGTGGACTTATGTTCCGGTCGTACCACAGCGTGATGTGGCAAGTAAAATGAATTAAATTTATCATCAAAGGAAATTTCGCGAGAAGACGTTTCTTCTGCGTGATCAAGCGCTATATATTCGTTCAGAACATCATGGTACTGTGTTTTTAATTCAGAATCTTTGGAAAGGTTTCGTTCCATACGATTGTACTGAGCCAAAGCCATAAATCTAGAAGGACCCAAGTACAATGAATCAGAAAATTCTTCCTTAAAAGGAAGTCGTACCATGTAACGACCATTGGGTAAACGAGTTGTAGTTTTTCTGTAATACTCTTCACAGAACGCATCAGCAGCTGAGACGAGATGGGATGTAGGAACTTCTTCTTGTTCCCAAAATTTTCTTAGCATTTCGTTAATAGAGGATTCTTCGAATTCATGAACATTTACGGAGAATGAATGTATTGTTTCAGTCCGCATTGGACCACTGAGAACCCAGCCAAATATCGTATTATAGGCTGAAGTTTCGCCACAAATATTTTTCTTGATTCCTTCAATATTAATAAAACGTTCGGAATCATTACCCAGAACCAAATCAATTTGCGAAGATTTGTTGAAATATGGATCTGCCAACTCTAAATTTTCCAATTCTGAATTATTTGGTATTTCAAACGAAATGGCAGGAAGACGTTTTGTCACTTGCGGCAAAACAATGGCAGAAACTGAGAATCGTATTTCATGTTTCTTTGACACTATGGACAATTGACATTGTTTGTCAGATGTTTGACGCTGGCCACCAATTCCAGATATTTCAAAATTTGACTTAGTAGTCGGAAGTTGTAAACGGGTTTGAATTCGTTTTGAAATAAATGTTCGTTGAGAACCCGGATCTATAAGAGCTCTAATCGTGAACAATTCTCCATTATGTTCAATCTGCACTAATGCAGTTCGGAGTAAAATCATATCATTATTCGATGAAAAGTTGGCTTGGATATGAGAAGAATTATTTTGCTTTGATGTAGATGGTTGTTCCTTCTGTGAGGATAAATTTTGTGTATTTTTAATGGGCTTTTGATGATTCTGGCTTTCGCTTCTATTTTCTTGAGTATTTGAATTTTCACTTGTATTTTCGTTGTATTTAGTTCGTATATGAATCAAACTGTGGTGCGGTTTGTGACAAATTATACAAGTGTTTGTACTTTTACAATTAGGTTTGAGATGGGAACTTGATAAGCAGTTACTGCAAATCTTATTTTTATAGACAAAGTCTACACGCTGTTGTGCAGTAAGTTGACGAAATTTCGGACACGTTCGTAAAGAATGGTTGGTTTCACAAAGTAAACAAGTAGCTGTGAGTTTTTCTTGAGAGTGATATGTTTGTATTTTGCCAGAGCCCTGAGATGAGATGGGATTGCGTTGATCATATTTATTTGAATTTTGATGTGTAACATTATTTTGCTGCTTTGTGCACTTTATGCTCGAGATGCGTTCTACAACTTCGAATCTATTTATCAAAAATTCGTCCAGTTGATTCCACGTAGGCAGATCTCGATGTGATCTGAGGGATTGTTCCCATAAAGAGAGAGTTTCATCTGGTAATTTTGTGGAAATTAAATAAATGAGAATGGGATCCCATCCGTCAACATCGACGTGAAGAGATCGAAGAGTACATAAACAATCATTGACCGTGGACTGAATTTTTTGAATTGATTCGCTGTTTTCAACATTTGCCACAGGTATATTGAAAAGAATTTTTAATTGATTATCAACTAAAACACGTTTATTTTCATACCGAGCTTTAAGTGCGTTCCATGCCATATTAAAATTTTCATCGCACAAAGTGTAACGCTTGACTATAGCCCCAGCTGGGCCCCTGGTCTTATTGCGTAAATGATAAAGTTTTTGAGCGGGGGTCAATTTTGGATGATTTACATAAACTGCCGTGAACATATCACGGAACGAGGGCCACTCCTCGTATCCACCTTTAAACACCTCGGTGTCACACGGAGGAACTTTTATATAACTGTCGTTAGAGTTATGAGAAGAGGCGGGAATAGAACTCTGATTCTGAGGTATATATTCAGGAACTAGGCTGTGCCTGGCATTTTGACGTGCTTGGCCTCCAGATATTCGGAGAATATCTAAGATTTGAGACCTTGCGGTGTAATATGCCTCAGAACTGGCATTGAAATTTATTTTTGCATTAGCTTTAATATCCTTCGGATCGGTGGAACTCGGCGATAGCATTATATTTTGATATGAAGTCTGAAGTTGTTGCCATCTTTTCTCCAAGTCTTCCAATTTAACTTCCAATACAGAGTCCGTTTGATCTCTAATATCGCATTGTTCGAATTGCGTACAAAAAAGTATTAAATACTCGCAATCAAAAAGAAATCTATCATATGCGGGAGATGCAGCCGCTGCCGCGTTAGCATTGGAGGAAGCATTTGATCCAGCAGGACCTGATGAAGGGTCGTTAGGATTGTTTGCAGGATTCATTGTCGTGAAAAATGTATCAGAAATTTATAGATTGAAAACGAGAACTCTTTTATTGAATTTATCAATGTAATGAATTGGAATTGCTGAAGTACAGCGAGAACAAATATATGAGTTTTTGAATTTGTAAATATGAAGTTTTGTGGGTAACCTCTAACCGTTTTAGTTGTGTTTTATGCGAAAATTTATCTCCAGAACTAATAAACTAATAAGCGGGATTTGCAAATGTTGCGAAAATATAGTAGTTTATTGTTCAAAAGATCAATTGAAAAGATAAATATGCGAAAAGAAAAATAATCAATCAATTTTAATTGATTTGAGCTAATGAAAATATAATTCAAACAATTTTAATTGTGCTTCCACAAATTCCAAAGTGTTGCGTTCTTTATGTAATGCGATGCAATTGATAAATTCGACTTCCAATCGATACTTTTAAACAGAATTCAATCGGTAAAATTTCTGTCCTAAAATTTCAAGAAAAACAAGTTTTTCACGATAACAAAATCTTTTTTTTTCCAAAAAACGTGAACGAGACAAAATTTCGATTTTTTCGTTTATGAGACGAGATTAAATTTTATTAAGATTTTATTAAGCAGGTGAAATCTATTGAACACATTCACTGAACTATGATTTTCCAAACCTCTCGAATCGAAAAATCATAAGTCTGCAATCAAAGTTCAAAATTCGACCAAGCTCTTTGTAGCAAACAGATAATATAATTGTAAACTTCACAGAATGAGAAATGTAATTTTCAAAGAGAAATATATTGAACTCACTGAAAACATATGACTTTCAAGATTTTGTTTCAAAAAAATGATATATCTTCAATAAAAGTTCAAAAATTCCTCCAAATTTTTGTAAAGCCACAGGCCAAATAATTTTAAGCTTCACAGAGCGAGAAATATAAATGTCACGAAGAAATATAATGAACTCATCCAAAAGAAATATGACTTTGTTCAATTTTTCTTCGAAAAAATCATATAACTCAATAAAAGTTCAAAAATTTCCTCAAATCTTGATAAAGCACAACAGGCCAATTTAATAGCAATATTCAGAGAGCAAGAGATATTATTGTTACAGAGAGATAATATATATGTTTCATCAGCCAATTCGGCTTTGAGATGCAATTTCACTTTTTAGATATATTGATGTTTATTTTTAATGTCGTAATGAGTATTTTCGTTGATAGTTTGTTTTAATGTTTCGATGAGTGATTTCGTTAATATATTCGATGAGCGGAAATTGCGATGTTCTGAATCACAATTTTCCTTATGAGACGCTTATTTTCTTGTATATATTTCTTTTCAACAAGTTTAAATATTCGAGGAATGACAAATTGCGATTTTATTTCTCACAATTTTTTCTTATGAGCCGCTTGATTTCTTGTATATGTTTACCAATTTTAATAAATTTAATATTCGAGAAGTGAAAATTGCGATTTTATTTCTCACAATTTTTCTTATGAGACGCTTGTTATGTTGTAAATATTCATAAATTACCAATAATTTCAAAAATTTACCTGTTGTTATGATGATTCGTTCATATATGTTGAGATAATATTAATTTGAGTGTATTCGCAGTCGCATGAGTTGATCTGAGAATTTTGTTTGAGTGCACTTCGTATTTGGGGAACGAAAAAATGTTTTCGAGCGTAATTAATTTTTTGAGTGTAAGAATTTGTAGAGATTTTCATATATGTATTTTATTTCAACTTTAGAAAATTTCCGAAGTTTTCCCACTTTTCCCGAGTGTAATAATAGTTTTTAGTTTAATAAAGATTGATTTTTTTTTTCGAGTGTAATAATTTTCCGGAAAATATAATTGAAAATATGTTATGTCGTAATTTTTTGAGATTATTATTATTTATTTTTTAGCAAATTTTAGTATTGCAATATTTTGAAGGAAATAACATTTTGAATGTAGAAATATATTCCAAGACAAAAAATTTTTGAGTGTAGGAAAAATTTCGAGAATTTAAATAATTTTTTCCCGAGTGTAGGAAAAATTTTAAAAAATATTGCAAGTTAAAATTTTGAGTTTATAAAAACTTTAGAATTTAAAAAATTTTGCTGGGTGTACAAAATTTGGAATGCAAAAAATGTTCCAAGTTAAATTTTTAAGTGTAGAAAAATTTTGGAGAATTTTTTGCTGAGTGTACAAATTCGAGTTTTATGTATATTTACATTTTCCAAATTTTAGCATAACGTTTTGAGAGTCGAAAACACGAAATTTTCAGTAGCGGATTTTCTTTTTGAATTTAAAGACAAATTTCTGTAAGTGTAATTTTCGTGAATTTTTTTTTTTTTTTTTTAAATTTTGTTGATACTAATTTTTGCAAGTGTAGTAATTTGCGTTTTACCAAAGAGAATTAGCGCTTTACCAAAATTTACTTTATGAATGTAAGGAAACTTCTACGATGATATACAAATTTTCTTGAGTGTAATAGGTTTGTTTTTTCGAGTGTAGATAACTTTTCCAAAAATTCGCGTTTTTGTTTTTATACCCCGGTAAAACACAAATGGATGTATGTGTTTGCGTACTCTACTTTGATTTAATCACTTTTGACGTAAAACTGATTTTTTTTCCGCGGTGTACCGAATTAATTTGCACTCAAATAAAATTTTCAGAATTGCATTTGTTGTGTAAATGGTGAATAATTCACTGTTTGATGGTTTTTTATACGTGTACATATAACTACTACGTTCAATATAAAATGATAAAATGTGCAATGGTATTAAAGTGCAAATAAGATTATATTAGTTATTGTGCAAATATTTGTTGCTGTGTGTTGAATTATGTCGGTGTGAATGCAAAATGTATGATCAATTTGATGTCTTTGTTAACTACGCTGGTAATTCAATGTAAATTATTGTGCATTAATTTATTAATTTTTTAGCAAAAATTTTTGTTATTGTAACAAAATATAGTGAGATGGGCAAAATTTCCAATATTTACTTTATTTGTTTTAATTACATTCACTTTTTTAATCAAAAATCCAAATATTAATTGAATTTAATTAAATCGACATTATCATTGATCATACGCTGCGCATCATTGATCATACGCTGCGCATTCATTCAGGTGCGTTAGGTGTAATTTGGTGTGTGACTTCGCTAATTGAAACGGGGGTGATATGGTAACACTAGCACAGCTGACCAATTGTCACTCTATCATATGTATAATATTCTTTGTGGATTTTATTCACATATGATCACAAATGCAAATTTGAAGAATATGAAAATTTTGTTTTTACCGATGAAATGTTAATGTTTTAGCACAAACGCGTTTATTTCATAAAAAATGGGAATTTTCACGATAGCTAATGTTATCCAAACCGTTGAAAGCAAAACGAAAATTATTTGTTAATTTTCCTGATCTTCTTCTTGATTTTCTTTCTTCTTTTTTTTTTCACTTCATACCAGTTCGTGGAACCAATGCATATATGACATACAAACAACTATACACGAATATGCATCAAAAAGGTTCAATTTTTTCTGTTTTTTTCGATTTTTATGAAATTTTTACAACAAATTTTTACCGTTTTTGGACCGTTGGACGGACGGACAGCAATGGAAGTCACATTTTTTTCACACTTTTACACCAATTTGCACCAATTTGTTCTTGTAATTTTGATTTGCACTTCAATTTTAGTTAAAATACATATATATATATATACATACATACACTCTTAGAAAAATATGTTTTTCATATGTTCCGATATAAACAAAATGTGTTTCGGGCACAATTTTTAAACACAATTTATTTAAGTGCAAACATGTAATGTTCCTAAACTAACACTAAATGTTTGGGACATCGATGTTAATATGTTAGAATATATTATGTTTGGGGCATGAATGTTTCATAAAAATCATATGTGTGAATGCCAACATATATGAATTTACAAATTTCGACTAAACATACATATGTTGTGATATTTTATTCAAAGCGACAGAGAGAGAGTATAGAGAAAAAAATAGAGATGGAAACCGGGAGAGTTGACGAAAGATATCAACATAACACACCGAAAGAATCAAAAGAGAACAATTTCTGTGAAACCGCTTGCATGTTGTTTCGGAAAACTGTTTTATGATAAGGCCAAAAATTTGATATGCTTAAGTCTAAATATTATTTAATTTGAATAAAGAGAATGGACATTCCGAACCAAGAGAATAGACATTTGAAAAACAAACAGCATACGTTTTCGCCTTGAGAGCAGCATTTTATGTATGTGTGGACATGTGTTTTGTTTATCATTTTGGCATTATGGGCACAATTTTTTTCTTGGTTCGTTAAAAGAAATCAGTGGTCTTCATAAAAATAACAAAAAGGGCACTATACTCTTTTTAGAGTTGGGACAGTAAAATGAAATAAGGAGGAAATAGTGAAAAATTACGCAGTAAAATGTATAAAAACAAAGTTTAGTTCCTCTTTATTAATACGTAGTCCACGAGGAGTTGACGGACACCTTCAAATATAAAAGCGGGCATTAAATTCGAGTTTTGCAGCTAAAACAATTTAAAAAGTTTATTTTCTTTAAAATGAATTATTAAAGAAAAATAAAAGGCATTTTAGAGCGATGGTATTAAATGCTAGTAAAAAACTGTTCACGCCTAAATAAATTTATGTTTATATTATAAAATTATTTATGTATGTTTATACTCGACTCCACGTTCTTCTTTTGTTAGAGTTTTTGAATTCCTTCCAAATTTTAAAGTTTTGTACCAAAAACAGTTTTTTATTACAAAATTGTTATTTTTGCAATAAAAAAATAATATTTTATCCAAAAATCAGCCAATTTCGTTTATATCAAGCACTGTTACTGACTATAAATCTTTAATAACCCACATTTCGAAGTTTCATAATAAAAATTTTATATAGTATAAATATAAATGTGTAAATTAAAAAAAAAAAAACAAAAAAATGTTCGGTCGGACCAGGGATTGAACCCACGACCCTTTGCATGCAAGGCAGACATGCTAACCACTGCTCCACGTGGCAAACAAATGTATGTTTCTGTTAAATAATGTTATGTTTGCATGGGCTCGTGGGCGCTGCAAACTATGCTATATAAATGTAACTTATAACGATAATTATCTGCTGGTGACCATAACAGCTACGTAGCCCAGTGGATAGTGTGTTGGTTTACAAACAGTATGGCCCTCGGTTCGATTCTCCGTGCAGGCGAAAGGTAAAATTTAAAAAATTTATAAAAGTGAATAATTTCTTCAACATTATTTGTATTACAGAAAAAGGTGCCAAGAACTAAAAATTTCGTGGAAGTGAAAATTACGATAATGTTAGGGAATGAGCACAATCGTCTTTGGGAAAAATTCTTCCAAGCATATAATATTTTTGGGCTCAAAATGCTTCCAAACATATCATATGTTCACATAAAACAAACATATTAATGTTTCGGCAGTATCCAATAATATATGTGCTTCCTGCAAAATATGTTTGGAACATATGTTAAAGAAGCGATTTTTTTTGAGGGTGTACGTTTGCAAACACAAATTGCGGTTTTTTTTCGATTTTTCTCTTCTTCTCCTTGTTTTTTAGAGAAGTTTTCGCCAATTTTATCCGGAATATCAATAATTTGACTATTTTAATCACCGTAAACCAACTTTAGAAGTTTCTCTGTACATTTTTAACTTGTTTCGTTGCATTTGAAACAAGTCATAGGAGCTTCTCTACGCTATTTTTACAATTTTACCCAACTTTGTATCAATTTTAAAGATTTTTGTTCACTTTTCCCTCTATTCTTGGGATTTTAAATGATTTTTACCGTTCTTTTTAGCCTTTTCTCCCAATTATTTTCACACTTTTAACAAATTTTATAAAGTTTTGGACAATAGTTTACCTTCTTTGTTCGATTTCTACCTTTTTTTTTTTTAATTTCAAAGTATTTTTACGAAAATTTACCTGATTTTAACACGAAATTTACCCGAATTTTTAACGAATTTTAAACTTTTTAACTCGCGTATTTTCCCCGTTTTTTGTGTTTGCTTACGTTTATGTTCTTTTCTATATAATTTTGTGACGTATCACTTACCGGCGATCTTTCAACTGAGTAGATAGAGATGGTAATTTGTTTGTTTACTTTGTTGTGGATGGTGTTGTGGATTTCGATATGTTACCAATGAACGGCTGCGGAGGACCATGCACAGGTGTGTGGGGGGATTGTTACAGATGATAGTGGAGAACCAAAGTTTGACATGAAATCCCCTGGGTGAGATGAGTGGACTGTATAAGCTTACGTGTGTGTGTGTGTGTGTGCTTTGATTTATTATTTCTCAGGTAATGAGAAATAATAAACAAAGTTTGACGGAGTGAGACCAAATCGGAAAAGAATAAAAAATAACAAATGGAGGTTTCAGTTTTCAATGTATAAATTAACAATTTTTTATTGATAAAATATAATATGGGGGAAGCGGCAGAGAGTAGAAGTAGAGGAGAAAAGTAGTGCTTACCGTCGGGTAGTTAGAGAAGAAGTGAAGGAAAAAGCTAGGATCTTAAGGTTTAGTGTACTAACTTTTACAACAATAATATTTACAATAGATGTTATCGATATCAATTCAGCAATATTTTAGTACATATAATTCAAAATAAACAAATTGATCAGAAATTCAAGAAATCGATAATTATGTAAATATGATATATTAAACAATTCATTTAAATTCAAATTCATAAAATTCATTCATGTATAAAATTCAAAAGATTCATAAAATTCATTCAAATATAAAAAATCAAAAAATATGTTTGGCAAACTATGAAGTTTGTCCAGTTTATATAGGGGCTATATATAATTATGGACCGATATGGACCAATTTTAGCATGGTCTTTAGAGACCATATACCAACACCATGTACCAAATTTCAGCCGGATCGGATGAAATTTGCTCCGCAAGCCAAATCTGGGGATCGGTTTATATGGGGGCTATATATAATTATGGACCGATGTGGACCAATTGGACTAATTTTTGCATGGCTATTAGAGACCGTATACCAACACCATGTACCAAATTTCAGCAAGATCGGATGAAATTTGCTTCTCTTTGAGGCTCCGCAAGCCAAATCTGGGGATCGCTTTATATGGGGGCTATATAAAATTATGGACTTGTTAGAGACCATAAACTAACACCATGTACAAAATTTCAGCCGGATCGGATAAAAATTTGCTTCTCTTAGAGTATCCGCAAGGCAAAATTGGGGGTCTGTTTATATGGGAGCTATACGTAAAAGTGGGCCGATATGGCCCATTCGCAATACCATCCGACCTACTTCAATAACAACTACTTGTGGCAAGTTTCAAGTCGATAGCTTGTTTCGTCCGGAAGTTAGCGTGATTTCCACAGACGGACGGACGGACATGCTCAGATCGACTCAGAATTTCACCACGACCCAGAATATATATACTTTATGGGGTCTTAGAGCAATATTTCGATGTGTTACAAACGGAATGACAAAGATAATATACCCCCCATCCTATTGTGGAGGGTATAAAAACTGGGATTTTGAGTACGCAAGAAGAAACCAATTATGAATTAAGCAGGTCAATTTCTGAAGAGGTTTGAGGCGGGGTTGGGTTGGTTAACAGAAGATTACAATTGAGTACCTCACGTTGTATACAAACAATTTGGAAAACGGGTATAGCAAACGTTGCACAGTGGTTACAAATCGCTTTTTTGGAAATAATTCTGCAACTTTTGAATGGATAAAGAGAGATTCTATAAGAGTGCAAGTTTGTAAGTCCTTTGTTGGCTTATAGGCGGGTGCATGAAATTTTGTTTTAGCTGCCAAGTCCGCAATTATGAACCGACTTATATTTCTTTGTAGGATTGTACTTTGTAAACCCTACAAAATGCGTGTGCGAATATCTCTAAAAGTTCAGTATTTTAGGCCTAGGGGAGGTTTTTTGTTTCCTTAACTACATTTCTCACAAAATTCTACGTATCTTAGAAGAAACAATTTGTTTAACGTTGTTTTGCAATTAAGAAAACATTTTTTTTTAAGAATCTGTTAGAATTTGAGTTTTTATACCCTTCATCATAGGATTGGGTGGGTATATTAACTTTGTCATTCCGTTTATTACACATCGAACTATTGCTCTAAGACCCTATACATTATATATATACTGGGTCGCTGTGACCCAGTCCGTCCGTCTGTTGAAATCACGCTAATTTCCGTGCGAAATAAGCTATCGACTTCAAACTTGGCACACGTAGTTTTTATTGATGTTAGTCAGATGGTATTGCAAATAGGCCATATCAGACCGCGTACGTAAAGTATAGCCCTCATATAAACCGTCTCCCAGATTTGGCTTGCGGAGTCTCTAAGAGAAGCAAATTTCATCCGATCCGCCTGAAATTTGGTAGGTGGTGTAAGTATATGATCTCTAATAACTATGCAAAAATTAGTCCACATCAGTCCATAATTATATATAGCCCCCATATAAAGCGATCCCCAGATTTGGCTTGCGGAGCCTCTACGGGAAGCAAATTTCATCCGATCCGGCTGAAATTTGGTACAAGGTGTAAGTATACGGTCTCTAATAACCATGCAAAAATTGGTCCACATCGATCCATAAATATATATAGCCCCCATATAAACCGATCCCCCGATTTGGCTTGCGGAGCCTCAAAGAGAAGCAAATTTCATCCGATCCGGCCGAAATTTGGTACATTTTGTTAGTATATGGTATCTAATAACCATGCAAAAATTGGTCCACATCGGTCCATAATTATGTATAGCGCCCATATAAACCGATCCCCAGATTTGACCTCAGGAGCTTCTTGGAAGACCAAAATTTATCTGATTCAGTTGAAATTTTGTACGTGGTGTTAATATTTGGCCTCAAACTCCAATGCAAAAATTGGTCGAAATCGGTCCATAAATACATATAGCCCCCATATAAACCAATCTCCAGATCTGACCTCCGGAGCCCCTTGGAAGAGCAAAATTCATCCGAATTGGTTGAAATTTGGTACGTGATTTTAGTATATGGTATTTAACAACCATGCAGGAATTGGTTCATATCAGTCCATAATTATATATACCCCCTCCCCCCCCATGTAAACCGATCCCCAGATTTGACCTCCGGTGCCTTTTGGAGAAGCAAAATTCATCCGATCTGGTTGAAATTTGATACGTGGTGTTAGAATATGATATTTAACAACCATGCCAAAAGTGGTCCATATCAGTCCATAATCATATAGAGCCCCATATAAACCGATCCCGATATTTGGTTTTGGTGCCTCTTGGAGGAGCAAATTTCATCCGAGTCAGTTGAAATTTGGTACATTGTGCTAGTATATGGCCGCTAACAATCGCCAATCACACAAAAATTGGTCCATATCAAGTTCATAATTGTATATAGCCCCCATATAAGCGACCCCCATATTTCAATTCTGGCTCTCTACGTACCGTGCAAAAGTCCATATCGATTCCTAAATATTTATAGACTTACCTATACATACCTTTTGTGTTTAATATATACCACATATGGACTAACTCACAATTTAGAAAACGATGTTAAGAAGTTTTAAGATACCACAACCCAAGTATTTCGATTGCGGATGACAGTCTTTCGTAGAAGTTTCTACGCAATCCATGGTGGAGGGTACATAAGATACGGCCTGGCCGAACTTAAGGCCGTATATACTTGTTTTGCTATAATTGAGAGAAATGATTTCTGAGAAAGTACTGTTCAGGATTTGTATAATTTTGACGAACAGGTTTGATGGAGATCTCGCAGCTAATCTTATTCCAATGAAATCCGGATTTTGTGAAATTATTATTCGGTTATTAGGTTTTTTAAAATATTTTGTAATTGAACCGACCCGTATTAAAACATGCGGTTGTGGCTATTTATTATTATTATTATGGCATTAGGAGGGGGAAGGCACTTAGAAATATAGCATTTGACGCGTTACCTCAACTATTTTAAGGCACTGATCACAGCCCTAGGTTAGGTTAGGTTAGGTTAGGTGGCAGCCCGATGTATCAGGCTCACTTAGACTATTCAGTCCATTGTGATACCACATTGGTGAACTTCTCTCTTATCACTGAGTGCTGCCCGATTCCATGTTAAGCTCAATGACAAGGGACCTCCTTTTTATAGCCGAGTCCGAACGGCGTTCCACATTGCAGTGAGACGCTTTGAAACCTTCGGAAATATCACTAGCCCTAATATTCACTACAATTGAGTTCCACAGACTTACAGAAAATACTACAGCACAAAAATTTTAAAAATAATGCATTTAGTATCAAAAATAGTGTGACCACTTGAAAAAGCGACAAAAAATGTATGTATCAATTCTGTTCACATTTTAAGCAAAATGTACATCAAGTGAATCGCTACCGTGGTTAGATCCAATACCAGAACCCTTAATAAGAACAACCGCAAATAATAAAACCGGTTTTCATATTGCACTCCTGCAATAAGTTACAGAGGTTAATTTTAATTGCTTTTCCAACTTTCCTTAGAACTCCTCTCCTCACCCTCCAATTCTACGTATTCGACATGCAACATGAAATGCTTTCTATTGTTAAAAAAATTGTTTGTTTGTGTGAAAAGTGGAAGTGACTAAGGAATGGCATGTTTCAGCAGTTGTAGCATTTAATGACTATGTTACCAAAGGGAATCTTTTTTCCAAAAGATTTGACAATGCAAAATGACTGAATGTCCACAACGTTCAATGTTTTCGAGAGGCATTATTGGTTTAACTGGAGTCAGAGATTGCACACTTGAAATCCAATGCAAACTCCGAACCGAGTGTGGACTTACATGAAAGACGATTTGGATAAATGAGAGTTCTTTTGAATGTGACTTGATTTTCCGTATGCAGCACGGGTTTTGATAGGTGTTTCGTTCTTGTTTTCCTTCATATAGTAAATGAAAAGCTAAATTAGATTGTGTATTTCCTTGGGAGTTACTAGGGATTTTGCAAACAAAAAAGGATGAATTTCTTTCTATTTGCTTCAAAGAATTTAAATTCAATCCCATTTCAAGTTTACTTAAAAATTTTATGGAATTTTCACAAAATTTTAAAGATATTTTTAAGATTTCTTAAATTATTTAATTTGTTGTAGATTATTGAATATAGAAATTTATATGGTAGCTGACCCGAAGTGTTACAAATTTAAACGATCTTCTTGGTATGATTTTTTATTGTTTGAGGTTATACGTATTCAGAACGTGTTTTGTTTACAGCAAGTTAAAAGATTCATCACGCCAAAAAAAATAAAATTAAAATGTGAACATTTCATCCGATTATTTGTGAAACGTGGATTAACTCAACAACCATGTATCGACGAATTTAATTAAATTTTTGGCGATGAAGCTCCGTCAAGGATCAGTTGTTTCTCCGGAAACCAGCTGCATGCAGAAAAGGAATATGATCATCTCTTAGAGCAAAATATTAGTTTTGGATGGGGACGAAATAACACTTTTGTCGCAAAAAGTTGGTTTTTTCGTCAAATATAATAGGGTTGTCAAAATCAGATACATAATGTCTGAGAAAGTAACATGTTTGCGCCGAACATGTTACATGTTCACCGCAAATAATTAATTCCTTCTCTGTGTGTATGCGCCAGGTGATATTTCAAGGTAGTGCTTAGAGGTATGCGCGTGGCAGGAAATTTTCGCGACATGCGTGATTCACGCGTCAATCAAGTGAGTAGTGAATGGAATTTAAACTATATCTAGTGAAGGTGTGTGAATGGAACTAAACAAAAATATGTCGTGCGAGTGAAAATCAAATTCTGTTCGTAAATATAGGTGAGTAATATTTCTTCGAAATCATACTCACGATAAATTTCACGTTCATGATAAATTTCACGTTTACGATCACAGTAAACTCCATGTTCACCATAAAATTCACGTTCACGATGAAAATTCACACTCACGAACATATTCACGTTCACGATTAAATTAATGCTCACGCTTAAGATTTCAATAGTGTCCGTTGTTTGATGATTCACTGATGAACCATTGTGATGCTAATGGTTCCGTGAAAATGAAAATGTTTCTTATTCATGAATAATTAGAGCAAGTGATGAGGTCTGTCTTGAATCAAAAAAAATTTCGTGAATCATGCGAGTTGTGGTGCCACGAACATTTTCGTGAATCATGAATATTGTCGTAACAATTTTTGTGTCACGAGAATTTTTGTCATTCACTAGAAATCTCGTGAATCACGTGAATTTTCGTGAGTCACGAGAATTGTCGGGTTTAGAAATTTTTCGTGAATCACGAAACTTGTCGTGAATCGTGCAAATTGTTAGTTATGACTTTTCATTTCGTGAATGTACGTGACTGTGAATTTCTAGTCACATGTCGTGCATGAATTTGCGTGAGTAAGATTATTTCTTCATGAATGTACGTGAGCGTGAGTGACATTTTACTCACACGCACACATCCCGTCATGATGTGACCTATCGTGAGATCTTAGGCATTATTGGCATCAGCATACATCCCATATTGGAACATTTGACCGTCAAAAAAGTGGTTCGCATTGGATCATATACAATTTGCCAATCGCTAAAAAACAGGCTTGTGTCGATTGGTCCAAAAACAAAAAAAAATCCAAAAATACCATCACGGTACTTCGAAACACGTCTATGGCGTCGTGACAAAGGATCGCCTGTTTTTTTTTCGGAAAATCCGGTTGTGTCGCAAGGCAAAACGGTCAATTCTGAGCGGTGCTTAAAAATATATTGGCAGTTGTCTTCCAAGAAATCAAGAAAACTAAACGCCGAAGATGGATAACTCTTCACAACTGCACGCAGAGAAGGAATATGATCACCCACGTGAGTAATATTAAAATCGAGAGCGCTATTAAACTCTGTCACTAAAATTGTAAGTGAATTCAACTTGTAACCGTTTCTATGTTCGTGAGTGGGATTCTTTTTCGTATTTTTCCGAAATTCATTACTCAAGCACACTCTCGACAGGATTATTTTCGTGACTAACTCTCACGCACGACATTTGATTATTTAATCACGCACACTAACGCTGCTTCTATCAGCGTGACTCACGCATGAGTCACGAAAATTGTCGGGTTTCACGACAACCACATTCCATGTCTACCGCCCAAAAAAACATTTGATCTTGAAACACGTTTGGGGCAGTGTTGCCAGAAGTAGGGTCTTTAGCGTCTTGTAGGGACGTACGGACACAATGTAGGGACTTTTTCACTCAACACAATTTTTAATAACTTCTACTTTTTGGTGGCTCTAGACCAGGAAATTAGAAACCGGCAAGGATGGATCTTTGACAATGTGTTGTAACCACGGCTACCACTCGTGCCAAAATAATAATAATAATTGAATTTTACCACAAATCTACCAAACAAAAATTTCTATAGAAAATTTCGTCAAAATGTTGTTTCTATAGAAAATTTTGTCAAAATGTTGTTTCTAAACAAAATTCTGTAAAATTTTATTCCTATAGAAAACTTTGTCAGAAATTTATATCTGCAAAAAATTTTGTCAAAACTTTATTTCTATAGAAAATTTTGTCAAAATATTATTTCTGTTGTTTTTTTTATACATTGACTAAACTACAAGTGTAGCTTAAACAACAGAGGAAAAGAATGTTTGTCATGACTGACGATGATTTGACAGTGGCATAGGAAAAGAGATATGTTTGTTTCGAATTTATTTCGGCATAAACCGACCTTTTTTCGGAAGGTTCAAGTAGGGTTCATTGTTGGGTCTCTTTTCCTATGCCACTGTTAAATCATCGATTTGAGTGCAGTTGGCTGGGTTTATTTTGAGCGTGATTCCTCTTCTTTTTGCATTCGTTTTGTTTTGTTATTGTGGAAAATATTATTTCTATAGAAAATTTTGTCAAAATTTTATTTATATAGAACATTTTGTCAAATTTTTTTTTGTATAGAAAATTTTGTCAAAATTTTATTTCTGTAGAAAATTTTGTCAAAATGTTATTTCTATAGAAAATTTTGTCAAAATGTTGTTTCTATACAAAATTTTGTAAAATTTTATTCCTATAGAAAATTTTGTCAAAATTTTATATCTGTAGAAAATTTTTTCAAAACTTTATTTCTATAGAAAATTTTGTCAAAATATTATTTCTATAGAATATTTTGTCAAAATGTTATTTCTACAGAAAATTTTTTCAAAATGTTATTTTTATAGAAAATGTTGTCAAAATTTTGTTTCTATAGAAAATGTTGTCAAAATTTTGTTTCTATAAAAAATTTTGTCAGAATTGTATTTCTGTAGAAAATTTTTTCAAAATGTTATTTCTATAGAAAATGTTGTCAAAATTTTGTTTCTATAGAAAATGTGACAACATTTGTTTGTTTCTATAAAAAATTTTGTCAGAATTGTATTTCTATAGAAAATTTTGTTTCTATAGAAAATTTTATTTCTATAAAAAATTTTGTCAAGATTTTGTTTCTATAGAAAATTTTGTCAATATTTTATTCCTATAGAAAATGTTGTCAGAATTTTATATCTGTAGAAAATTTTGTCAAAAATTTATTTCTATAGAAAATTTTGTCAAAATTTTATTTATATATTTCGTCAAAATTGTATTCCTGTAGAAAATTTTGTAAACATTTTATTTGTATAGAAAACTTGGCAAAATATTATTTCTATAGAAATTTTTGTCAAAATTTTATTTGTATAGAAAATTTTTTCAAAATTTTATTTCTATAGAAAATTTTGTCAAAATTTTATTTTTATAGAAAGTTTTGTCAAAATTTTAATTTTATAGAACGAAAAGTACTATAGGGAAACTTTTTAGGGAATGTAAGGGAAAGTAGGGAACTTTTTTATCCTTGTACTGTAAACCGAAAAATTTTCCTGGCAACACTGGTTTGGGATGATCATATTCTTTCTCTGAGTGTGCATTTTTGAGCGATTTTATAGGTCATCCGCCGTATAATTCTGACTTGGCACCGAATGAGTTCTTTTTTATTACCGTACGTAGAAAATAAAATGGGACATCAACGTTTTTCGACCCCTGAAGAAGCGGCAAAGGTGCTACAACAATTGATTCAAACGCAGGCAAAAGTGTATAAACTTTAATGGGGAATATTTTGAAAAAAAAAAAATAAAGCGATTTTCGATGAATAATATTTATTTTTGCTTTTTAATCTCGAAATATAAAAGGCAAACCTCGTACTTTTTTTTGGGTGTGTTTGCAACAAACGAATGAATTGGACTCTGCTAAAGAATAACGTACGTAAGTAGATACAATTTCCATCAAAACAATGTTTGTTCATTCAACTCCACTTTTCACAAATAAAAGTAGATAAATAAAGGAGCCATGTTCTAAAATAAATATCAAAATACTCAATGTGTGACGACTGAAGATAACAAAAATTCAATTCAGAGAATTGAACTTTTCCAAATTTTATCTTATCTCTAATGATTCATTTCTGATACCAAACGAGTGGGCTTGAATAGAAAAAAACCCTTCAACCACGCCATTGAATGAAAAACAAGTATAACAGAAAGTACCGACAACATGATGTTAATTAAAACTCTGTATGTATACTTTGTTGAGCTAAAAGTTAATATAATACTCTTGGAGAACAATAATATTTGAAGTATCAATAGAATGTATACATTTTTTTAAAAACTAACAAACAAAATAATAATAACAAAAAGTTTCGTTTTTATAAAATATTTAAAACTATTAACAGCTTATAAAAGTATGAATAACAAATACAAATAAGCTATACTTTATACTCTCTATACAAAAAAAAACAAAGTGTACTTCATACTCATAGAGCTATAAACGATGAGTATGGAAGATATGTAGAGCAAGAGCGAGAGAGTGAGTGTACATTTAAGTGCATGCATGCATACATGCAATTGTATGAGTGCACAATTGTTGAATGCATTGATATGTGCTTGCAAGTGTATGATGGGTGGGTGGGGGTGTATGTACGAGTATGCATTTAATTAAAATGTACAATTATTTCGAGTTTATTAAGACTAAAAATGGCAGAGTATATAAAACAGTTTGTTCAAAATTGCAGCTCAAACACACAAAAACAGTTGAAAACTAATTTACCCCATTTGTTTTTTTTTTTCGTTCGTAACTTTTTGTTTCTCCTAGGCAATCTCGGTCGTCTCGATTCGGATTTATTTTAATTTGAAAATGTAGTTTTATTTAAAAGCTTCTCAATTTGTATAACGTTTGAATTATTTTTAGTTTTTCAGCAAAACAACTGGAACATAGACTGATAAATTTACTCGATACACAAAGTATGCCAATTGCATCGAATATTTTTTATTTTTTCATCCTAACAGATATTTTGGTTGATTTCATTTATTTTTAGCAAATACCACTATTGACTATATACCTTTAGTTTGCAGTAAAAATGAAATGTTTTCGTTTTTTGTATTGAAATTAATAGAGAAATAAATTTAGAATTTATATATCAGAGTGCAGAAAAAAAATCAAATTCGTTCAATTAAGATTACAATTTACGGAATAAATTTGTTAGCACTGTAAGCGATGGAAATATGAAGGTGAATTCATATTACAAGCAAAGTCGACTTTTTCAAATACATGTGGAAAAAGGCAAATGTAGACAGGTCACGAAAGAAATTTAAAATCCTTAGTCTCAATATCGATTCATGGTTGAAGAAAAGAAAATGTGTATGCTCCTTCCGGTCTCATTAAATCGCTGAAAAAGTAGTAAAATCTCTAAATGGATTTTATGATACATATAAAGTTATCTGCTGCACAGAAAATAAGTGAAGAATGAATGGGAATAATGAACTATATCGTGCGAAAATTAAACTTAAGTCTATTCCAATTTTTTTAAGATTTCCATAATTCATTTTTAGAATTACGACAATTTACTGGTACCGTTGCGTTTCTAACTAGATTCCTCCACCTTTAGGTACCTATTCGTTAAAATATAGTAATTGCTTTAAATCCTTCTAACGGCCATTTTCTTGTAGCTCCGTTTGGTTTTAACTGCCAGTTAACAGAAAGTAAATTGCATATATTTTCTCTCCGGTTAACTGAAAATTGTTCGGAAGCTAAATTTCTAACTGGTATGTGGAATATGTAGGCAAGTTAACAGATATGTCCATAGTACAGTTTAACCCTCTAATGCCCAAGCCCGCCTTTAGGCGGACTTCATTTAATAAGGAAGCTTTTAGTAAAACACACCTTAAGACAACAAAAATGGGCAAAATAAAAAGAAAAATTATTTGAAACTATTCAAGAGGCTTTGCAGCATATGCTGAATTTTACCGTATAAATTTTTCTTGCTTAGTTCTCTTGCTTTTGTGTCGTTAACATTGAAAATTTAATCAGCTGGCAAAAAAATTGGGGCATTAGAGGGTTAAAAGTTCATTACCTAACGGAACACTAACGGAGCTTCGTGAAAATGTGTGTAAATGAGTTTTATAAAAGTTATTTTTTTGTATCCCCAGATTTAATTGATGTCTGTGGGAGAATATTTCTTGTGTATGATGACCTCCCATCTTTTTTACAATTGTGCACGGACGAAAAAGACTGTTTTTCATATGTTTGGGTGTAAAAATTATATGTTTGGAACTCAAATTTTTTAACACAATATTTTTAAGTTCAAGCATATAATGTTTATAAACTAGCATAACATGTTTGGGACATATATATTAGAGCATATTATGTTTGGGACATAAAATGTTTGCAAATATAATAAGCTTAGATGCAAACATATATTAATTTTGAAATAGCCTATAAACATATATGTGTTTAGAAAGAGAGACCTAGAGAGTATGCTGCAAGTAAAATAATGGAAGTAACCAATTGGCGCCTTAAAAATATATTCACACAAAGAAAATTTCATTAAAATTTTTTACTACCAGTGTATGTCCTAAGGTGAAACATAATATGTTTGAACAATACAAACAATATTTTATTTGGACCAATCCTGAAAATATATATGTTTGAAGCAGAATGTGTTTGGCGTATATGTTACAGAAGCGATTTTTTGAGGGTGTGGAAAGGGGTTCTTTGTGCTTAGAAATAGAATATCGATGAGGGAAAAAATCAGCATTTTTCACATTTGATTTTCATCTACCCCCTCAAAAAAATCGCTTCTGTAACATATACTCCCAAACACATTCATACGAGGGCAGTTCGGAAACTTCTTAACCTAGGACAAAAAGCGCGGTATAAACAGAAAAAAGTTAAGTGTTTTGGAAACTGCCATCTCTGCACGGACGAAAAAGACTGTTTTTCATATGTTTGGCTATAAACATTATATGTTTGGAACACAAATTTTTAAACACAATATTTTTGAGTGCAAGCATATAATGTTCATAAACTAGCATAACATGTTTGGGACATATATGTTAATATGTTAGAACATATTATGTTTGGGACATAAAATGTTTGTAAATATAATATGCTTGGATGCACACATATATTAATTTAGAAATAGCCTATAAACATATATGTGTTTAGTAGCTTGGAGCGCTATTTAACAGGGAGCGATATTGAATTAAGTTGGTGGTTGTTGCTTGTTATTACAAAATTAACATTGTATTTTTCCTTGGGCAATTGATCAGCTACTTCTTTGATCCTTACAAACTGTGTGGTCCGCTCTTCGAATCCCCGTCCGGCAAAAGGTAAAATTAAAATAAAAAAAATCATACAATTGAATAATTTCTTCTACAATGTTTGTATTAAAGAAAAAGGTGCTAAGAACTAAAAAAAATCTAGTGGAAGTGAGAAAGATGTGGGGGAATATACAATTGGGCCGAAACCAAATTTTGAGCATTCAGGTTGAAAACCTATGTTGTTAGCACCTATATTACCTGTTTATTTTCATAATTCATTATGATTGTAAATATATAAATAAATAAATAAAATTTTGAGCACAATATTGTTTGGGAGAATTCTTTTTAAGCATATAATATTTTTGGGTGCAAAATGCTTCCAAACATATTATATGGTCACATAATAACATATTGTTTTTTGGAAGACAACATTATTGAATTTGGATGCAAAAATACAAAATGTTTGGAACTTAGACTACCCAAACATATATTGTTTAGACCAAAATGCTTTCAAACATATTATATATTGGTAGAGATCAAATATATAAATGTTTGAGCAATACCCAAAAATATATATGGTTGAAGCAAAATATGTTTGGGAGTATATGTTACAGAAGCGATTTTTTGTGAGGGTGTGTTGTGAACACAGGAGTCTGGCGACTCCTTCATATAGAAACAGGTGTTCAAAAAAGACGCATCCGCAATTTTTTTACAATGGAAAAAATTATAAATATCATTAAAATTTACATAAAAAAGGTTTATCGGGACAAGAAATTCATAATGAAATGGTGAATGTGTTAGGGGAAAGTGCTCCTTCACACTTTCATACGAACAGTAAAAAAATTGGGTTGCTGAATTGAAGATGAACCACGTAGTGGACATCCGAAAACAGCAACAACAACAGAAATTGTAGCCAAAGTGCATGGTATGGTATTAAATGATCGACGAATAAAAGTGCGTGAAATTGCTAATATCATGGGCATCTCAAATGATCGAGTCCATTTAATTTTGCATGAAGAACTACAGATGGAAAAGTTTTCTGCAAGATGGGTGCCGCATTTGTTAACAGTCGATTAAAAACGCATAAGAATGAACATTTCTCAAGCTTGTTTGGATCGTTTTAAGCGAAATAAAATGGATTTTAAACGTCGTTTCATAACTGTTGATGAGACATGGATCCACCACTATACTCCAGAGACAAAAGAACACTCCAAACAATGGACTGAAGCTGGAGGAAGTGCCCCAAAGAAGGCAAAAGCAATTCAATCGGCTGGTAAGGTTATGGCAACGGTTTTTTGGGACTTCAAAGGTAACATATTTTATTGATTGACTATCTGCAAAAGGGTAAAACAATAAATTCAGAGAACTATTGCAACCTTTTGGATCAATTAACATAAATGTACAAATTTGAGAAAAACGTCCTGGCTTACAATACAAAAAAAATAATTTTTCATGAAGACAACGCACCAGTGCACAAGAGTGTTTTAACAATGCACTATGGGGCTAATGACCAGATTCTGCGGCAAAAAGTCAGTTTTTTGATAGTGGAAATTGGAAAACCTGATAATGTAAATCTGTTATATACATCCCAGTTGCCCAAAATACAAAATATGAGAAACATGTGGCAACTCATTATTCCTAAAACAATCTGGCAAAGTTGGGACTTTTTAGTTTGTTTAAATTTTGATAAGTTAGTTAAAAAACACATTATAGAAAATTGGACGCACAAAAGAAACTAATAAGCAAATTCACATTGTGTAAAATGGAAAATATTTCAAAAGGGACGAAGAATAACATTAAATATATTCAAAATTCATATGTGTTTGTGTAAACAGCATTGTGTTGTGTTAAAGTCATAAGTTTTTTCTTGTAATTTTCATGTAATGTTTTTATTCCGTGGAATAGAACTTTCTGTATTCACGAGTATTCACGGAGATATTGGTGTGAGTAGAAAGGTTATTGTGTGTACTTTTATGTGGTTCTAAGCTTAAATCCGGCGGCGTCCGGCTTACGATGAAAAAATTCAAAATATTTAAAAAAATTCAGTGTTTTTAAAATTAACCAATTTTCAACTCGTAATATTTTAACTGCAATAGGATCGGAATCCCTTTGGTATCGTCAACTATATACGATCCAAATTTTCGAGAAATGTAAGATTGTATGGCATCAATAATTAAGAAAACTTGTAATATTTGTGCCCAATTCAATCAAAAATTTAAGAAAAACAAAAAGCAGATGCGTCATTTGTATCCATTGGATGTTTACGGGAAATTAAATTAAATTTATAATAAAAACCTACTTGATCATACAAAGGAGGACTCGAGGATGCATAATATAATGGATGTTTTCAATAGAGTAATCTTTGTGCACAACTTAAGCAAATCAAGATGAAACTCTGGCCCATCGGGCCAATTAAGTCCATATCAGGTGAATGATATATATGGTAGCTATATCTAAATCTGAACCGATTTCCACCAAATTTGGCAGGTAGAGTTGGAATGTTAACTCTAATCACTGTGCAAAATTAAACGTAAATCGGAGTAAAACTTTGGCCTCTGTTGTCACATGTGTCTAAATCAGGCGTAGGGTATATATGGGAGCTATATCTAAATCTGAACCGATTTCAACCAAATTTAGCACACTTAAAAACACTATCAATTATACTCTTTGTGCTAAATTTGATTCAAATCAGTGTGAAACTCCGGCTTCTGGGGCCTTATAAGTGCATATCGGGCGAAAGATATATATGGGAGCTATATCTAAATCTGAACTGATTTCTTCCAAAATCAATAAGGTTCTATTATGACCCAATATACCTACTTGTACAAAATTTGAAGTCGATTGGTCTAAAATTGCAACGTAGACATTGATTACAAAAACGTATTCACAGGCGGACTGGTACAGGGTATAAATATTAACGGTTACAATGGACGTGCCAGTGGGCGGATCGATTTTAAAATTTCTATGAGCTCGTCTGACGTTATATGCAGCCTGTGTTCCAAATTTCAAACCTATAAGAGAATTTTTGTAATTTTTGCCTCTGAAACCGGTGATTAGCCCCATAGTGCAATGGCTAAAATCAACGATTAAAAGTACGAGTTGCTTGACCACCCACCTTATTCTCCTGATTTAGCTCCCAGTGACTTTTACTTGTTCCCACATCTAAAAAAATCCTTGCTGGTAAGCGTTTTACCTCAAATGAAGATGCAATTACAGTTGTAAACCACTATTTTGAAGACCTTGAGGAAAACTATTGTAATCAAGGGATAGAATTGCTAGAAAATCGTTGGACTAAGTGTATTTAAGGTTTAGGAGATTATATTGAAAAATAAAAATATTTTTGAAAAACTAACTATTCTCTTTCATTGATAGGCTAAGAAGTTTCCGAACCGCCCTCGTACATATGTTTTAACAACAGTAGTATAACACTTACATAAATTAAACTATAAATTCAATAATAGCTAGGTGATGTTTTTACAATTTAAGTTAATTTTTTACAACTTAAGGTGGGTATTAAGTTCGATTTTAGCCGCTAAAATCGTCATTTTTCATGATTACTTTTCTTTAGTAATCCATTTTAAGGAATACAAACTTTGTGAAAATTTACTTTGGGCTTTTCCCCATCAAGTTATAAAAAAATGGCAACAAATATGTATAATTTTATGCCTTTTTATACCCTTCACCACTACTGTGGTACAGGGTATAATAAGTTTGTGCATTTGTATGTAACGCCAAGAAGGAAAAGTCTGAGACCCATCGTTTAGTATACCGATCGTCTTAGAATTAAATTCTGAGTCGATTTAGCGATGTCCGTCTGTCTGTCTGTCTGTCTGTCTGTCTGTCCGTCCGTCTGTCTGTTGATGTATTTTTGTGTGCAAAGTACAGCTCGCAGTTTTAGTCCGATTGTCCTAAAATTTGGTATAGGATCTTGTTTCGGCTCAAAGACGATCCCTTTTGATTTTGGAAAAAATCGGTTCAGATTTAGATATAGCTGCCATATATATTTTTCACCGATCTGATCATAATTGGCGTGTATATCAACCGATCTTCCTCAAATTCCGTACATCCGAATATTTTATGAGTCTCGAAAAACTTGCAAAATATCAGCCAAATCGGTTCAGATTTAGATATAGCTCCCATATATAGCTTTCGCCCGATTTACACTCATTTGCCCACAGAGGCCAATTTTTTTGCTCCGATTTAGTTGAAATTTTGCACAGAGAGTAGAATTAGCATTGTAGCTATGCGTGTCAAATTTGGTTGAAATCGGTTCAGATTTAGATATAGCTCCCATATATAGCTTTCGCCCGATTTACACTCAAATGACCACAGAGGCCAATTTTTGGTCCGATTTAGTTGAAATTTTGCACAGGGAGTATAATTATCATTGTAGCTATGCGTGCCAAATTTGGTTGAAATCGGTTCAGATTTAGATATAGCTCCCATATATAGCTTTCGCCCGATTTACACTCATATGACCACAGAGGCCAATTTTTTGCTCCGATTTAGTTGAAATTTAGCACAGGGAGTAGAATTAGCATTGTAGCTATGCGTGCAAAATTTGGTTGAAATCGGTTCAGATTTAGATATATCTCCCATATATAGCTTTCGGCCGATTTACACTCATATGACCGTAGAGGCCAATTTTTAACTCCGATTTACTTGAAATTTTACTCAGGGAGTAGAATTAGCATTGTAGCTATGCGTGCCAAATTTGGTTGAAATCGGTTCAGATTTAGTTATAGCTCCCATATATATGTTTTTCTGATTTCGACAAAAATGGTCAAAATACCAACATTTTCCTTGTAAAATCGCCACTGCTTAGTCGAAAAGTTGTAAAAATGACTCTAATTTTCCTAAACTTCTAATGCATATATATCGAGCGATAAATCATAAATAAACTTTTGCGAAGTTTTCTTAAAATTGCTCCAGATTTAAATGTTTCCCATATTTTTTTACTAACATTGTGTTCCACCCTAGTGCATTAGTCGACTTAAATTTTGAGTCGATAGATTTTGTAGAAGTCTATCAAATTCTGTCCAGATCGAGTGATATTTAAATGTATGTATTTGGGACAAACCTTTATATATAGCCCCAACACATTTGACGGATGTGATATGGTATCGAAAATTTAGATCTACAAAGTGGTGCAGGGTATAATATAGTCGGCCCCGCCCGACTTTAGACTTTCCTTACTTGTTCTTACTGATTTAGTTTTCACTTTAGCGATTTTAGCGGCTTAACTCGAACTTAGTACCCACCATTAAATTAAATTTAAATCAAAGCTAATCAAAAATCATTTTCTCTTTCCAAGGTTGTGGTTCAATTCATGAAAAATACTCCATATACTTCAGCAACTTTGTTTCAAGTATCACTTTAATAGAAATAAATTGCATAACATAGCCAGATATTGACCTCGTTACTTTTCCAATTAAAATGAAAATAATATTTTTCCTTTTAAATGATTAATGTTTCGACAAAGAAAGCGACAAAAAAAAAACGAATTCAACAGAAACAATGGAATCTCAGTAAATAATAAATCTCGCTATCGTTAGGTTTTTATTTTGGGAGAAATTTTTCTCCATCTCTCTCACTCACTCTCGGCTTTTGAGCTGCAATTTTGTTGTCTTTTTTCGATCTCTCCTTTTTTAATTTATTTGTTTTACTTTGGCCAGACATAAATGTATGTGTTGGTGATGACGATGATGATGGTGATGGTGATGGGATACAGGATGTTTTATCTCATTGGCTTAAAACATTATGGGTGATGGGCAGGATGTTTAGTCAAGGATGTGTGTGTGCGTGTGTGAGTTTAAGGAAGAATGAATGTGTGTGTGTGTATTGTATTGGATATCTTCCCACCATTTCCTTTTTCCCCTCCACATTTTTGTTATTGTATTTCCATGGAATTTTCCTTGTTGCGGAACACTTTTAATAATAGTCAGTACATTGCATATAACTACGCCATTTTTCCCAATTAGCACAACCAACAATTTCACTATCACCAACACCATCTGCCCCTGTAGATGCATTCCCAGTCGCCTTTGGGCCATTGCCGGAAACATGGACATGCAGGAAACCTTTACCTTGCCCACAATTAAGCAACATGGGCTCAGTGGTCTCTTGTAGGCATATATAGAACTTATTTGGATTCATTGTCTCCCATGGTTGTTGCATATGTTCACTATCGCAAATGTGCACCTGTTCTAGGGGTCGTGGTGCAACACAAGCTGGCCAGTCCTCGAATGGTATGCAACCCGAATAGCCTAGACCATTGAAATATCCACGTCCCTCGGGACAGCGTAATGCCAGCGGTTGTTTTGTCTGCATATCACAGAGGTAGTATATATTCGGATCAACATCTCCCCATGTGCCAGTGGAAGATTTACAATTGCTGGTGCTACTGCTGCTGCTGCTGCTGGGGTTTGCCGAGGCATCCATGGAGTTAGTCTTTGTAGAATGGGAATTTGTAGGACCTTCTATCATCGTCAATGAGTTGAGAGGGTTGTTGCTGTTTTTTCTTGTCGTTGTTGTTAATTCCATACCCATTGTCAAGAAAGTAGAGTTGGTCGGACTTCGCCTAGGACTCATCCATGAGTTTGAAGGTTTCGTGAATGTGGTGGATACTGAAGCTGTTGGCTTTTGTGGTGCTGATGTTTTCGATGATTGTTGGGCTATTATGGGATTTCTACTGGCATTGTTGCGAAGTGTTTGCAACATGGTTGTTGCTTCTGCCACTGATGCAAATCCCCTCTCCCGCAACCATATATTTTTGGCTGGTGGACGTGCTACTGCATTAATGGCATTGGTGGCATTCATAAAAATCATGATTGCTATGGTCCCATAAAAAATGCCTTGATGATGTCCTGCTGCTCGATGCGGCAGATGGCAATAACAATGTCCATTGTATTTGTGGTTTTCATGGAATTTCTGTTTAAATTTCATTTTTCTTTTTGATCCGCTTTGGTTTGATTTCCTTGTTATTTTTTTTTAATTTTCTGCTGCAAATATAGAGATTTTTTTGTTAAATATTTTTTTTTTGTATATGTAAATTAATATGCATATGAATATGTATTTTAAATTCTTTTAGGGCACTCTATACCCTCCACCATATAAGTGAGATATGTAATCCATGTCATTTTGTTGGCAACATATTATAGCTGAATTGGAAACTTCTATCCTAGCAAGATTGGAGATCTTTTCTTATTTTTGAATAAACAATACAATTTGGTCAAAACTTTAAACAAAGGGCAATGAAGTGTATTATCCAGATCACAGTTATCATGAATAGAGATACGAAGATTTTCGCCTACAATACCGACTTCATTATGTAGGTGGTAGTACTGCAAAACTTTGACCGCGAAATGTACCCAGCGGGAAATGTGAGAGGCCTTCTTTGAATCAGAACTTAATTTTTCCAATTTTTTTTAATTCTTTGGAATATTTGACAATATAATAAAAGTGATATTATCTACAATCAACTACACTGAAATTTGCTCATACAAATTGACGAATTTATCCCATTTTAATGATCGAACCGAAGTTCTTCTCAGCGGTCTGATCAGTGGGCATTGAAAATTCATAACCTTCAGTTTATGAAGTTTTGTTTTAGCTCACAAATTCTTAACTACCCAGTAAAAAACGTCGCCAAAAAAGTAGTGAAAATATTATTTCTTTATTTTTCCCATACGAAAACATCTCAGGAAGTAGTTAGAATTTCATGACGTGGTGTCAATATTAGGTTCATATCACAAACATTTGAATATACGTTTTGATGAATGGTGGCTGAGTGTGCTAAGGCGTTCTGTCATGGTGCCAACAGACCCAGGTTCAAACGAAGAAGTTTTTCAATTTGTAAAAATTAGACAACAAGAAAATAAAAGTGTAAAACCATAAGCGTAGGAAGGCCTCTGGGGAGGGGGCTTAGACCCCCCCAGAAAAATTTTAGCCCCCCCCCCCCCAGAATTTGAAACTCTTTTTATGATTTTCCATTTTTCAATAAATGTCAATAGTTTTTTTAATTTTTATAAAAATTAAACAAGTATATACAATCGCACAAAGTTCCGCTAAAGACTTTCATGAACAATCGAATTACTTGGGTTGTGGTAGCAGTTGTCGATGGCAATGTCATATATTTATGAAATAAAGCTGTGGTTGAACTTATGATTGATTTAGTTTAGTCAATTTAATTAAAAAAATAGTAATTGATATTAAAACTATTCTTTCATAAATTAATATCTTAACAATGCTGCGGAAAAGCGTCGCCAAAAAAGTAGTGAAAATGCTCTTTTTGGGTCTAGAAGTGGTTCAAAATTGGCAGAGAAGCAATGAATGTAATATGAGCTTGTCATAGGACAAATGTCCACCGTTTCAACAGCCGTTGCAATGAATTCGCATCACTTCTTAAGGTGAGATCCGAATTCAGTGTTTTGAATGTGAATTAAAAAATTTTGTGATATTTTCCCAAATAAATAATTTTTATATTTTTTTATGATTTTTAATGCATTCTTACGCTTGTTTGAAACATTTTTCCTCGAATAATTTCCAAAATTATCGATTTTTCTATAATGGATTTAGCAGTTTTGTGGCAAAATTTGAATGATTTGTACCAATTTATTTATTCTTACTCTTTTTTTAAACTATTTGAAAAAAAAGAAACAACAAATTACACATTAAAATATGAAAAAAAATGAAGTAAAAAAACTTCCTGTGTAGTTAAAATAATTGAGGACATTTTTGGAAGTACTTTTAAAGTTGTGCCTTTAGAACAACTCACATTTTTTTTGCTGGGAAAAGTGTGGAACTACTTTTAGTTGCTTTATTATAAATTAATTGTCGAGTTATTTTGATGTCTAATTTTTTATTTAATAAAACATTAATTGAACCTATAAGTTCAGTCTATAGATTTTTAGCTAGGGGGCTATAGCCCCCCTAGGAAAATTGTCTAGCTACGCTAATGTGTAAAACAAGTATATACGGCCGTAAGTTCGACAAGGACGAAGCTTATGTACCCTGCACAATGGATTGCGTAGAAACTTTTTCTAAAAACTGCCATCCACAATCGAATTACTTGAGGGAAGGTAACGCTTGCCGATGGCAAGGTATCTTAAAACCTCCTAACACCGTCTTCTAAATTGTAAGTAAGTCCATACGTGGTATATATTAAATCAAAAAAGACCGATTAAATACGTCTATAATTCAGTTTGACAAACTTTTCTATAGAAATAAAATTTTAACAAAATTTTCTATAGAAATAAAATTTTAACAAAATTTTCTATAGAAATAAAATTTTCACAAAATTTTCTATAGAAATAAAATTTTCACAAAGTTTTCTATAGAAATAAAGTTTTGACAAAATTTTCTATAGAAATAAAATTTTAACAAAATTTTCTATAGAAATAAAATTTTAATAAAATTTTCTATAGAAATAAAATTTAGATAGATTATTTTCGGCTCGAGTGCCAACCATGATTATGAACTGATGTGGACCAATTTTTTGTGATTGGAGATCGGCTATATATAACTATAGACCGATATGGACCAATTTTGGTATGGTTGTTAGCGGCCGTATACTAGGAGCCACCGTGGTGCAATGGTTATTATTAATGCCCGCCTTGCATACACAGGGTCGTGGGTTCGATTCCTGCTTCGACCGAACACCAAAAAGTTTTTCACCGGTAGATTATCCCACCTCAGTAATGCTGGTGACATTTCTGAAGGTTTCAAAGCTTCTCTAAGTGGTTTCACTGCAATGTAGAACGCCGTTCGGACTCGGCTATAAAAAATGAGGTCCCTTGTCATTGAGCTTAACATGGAATCGGGCAGCACTCAGTGATAAGAGAGAAGTTCACCAATGTGGTATCACAATGGACTGAATAGTCTAAGTGAGCCTGATACATCGGGCTGCCACCTAACCTAACCTAACACCACGTTCCAAATTTGAACCGGTTCGTATGAATTTTGCTCCTCCAAGAGGCTCCGGAGGTCAAATCTGGAGAACGGTTTATATGGGGGCTATATATAATTATGGACCGATATGAACCAATTCTGGCACGGTTGTTAGAGACCATATACTAACACCATGTTCCAAATTTCAACCGAATCGGATGAATTTTGCTCCTACAAGAGGCTCAGGAGGAGAACGGTTCATATGGGGTCTACATATAATTATGGACCGATATGGACCAATTTTAGCATGGTTTTTAGAGACCATATACTAACACCGTGTACCAAATTTCAGCCGGTTCGGATGAAATGTACTTCTGTGTGAGGCTCCGCAAGCCAAATCTGGGGATCGGTTCATATGGGGGCTACATATAATTATGGACCGATGTGGACCAATTTTTGCATGGTTGTTAGAGACCATATACCAACACAACGTACCAAATTTCAGCAAGATGGGATGAAATTTGCTTCTCTTTGGGGCTTCGCAAGCCAAATCTGGGGATCGGTTTATATGGGGCTATATATAATTATGGACCGATGTGGACCAATTTTTGCGTGATTGTTAGAGACCATATACAAACACCACGTACCAAATTTTAGCCGGATCGGATGAAATATGCTTCTGTTAGAGGCACCGTATGCCAAATCTGAGGGTCCGTTTATATGGGGACTATACGTAAAAGTGGACCGATATGGCCCATTTCAATACCATCCGAGCTACATCAATAACAACTACTTGTGACAATTTTCAAGTCGATAGCTTGTTTCGTTCGGAAGTTAGCGTGATTTCAACAGACGGACGGACGGACATGCTCAGATCGACTCAGAATTTCACCACGACCCAGAGTATATATACTTTATGGGGTCTTAGAGCAATATTTCGATGTGTTACAAACGGAATGACAAAGTTAATATACCCCCCATCCTATGGTGGAGGGTATAAAAAATACTGATAAAAATAAAAATAGAAATTGGGAAAATGTTTTGTTTTTTTTAGTTTTTTAAATTTCTTCGTCCAAATGAACTTTCAAGACACAACTTCTGAAGTAATGCAAAGGTCCCAAAAATGTAGTACTTCCGTCCTATGACAAGCCCATGTAAAATTCATTGGAGATGATCCAAGTTTACACTACAATTTTTGAAATATGAAAGTCGTCAACTCATATTCTCAGAATTACAATAGAAATATGTGCATAACATAGCGCCATTAATATAAAATTGGACTTTTTCGAAAAAAAAATTCGGTTAATCGATTTTGGCCAACATCAAAGTATTATTTTCAAAAATACAAAGATTCGGTTGCTTGAATTTAAATATTGCATTGTTTTTTATTATTATTTATATAGTTATTTATTTTTTTGGAAAAATTTAATTTTCATTTTTTTATTATTTATGTATTTATCTATTATTTTTGGAGAAAATTCTATTTTCGACTTTTGTATCCTTACGTGGGACAATATCACGAGAATCATCTTTCTTTTGCAATAGGACATCTCACTTTTTTGAGATATACGGTGGAGAGTAGGAGGAATATATATGGATAGCATATAAAATATTCGGTTAATCTCAACTTAGCTCACTTTTTCTTTTCTTTTGCTATCAGCAATATTTTGGTAAAAGGGATTTAGTGGTTCTGTTTTCCAATGTTTTTGATTGTTTTTTTTTTTTTTATCGAGATCTTTTTTTTTGTTTTTTCTCTATGGAAATTATTCACAAACACTTTTGCTGGACGTATTTGTTCGGAAGTTTGAATTCGTTTGGCTTTGCTGTTATTTTATTTAATTCCGTATATTTTTATGCATATCACAAAAAATCATAAATAAATTGTTCAACATTTATAGTCACACTCTTGGACGCACATTTAAATACATATACCAAAAAAAAATCACAAATTTTCACAGTTTTTCCCCAAAGGCCACAAAAAATAAAATGTGTTATAGTTTTCCTCGTTTTTTTTTTTTTGAGATATCCGGTACCGACGAATTTTAAACTTTATGCGATATTTTCTCCACTTGTCTCTTTCTGTAACAGCGAACGGTCATCGTTTATTTGGTAACTGTCATTGCTGTCACTCATTTTTATATGGCTGCGAAAAGTAATTTGTGGCTTTTTGATTGGCAACTACAAACGCAACAACACGATCAACTATGGACTGCAGAAATTATTTGGAGACTTTTTCAACGATTGTACGTTCTTTGGTTTTGTATAGGGGGCAAATATTTGTTGCGTTTATTGCTTCAGTTGTGAGATTTTTTTATTTATCGTTGATTGGTAACTCTCTGGTAATTGATGACGTTGAACATTTATTTTTATTCATCTGATTTGTTTTGTTTGATCCGCTATTAAGTTGAGTCTATGTCAACATTTTATTTCTATAGAAATTTTTTTCCAAATTTTATTTTATTGAAAATTTTGTCAACATTTTATTTCTATAGAAAATTTTGTCAAAATTTTATTTCTTTTTTTCAAAATTGTATTTTTAGAAAATTTTGTTTCTATCTATTTTATTTCTATCGAAAATTTTGTCAAAATTTTATTTCTAAAGAAATTTTTTTTTAAATTTTATTTCTATAGAAAATTTTGTCAAAATTTTATTTCTATAGAAAATGTTGTCAAAATTTTATTTCTATAGAAAATTTTATTTCCATATAAAATTTTTCGAAATTTAATTTCTATAGAAAATTTTGTCAAAATTTTATTTCTATAAAAGATTTTGTCAGAATTTAATTTCTATAGAAAATTTTGACAAAATTTTATTTCTATAGAAAATTTTGTCAAAATTTAATTTCTATAGAAAATTTTGTCAATATTTTATTTCTATAGAAAATTTTGTCAAAATTTAATTTCTATAGAAAATTTTGTCAATATTTTATTTCTATAGAAAATTTTGTCAAAATTTTATTTCTGTAGAAACATTTGTGGACATTTTATTTCTATAGAAACATTTGTGAAAATTTTATTTCGATATATATATTTTTTTTAATTTTATTTCTATAGAACATTTTGTTGTCAACATTTTATTTCTGTAGAAACCTTTGTCAAAATTTTATTTCTATAGAAAATTTTGTCAAAATAATATTTCTATAGAAAATTTTGTCAAAATAATATTTCTATAGAAAATGTTGTCAAAATTTTATTTCTATAGAAAATTTTGTCAAAATTTATTTCTGTAGAAAAATTTGTAAAAATATTATTTCTATAGAAAATTTTGTCAAAATTTTATTTCTATAGAAAAATTAGTCAAAATTTTATTTCTACAGAACAATTTGTGAATATTTTATTTCTATAGAAAAAATTGTGTAAATTTTATTTCTATATATATTTTTTTTTCAAAAATGTATTTCTATAGAAAATTTTTTTAAAATTTAATTTCTATAGAAAAATTTGTTAAAATTTTATTTCTATAGAAAATTTGTCAAAATGTTATTTCTATAGAAAATTTTGTTAAAATTTTATTTCTATGGAAAATGTTGTCAAAATTTTATTTCTATAGAAAAATTAGTCAAAATTTTATTTCTACAGAAAAATTTGTGAAAATTTTATTTCTATAGAAAAAATTGTGTAAATTTTATTTCAATATATTTTTTTTTCAAAAATGTATTTCTATAGAAAATTTTGTCAAAATTTTATTTCTATTGAAAAATTTGTTAAAATTTTAGTTCTATAGAAAATTTTGTCAAAATTTTATTTCTATAGAAAATTTTGTTAAAATTTTATTTCTATAGAAACTTTTGTCAAAATTAAATTTCTATAGAAAATTTTGTCAAAATTTTATTTCTATAGAAAATTTTGTTAAGATTTTATTTCTATAGAAAATTTTGTAAACATTTTATTTCTATAGAAAATTTTGTCAAAATTTTATTTCTATATAAGTTTTTTCAAAATTTTATTTCTATAGGAAATTTTTTCAAAATTTTATTTCTAAAGAAAATTTTGTCAAACTTTTTTTTCTATACAAAATTTTTTTAAAATTTTATTTCTATAGAAAATTTTGTCAAAATTTTATTTCTATATAATTTTTTTTAAAAATTTATTTCTATATAATTTTTTTTCAAAAATTTATTTCTAATAATTTTTTTTCAAAAATTTATTTCTATAGAAAATTTTGTCAAAATTTTATTTCTATAGAAAATTTTGTCAACATTTCTATAGAAAATGTTGTCAAAATTTTATTTATATAGAAAATTTTGTCAAAATTTTATTTCTATAGAAATTTTGTCAAAATTTGATTTCTATAATTTTTTTTTTCAATATTTTAGTTCTATCGAGAATTTTATCAAAATTTAATTTCTATATATTTTTTTCAAAAATATATTTCTATAGAAAATTTTGTCAAAATTTTATTTCTATAATTTTTTTTCAAAATTTTAGTTCTATAGGAAATTTTATCAAAATTTTATTTCTATATAATTTTTTTCAAAAATTTATTTCTATAGAAAATTTTGTCAATTTTTTTTTAAGTAACTCTTAATTGGAGAGGATTATTTTGCAAAATCTACCAAAACGTCAAAAATTCTACCAATCTACCAAAAAGTACAAAAAGCTTCCATTTTTGGTAGAATTCTACTAATTTTGGCAACGGTGATTAAGCTCCCAGTAGTGCATTCAATGGAGTTTTATCTCTCGGTAGTGTAATTAGTGGAGGTAAGCTCCCGGTAGGGGTGTTAAACTCCCGATAGTGTAGTTAGTGGAGTTAAGCTCCCATAACAGCAGTCTGGTGGTGTGCAGTCGTAGTAATAGAGGAGATGCTTTTCCTGACCCATATTTTCGTGTTCGTGGAAGGGCGAAGCGGTCGTCACTAAAGAAGTCTGGCTATAAGTTATTAATTACTATTATTATTCAAATAAAATAAATGTATTCTTTGTGTTCGTAGATCGCTTGTTTCATTTAATTTTCACTTGGAAGGTACAAAATCAATAACTTTTTGTGACGACCCTATAGTGAAAAAAAGCATGCCCGGTTCCAAAGATTTTGTCTTTACTTTAACAATGTTGGTATTGATTCTGAGCCAAAGAAGCGGGGAATACATGTAAGGATACTTTTAAGACACAATTCCATTTTAAATTTGGGTTTTGTGTACTTGCTAGGAAGCAAATTTTAATTTTTCTTTTTTTCAACTTTTTTTTCTTCATATGCTATCAAAGTCTTTTAAAACGAGTTAACGACAACTTTATTTTCCATATTAAGACTTCCAGTAGAAATTATGCGTTGTTTCCAGTAAAAAACGTCTTTAAAATAGTATTGAAAAACATGTCCTATTTTTGAACGATTTTTTGCTTTGTAGTCAAGATGCAAAAAGACACCAAATTTAAAGACCATTTCATTAATTTTAAATATTTTTTCTGAATTATTGAAGTCAAGTTGAACTTTCCCCAAAAACTTTTTCTTTCATGTTATGATACCCATTTTTAAGTCAAATCACTTAATTATAAGGACAGTACGACTTCATTGAAAAGTTTAACGACTTTTGGACAAAGAAATAAACTTTCTAGTAGAGAAATGTGTCTTCTATGCTAAGCAATTTGCATTCGTATTTTAAGGACATTATATCTTTGACCTCACGACAATTTTTTTTTTTTTTCAGTATGGTAGGGTCGTCTCAGCGTATTGGTCGTAAATAGCCAAATTCAACATTTATTAGAGCAGCTTCCGTTTTTAAAAATAAATGTCAATGGTTCAGAAGATATAAATTCTTAAAAGTATTTTTCGTAACTGAATAGGGTAACCTCATACTTCATATCATTTGAGTTAATTGCAATAATACTTGACATTGATTTGATTCCTTTAAAGTACTTTCTTTTAGTTGCCTGAGATAAGATAAGGTGTCATCGAAATTTGGAGAAATTATTGTCTTTTAAGTGAGACGTCAGTTATCTTTCATTAGCGTATGGCGTATTCAATTCACTATTACTCAGTTATATTGGACATATTTAGTTATCATTGGTTATTTTTAACAAATTATTTATATTTATGCCAACAAATAAATATACACTGACAAAATGTCGGGAGATATACGAGCACGTTAGTTTTCATTTACATTTGTAATTATTAACAAGTATATACGGCCGTAAGTTTGGCCAGCCCTAAGCTTATGTACCCTCCACCATGGATTGCGTAGACTGTCATCCACAATCGAATTACTTTAGTTGCGGTAACGCTTGCTGATGGCAAGGTATCTTAAAACGTCCTAATACCGTCTTCTAAATTGTAAGTAAGTCCATACTTGGTATATATTAAATCAAAAAATACCGATTAAATACGTATATAATTCAGTTTGACAAAATTTTCTAAAGAAATAAAATTTTAACAAAATTTTCAATAGAAATAAAATTTTAACAAAATTTTCTATAGAAATAAAATTTTGACAAAATTTTCTATAGAGATAAAGTTTTGACAAAATTTTCTATAGAAATAAAATTTTGACAAAATTTTCTATACAAATAAAATGTTGACAAAATTTTCTATGGAAATAAAATTTTGACAAAATTTTCTATGGAAATAAAATTTTGACAAAAGTTTCTATAGAAATAAAATTTTAGTAGATTATTTTTATATTTGTGGCAACCAAGCTTATGAACCGATATGGACCAATTTTTGTGTGATTGGAGATCGGCTATTTATAACTATAACAGATTGGCTGATAAGTCCCCGGTCTAATAAAGAAAAACAAATTTTTTTGTCAAAATTCGTTTGTACTATTCAACATAGTTCCCTTCAAGAGCGATACAACGATTATAACGACCTTCCAATTTTTTGATACCATTTTGGTAGTACTCCTTCGGATTTGCCCCAAAATAGGCCTCAGTTTCGGCATTCACCTCTTCATTGCAACCAAATTTTTCCATGCGAGCATCCTTTTGAGGTCTGAGAACAAGAAAAACTCGCTGGAGGCCAGATCTGGAGAATACGGTGGGTGGGGAAGCAATTAGAAGCCCAATTCATGAATTTTTGCCATCGTTCTCAATGACTTGTGGCACGGTGCGTTGTCTTGGTGGAACAACACTTTTTTCTTCTTCATATGGGGCTGTTTTGCCGCGATTTCGACCTTCAAACGCTCCAATAACGCCATATAATAGTTACTGTTGATGGTTTTTCCCTTCTCAAGATAATCGATAAAAATTATTCCATGCGCATCCCAAAAAAAAAAAAAACAGAGGCCATTACTTTACCAGCGGACTTTTGAGTTTTTCCACGCTTCGGAGACAGTTCACCGGTCGCTGTCCACTCAGCCGACTGTCGATTGGACTCAGGAGTGTAGTGATGGAGCCATGTTTCATCCATTGTCACATATCGACGGAAAAACTCGGGTGTATTACGAGTTAACAGCTGCAAACACCGCTCAGAATCATCAACACGTTGTTGGTTTTGGTCAATTGTGAGCTCGCACGGCACCCATTTTGCACAGAGCTTCCGCATATCCAAATATTGATGAATGATATGACCAACACGTTCCTTTGATATCTTTAAGGCCTCTGCTATCTCGATCAACTTCATTTTACGGTCATTCAAAATCATTTTGTAGATTTTTTGATGTTTTCGTCGGTAACCACCTCTTTCGGGCGTCCACTACGTTCACCGTCCTCCGTCCTCATTTCACCACGCTTGAATTCTGCATACCAATCAATTATTGTTTATTTCCCTGGGGCAGAGTCCGGAAACTCATTATCAAGCCAAGCTTTTGCTTCCACCGTATTTTTTCCCTTCAGAAAAAAGTATTTTATCAAAACACGAAATTCCTTTTCTTCCATTTTTTCACAATAACAAAAGTTGCTCCACAGAAGACGCTCTATCTCACAAACTAATTGACTTACAGACGTCAAATTTTGACACGAATCATTTGAAGGTTGGTACTATATAAAAATAATATGCATTTAATACTAGCGACGCCATCTATGTGTCAGACCGGGGACTTATCAGCCAAACTGTTATACCAAATTTCAGCCGGATCGGATGAAATTTGCTTCTCTTTGAGGCTCCGCAAGCCAAATCTGGGAATCGGTTTATATGGGGGTTATATATAATTATGAATCGATGTGGACCACTTTCTGCATGTTTGTTAGAGACCATATACCAAAACCATGTACCAAATTTCAGCCGGATCGGATGAAATATGCTTTTCTTAGAGGCTCCGCAAGCCAAATCTGAGGGTCCGTTTGTATGGGGGCTATACGTAAAAGTGGACCGATATGGCCCATTTGCAATACCATCCGACCTACATCAATAACAACTACTTGTGACTTGAAAAGTCGATAGCTTGTTTCGTTCGGAAATTAGCGTGATTTCAACAGACGGACGGACGGACATGCTTAGATCGACTCAGAATTTCACCACGACCCAGAATATATATACTTTATGGGGTCTTAGAGCAATATTTCGATGTGTTACAAACGGAATGACAAAGTTAATATACCCCCCATCCTATGGTGGAGGGTATAAAAAAATAAAATGATTTTCAAATCGAAAACGTAAAACAGTAACGGTCTTAACTCTTTGGATACAGCTATATTCCCTATTTACTCTCCTTAACTATATTCCTTACTCTAGAAGAAATAAAAATAAGCATAGCAAATGTAAAACTAATTATTTACATTACTTTCGTCACAGAAAAATGGCTTAAACTAATTTTCCAAAAACATCAATTGTCCAAAAAGTTTGCAAACATTTACTCTAAAACTTTGAATGAAATTGCCATGACTTACTTGTAATAACTACAAAATCTTACTGAGTATGCCCTAGCCATGCCAAGAAGGCCAATTACAAAAGTTTTTCACAAATAACTCGGTTTTCATTGGAATATTGTAGAGAGTCAGTTCATGTCATGATGATCGTGTATTGGTGTATTTGGAATGAAGCAACTTTGCCAATCCTCTTCCAAGATTTGTTCCGACCGAGAAATTTCCAAAAAAAAAAAAAATCATATTTATGGCGTTGACATCCGGCATAACAGTTGCCTATGATGATGCGAAACTTTTAATTGAAATTACAAAGTTTCATATTTATGCGTGAATTTGTAAATGTGTTGGCATATTTGGAGAAATTGGGATTTTGCTTTAGTATCAACTCCCTAAATGGGGAGTAAAGTTTAGGATATTATAAAATATTGAGTAGTTGAGGTACAAGCATATTTAAATAAATTTTGTCCAATTATATTCGAATTATTTTTATGGGGTTATTTGTCATTTTATATTGGAATAAGTTAAACATAATAGTCAGTAGCTCTATAGATATATATGTATTATTTTTGGTTCCTCCCTAATGTGTATTTTTCTATAGATAACCAAATGAAGAAAGAAGAGAGATAAGATATAATACCGGATACGCATGCACTTCATTCTTTAAAATTCAATACTACTTAAGCATACTTTTAGGGGTCGATTTTAGTTAGAGTATTATTCAGTGTTTAAATACAATCAAGACAGCCGACGATAATTTCTTTTATTAGTTATACGGAAAGCAATTCTAAACCATATTAGTGAGAACACTAGACTTTAATACTAGATTCACACTAGGCATGAGATCACAATTATTAGCACCAAAATCTTTTTACACATTTCAAGGATTCCTAATAGCAAACAAGTATACATGGCCGTAAGTTCGGCCAGGCCGAATCTTATGTACCCTCCACCATGTATTGCGTAGAAACTTCTACGAAAGACTGTCATCCACAATCGAATTACTTGGGTTGTGGTATCTTAAATTGTGAGTAAGGCCATACGTGGTATATAATAGACAAAAAAGTTATGTATAGTTAAGTCTACAAATAATTACGAATCGATATGGACTTTTTGCACGGTACGTAGGGAGCCAGAATTGAAATACCGGGGTCGCTTATATTTATGTGGGCTATATACAATTATGAACTTGATATGGAATAAATTCAACAGACGACGCAAAGAAAGTATTATCGAACTTCGAGCGGGACGATGTGCAATGAGACACTCGTAGTACGATTAGCGCCTATCTGTATACAGTAGATGCTGGTGATGTCCAAAGTCTCAGTCAGTCGCCTATCCGAGTCTGCCTTTGGTCGGCAAAACGGCCACCATATAAATAGGGCACACAATGAAGTGACTGCGAATTGTCACTGCCTGAATGAAATAAACAATTAATTTCTTGTCACCAAAAATCACTCTTACGTACTAAGCGGTTGAACATATGACCTAGTGGTGGGTTTTGCGTGTGTTTAGTGTTGGTTGGTTGACTTTTGGGTGACGTAAGTAGCGTTAATAATGTAATGCAAAATGGACTAAGTCACTTTACGTACGTCGATTTTGGCACGTTACGTTTCGGTCCAACTATGATGAGGTTAGTGCATCCACCTCATTTCCTATTCGGCACAGATGTGATTTCAATTCTAGGTGCCACGGTCCTCCTGACTGCCTTCCTACTCTCCTTGAGTAGTTATTCAGTTATTTTTCTTATCTAGGTGACCTCATAATATTTTCGTCGCCTTTCTTCCGTTCATTGTATTGGTACACATAGGTTTATGTGTCTCACGGGCGCATTCATCCAAATCAACCAGCGTTCATTTGCCTTTTCGATTCCTTTTATTCCTGCATTTCCCGGCATCCATATATGTCCAGTCCCGTCCTCTCAGCCATCTTCGATCCACTGACGTAGCAGTTATTTCCCTCTGGTATCTATTCAGGGCTCACATTCCCCCATAACATTACTGGTGTCATTTCACCCATGATCTCACTTATTATCTTTTGAGGGACTTTATTGTTTGGTACATTAGTAGCATTCTTTATGGTTTGGTAAATTTTGAAAAATATTCTGCTCCAATTAAGAGGTACTTCAAACATTTTATATAGGAATATAATTTTGACAAAATTGTCTATAGAAATATTTATTTATTTATTTATAACTTAATTTATTATAATTACAAATTATAATAAACTTATTTATACGGGCACTAGAAACTAGAGGCTATCGGCCTAGATAAATAAAATTTTGACAACATTTTCTATAGAAATAAAATGTTGACTAAATTTTCCATAGAAATAACATTTTGACAAAAAAAATCACAACATTTCCTATAGCAATAAAATTTTAACAAAATTTTCAATAAGAATAAAATTTTAACAAAATTTTCTATAAAAATAAAATTACACAAAATTTTCTATAGAAATAAAATTTGAGAAAATTTTATATAGAAATAAAATTTTAACGTTTTCTTTTCTTTTTCTTTTTTATCGTTTTCTAAATTGGGAGTTAGCCCATACGTGGTAGAGAGCCAGAATTGAAATATGGGGTCGCTTATATGGGGGCTATATACAATTATGAACTTGATATGGACAAATTTTTGTGTGATTGGAAATCGATTTATCTGAGGGATATATATAACTATAGACCGATAACGGTTGTTAACGACCACATACTAGCACAATGTACCAAATTTCAACTCACTCGGATGAAATTTGCTCCTCCAAGAGGCTCCAAAATCAAATATCGGGATCGGTTTATATGGGGCTATATATGATTATGGACTGATATGGACCACTTTTGGCATGGTTGTTAAATATCATATACGATCACCACGTACCAAATTTCAAGAAGATCGGATGAATTTTGCTTCTCCAAAAGGCACCGGAGGTCAAATCTGGGGATCGGTTTATATGGGAGCTATATATAATTATGGGCTATTAGGAACCAATTCCTGCATGGTTGTTGGATACCATATACTAACATCACGTACCAAATTTCAACCGAATGGGAAGAATTTTGCTCTTCCAAGGGGCTCTGGAGGTCAAATCTGGGGATCGGTTTATATGGGGCCTATATATAATTATGGTCCGATTTCGACCTATTTTTGCATGGGAGTTTGAGGCCATATATTAACACCACGTACTAAATTTCAACTGAATCAGATGAATTTTGGTCTTCCAAGAGGCTCCGGAGGTCAAATCTGGTGAGCGGTTCATATAGGGGCTATATATAATTATGGACCGATGTGGACCAATTTTTGCACGGTTGTTAGAGACCATATACTAACACCATGTACCAAATTTCAGCCGGATCGGAAGAAATTTTCATCTCTTAGAGGCCTCGCAAGAGACCATATACTAACACCATGTACAAAATTTCAGCCGGATCGGATGAAATTTGCTTCTCTTAGAGGCTCCAAAAGCCAAATCTGGTGACCGGTTTATATGGGGGCTATATATAAATATGAACCGATGTGGACCAATGTTTGCATGGTCATTAGAGACCATATACTAATACCATGTACCAAATTTCAGCCGGATCGGATGAAATTTGCTTCTCCTAGAGGCTCCGCAAGCCAAATCGGGGGATCGGTTTATATGGGGCTAATATAATTACGGACCGATGTGGACCAATTTTGGCATGGTTGTTAGAGATCATATGGTGACACCATGTACCAAATTTCAGCCGGATCGGATGAAATTTGCTTCTCTTGAAGTCCCCGCAAGCCAAATTTGGGGGTCCGTTTATATGGGGGCTATACGTAAAAGTGGACCGATATGACCCATTTGCAATGCCATCCGACCTACATCAATAACAACTACTTGTGCCAAGTTTCAAGTCAATAGCTTGTTTCGTTCGGAAATTAGCGTGATTTCAACAGACGGATGGACGGACATGCTCAAATCGACTCAGAATTTCACCATGACCCAGAATATATATACTTTATGGGGTCTTAGATCAATATTTCGATGTGTTACAAACGGAATGACAAAGTTAATATACCCCCATCCTATGGTGGAGGGTATAATAAAACAAATGAAGACAGAGGAAGCACGCTCAAAATAATCCTAGCCAACTGCACTCAAATCGATGATTTGACTTTGGCAAAGGAAAAGTAAATATTTGTATCAAATGTTTCTAGGCAAAGCCGACTATCGAGAACCTCTTTTCGGGAGGTTCTAGTGTAATTTACATTGGGTTTAGTAAATAACCTAACCTTTGAAATAAAATTTCAACAACATTTTCTATAAAAATAAAATTACACAAAATTTTCTATAGAAATAAAATTTGAGAAAATTTTTTATAGAAATAAAATTTGAGAAAATTTTCTATAGAAATAAAATTTGAGAAAATTTTCTATAGAAATAAAAATTTAAACAAAATTTTCTATAGAAAAAAATTGCTGCAAGTAGAGGATGCTGATAAAGAATATGGTAATTCCGAAAAGGCTGTCCATCCAACAATCATCTTGTAGTCATAGAGCCTTGCCCAAATAAATTTGACAAAAATATTTTCCCTCTGTTGCTTAAGCTGCTCTTGTAGTTTAGTCGACGTAATGGTATTAAGCTGAGATCAAAACAACAAATATAAAAAAAATCAACAAAATTTTCTATAGAAATACAATTTTGAAAAAATTTTCTTTAGAAATAAAATTAAAAAAAAAAAATTCTTTAGAAATAAAATTTTGACATCATTATACCCTGCGACACACTGTGGAACAGGGTATTATAAGTTAGTGCATATGTTTGCAACACCCAGAAGGAGACGAGATAGACACATGGTGTCTTTGGCAAAAATGCTCAGGGTGGGCTCCTGAGTCGATATAGCCATGTCCGTCTGTCCGTGAACACATTTTTGTAATCAAAGTCTAGGTCGCAGTTTTAGTCCAATCGACTTCAAATTTGACACAAGTATGTGTTTTGGCTCAGAATAGAACCCTATTGATTTTGGAAGAAATCGGTTCAGATTTAGATATAGCTCCCATATATATCTTTCGTCCGATTTACACTCATATGACCACAGAGGACAATTTTTTGCTCCGATTTAGTTGAAAATTTGCACAGGGAGTAGAATAAGCATTGTAGCCATGCGTGCAAAATGTGGTTGAAATCGGTTCAGATTTAGATATAGCTCCCATATATACACAGAAAAAAATTTCACGACAAATTTTCCAAATAAAATTTTAATTGAGTTTTAAAAAATATTCAATTAAAAATTTAATTGAATCAACAAATTTTTTAATTGAAACAAAAATCAATCACAAAAATTAATAGTATCAATTAATTTTTTAATTGGATCAATTAATTTTTTAATTGACCTTCAATTAATTTTTTAATTGATACTATCATTTCTGTGATTGAAGACATTTCAATTAAAAAACAAGTATATACGGCCGTAAGTTCGGCCAGGCCGAAGGTTATGTACCCTCCATCATGGATTGCGTAGAAACTTCTTCTAAACACTGCCATCCAGAATCGAATTACTTAAGTTGCGGTAACGCTTGCCGATGGCAAGGTATCTTAAAACCTCCTAACACCATCTTCTAAATTGTATGTAAGTCCATACGTGGTATATATTAAATCAAAAAAGATCGATCCAATACGTATATAATTCAGTTTGACAAAGTAGACATAAAATTTTTACAAAATTTTCTACTGAAATAAAATTTTAACAAAATTTTCTATAGAAATAAAATTTTCACAAAATTTTCTATAGAAATAAAAATTTTGACAAAATTTTCTATAGAAAGAAATTTTTGACAAAAATTTCTACAGAAATAAAATTTTAACAAAATTTTCTATAGAAATAAACTTTTGACAAAATTTTCTATAGAAATAAAATCGTGGTAGATTATTTTTGGCTCGAGTGGCAACCATGATTATGAACCGAATAAAATTTGAACAAAATTTTCTATAGAAATAAAATTTTGACAAAATTTTCTATAGAAATAAAATTCTGACAATGATGAAAATTTTATTATGAACCGAATAAAATTTTGACAAAATTTTCTCTAGAAATAAAATTTTGACAAAATTTTCTATAGAAATAAAATTTAGGTAGATTATTTTTGGCTCTAGTGGCAACCATGATTATGAACCGATATGGACCAATTTTTGTGTGATTGGACCAATTTTGGTATGGTTGTTAGCGACCATATACTAACACCACGTTCTTAATTTGAACCGGATCGGATGAATTTTGCTCCACCAAGAGGCTCCGGAGGTCAAATCTGGAGAACGTTTTATATGGGGGCTATATATAATTATGGACCGATATAGACCAATTCTGCCACGGTTGTTAAAGATCATATACTAACACCACACTGAAAAAAAGCATACCCGGTTCCAAAGATTTTGTCTTTACTTTAAACAATTTGGTATTGATTCCGAGCCAAAGAAGCGGAGAAAACAAGTAAGGATACTTTTAAGACACAATTTTCTTTTAAAATCAAGTTTGGTGTACTTGCTTCTAGGAAGCATATTTTAATTTTTCGCTTTTTCAGCTTTTTTTCTTCATATGCTATCAAAGTCCTTTAAAAACAAGTTAACGACGACTTTATTTTCCAAATTAAGACTCGACTTCTAGTAAAAATTATGCTGTGTTTCAAGTAAAAAAGTCTTTAAAATAAAGTGTTTAAAAACATGTCCTATATTTGAACGATTTTTTGCTTTGCAGTTAAGATGCAAAAAGACAACAAATTTAAAGACAATTTCATTAAATTTAAATATTTTTTCTAAATTATTAAAGTCAAGTTGACCTTAGCCCAAACATTTTTTCTTTCATGTTATGATATCCATTTTTAAATCAAATCACTTAATTATAGGGACAATACGACTTCATTGAAAAGTTTATCGACTTTTGGTCAAGGAAAAAAAACTTCATAGTAGAGAAATGCGTCTTCTATGCTAAGCAAAATTTGCATTCGTATTTTAAAGACATGAAATCTTTGACCTCACGACAATATTTTTTTTCAGTGCATGTTCCAAATTACAACAGGATTGGATGAAATTTGCTTCTCTTGGAGACTTCGCAAGTCAAATCTGGATATCGGTTTATATGGGCGCTATATATAATTATGGACCGATGTGGACCAATTTTTGCACGGTTGTTAGAGATCATATACCAATACCATGTACCAAATTTCAGCCGGATCGGATGCAATTTGCTTCTCTTTGAGGCTTCGCAAGCCAAATCTGGAGATCGGTTTATATGGGGTCTATATATAATTATGGACCAATTTTTGCATGATTGTTAGAGACCATATACCAACACCATGTACCAAATTTCAGCCGGATCGGATGAAATATGCTTCTCTTAGAGGCTCCACAAGCCAAATCTGGGGATCGGTTTATATGGGGACTATATATAATAAGGACCGATATGGACCAATTTTTGCATGGTTGTTAGAGACCATATATCAACATCATGTACCAAATTTCAGCCGTATCGGATGAAATTTTCTTCTCTTTGAGGCTCGGCAAGCCAAATCTGGGGATCGGTTTATATGGGGGCTATATATAATTATGGACCGATGTGAACCAATTTTTGCACGGTTGTTAGAGACCATATACTAACACCATGTATCAAATTTCAGCCGGATCGGATGAAATTTGCTTCTCTTTTAGGCTCCGCAAGCCAAATCTGGGGATCGGTTTATATGGGGGCTATATATAATTATGGACCGATGTGGACCAATTTTTGCATGGTTGTTGGAGACCATATACCAACACCATATACCAAATTTCAGCTGGATCGGATGAAATATGCTTCTGTTAGAGGCTCCACAAGCCAAATCTGAGGGTCCCTTTATATGGGGGCTATACGTAAAAGTGGACCGATATGGCCCATTTTCAATACCATCCGACCTACATCGATAACAACTACTTGTGCCAAGTTTCAAGTCGATAGCTTGTTTCGTTCGGAAGTTAGCGTGATTTCAACAGACGGACGGACGGACGGACGGACATGCTTAGATCGACTCAGAATTTCACCACGACCCAGAATATATATACTTTATGGGGTCTGAGAGCAATATTTCGATGTGTTACAAACGGAATGACAAAGTTAATATACCCCCATCCTATGATGGAGGGTATAATTAATTGGATCAATTAATTTCGTGATTGAATCAGAAAATTTTTTTTGTGTGTAGCTTTCGCCCGATTTACATTCATATGACCACAGAGGCCAACTTTTAACTCCGATTTAGTTGAAATTTTGCACAGGGAGTAGAATTAGCATTGTATATTGAGTCTATATTGAGTCTATAGATTTTGTAGAAGTCTATCGAATTCTGTCCAGATCGAGTGATATTTAAATGTATGTATTTGGGACAAACCTTTATATAGCCCCCAACACATTTGACGGATGTTATATGATATCGAAAATTTAGATCTACAAAGTGGTGCAGGGTATAATATAGTCGGCCCCGCCCGACTTTAGACTTTTCTTACTTGTTTTTTCGTAATTGTTGGTAAATTTTCTTCAAATTTTGTCTATATAAAAAAAATTGGCAAATTTTCCTATAGAAAGAAAATTTTGACAAAATTTTCTATAGAAAAAAATTACAAAATTTTCTATAGAAATAATATTTTAACAAAATTTTCTATATAAATAAAATTTTGAGAAAATTTTCTATAGAAATAAAATTTTGACATCAGTTTTTCGTAGTTTTTGTTAAAATTTTCTCCAAATTTCGGTAGTTTATACCCCTTTTTATATTCTTCTTCTTCCGATTGGAGGACGATATCCATATAAAATTAATACGACGACAAATAAGGAATATGAAAAACCCATTGTCATTGTTTGATTTTTTTTGATACATATCTACGTTAATTTCATCAATATTACAGTTGACTGCCGCCTTAATTTTTTATTATTCCAAAATTAATATGAACATCTTTCTATCCTGTGGTCGATCGTATAAGCAATTTGTGACAATGTGTCCCTAAACAATATATGATCATCATAAACCCATTTCTTCAATGTTATAAAATGTCTTAGAGGAATCATTTCAGCATGGCAATGACATTAAATTATTAGCAATCAGAATTACTGACATATATGGTATATGGTAATAAATTGTGTGAAGGTAGCTGAATCCATCAAACAAACAAAAAAATGATTAAGGCAATTAGACAACGTTTAAAGGCTTATCAATTCGCATGAAACAACAACAAGAAAAATTCGGTTAAAAATTAATAATCAAAACGTAACGTAAAAATACCAATGAATAGATTAAATTGTGTATCAATTGTCATTTAAATCAGCGATACATGGCCAATATAGCTTCACCTATAGAAAAGAACAAAAGGCAGAGGGGGGAGTGAAGGCCCCAAAAAACGTTGTTTTTTTTTGTTTTTCGTCAATGATAAGTCTGACAAATCAAAGCTGTTTTTTATGTGCTTGATTTGATTTGAGTAACGTGAAATGTTATAAAAATAAGTGGCAAATTGAAAAATGAAAACAGTTGGATTTTCTAAACTAATTTAAAAACAATTACGTTGCTGGATTTAACGTTTTTTTTTTTTTTGTACGAAAGAAAGGAATAACAATGGTAAAAGGTAAGAGAAGCTGGGTTTTTTCGATTTTTGTTTTGTGTAGATAATATTCACATAAATCAATATCTTCTAGATTCTTTGCTTTTTGCCAGTATTTTGGTTTTAGCAGCAGCTGTTGTTATCCATATTCATGCTCAAAGTATCATCGAGGGCTGTGTATCTGAAACGGAACTCTGGGGTTCTGTGGATGGCACCAAATTCTATTTCTGCCTTGGTGATAATATGGCTTTGGAACAATCTTGTGATCCTGGTACATTCTTTGTGAAAAATACCACTGTAGCTGGTTGTGTTCCTGTTGCGGATGTCGATGATAAATGCATCTACCATGATGGACCTCCCACATGTACTGGTGAAAGTCTATACCAACCCCAGCCCCATGAAATGCCTAACAATTTTTATCTGTGTACCATGAATGGAGCTGAACCTCAGGTTATGAAATGCCCCGATGAAAAAGCTTTCGTTAACCAGAATGGTTATTTGGGATGTTTCGATTGGAGTAATTGGCGTGAAATTCGTGGATGTGTCAATGAATAGGTCATCATGAAGTGTACAAAAAATTCTGTAAAGTCTTTTCTGAACTAAGTGGAATTTTATTGAAAAATGTTTGCAGTTATTTAATATAATAAGAAAACAACAATGATATTATATACCAAATTTTTTTCACATACATCCTAATCATGGACTCTGGTCAACACCCCGAATATCAAAGATAATAACAAAATTAAGATTTTAATCATAATGAAACTTCAAATGATTTTTTTTTGTCAATAACAACGGAATAGATTATCACAATTATATGGTATTTTTGATTTCATTGGAATTGTTGACGTATCTCGAATTTTTTAATCACTAGCTATATCTACCTTAAACAATATAAGAAATCTAAAAATCAAATGACATATTTTAATTTGGATTTAGAATATCAACAGAAGTTAATATTTATTATAACTTGCATCTTATGGATCGAGTATAGTTGCACTGTGTCTCAATTGATTTTCAAGAAAGTTGACGGGGATCCCATTGATTTGGACATTATTCTACCCACCACTATAGAATGGTGATGGGTATAATAATATCGAAATATCGATTTCCGACTATATATATATATATATATATATATATATATATATATATATATATATATATATATATATATATATATATATATATATATATATATATATATATATATATATATATATATATATATAAATATATATATATATATACTTGGTCAGGGAGAAATTATAAGCCGATATAAGCCTGTCCGTCTGGCCGTCAGTCTATTGTAATCACGCTACAGTCTTCAATAATAGTGCTATCGTCCAATTTGGCACAGATTAGTATTTTGTCTGCACGCAGGCCAAGTTCGAAGGTGAGCTATATCGGTCCAGCTTTTGATATAGCTCCCACATAAACCGATCCCCCGTTTTGGGGTATTGGGCTTCTAGAAACCGTAGTTTTTATTCAATTTGTCTGAACTTCGAAATCTAGGGGCATTTTAGAACTACACATACAAAAAAATTTCACGAAAATTTTTCCAATTAAAATTTTAATTGAGTTTTATAAAATATTCAATTAAAAATTTAATTGATTCAACAAATGTTTTAATTGAAACAAAAATCAATCACAAAAATAATAGTATCAATTAATTTTTTAATTGGATCAATTAACATTTTAATAGACCTTCAATTAATTTTTTAATTGATACTATCATTTCTGTGATTGAAGACATTTCAATTAAAAATTAATTGGATCAATTAATTTCGTGATTGAATCAGAAAAAAAATTTTTTGTGTGCAAATAGGTGTGCCGAAAATGGTGTGAATTGGACCGATTTGGAATAGCCCCCTTAAAGACCGATCTCCCGATTTTACTTTTGGGGTTCTAGTAACCGTAGATTTTATCCAATTAGCCTAAAATTGGAAATCTAGAGGTATTTTAGAACCACAAATATATGTGTTGATAATAGTGTGTATCGGTCCATGTTTGAGTATAGCCCCCATATAGACCGATCTCTCGATTTTAGCACCATCAAAAGGTGTGAATCGGTCCATGTTTTGGAATAGCCCCCTTATAGACCGATCTCCCGATTTTATTTCTTGGGCTTCTAGAAACCGTAGTTTTTATTCGATTTGCCTAAAATTGGAAATCTAGAGGTATTTTAGAACCACAAATATATGTGTCGAAAATGGTGTGTATCGGTCCATGTTTTGGTATAGCCCCCATATAGACCGATCTCCTGATTTTACTTCTTAGGCTTCTAGAAACCGCACACAGAGAAAAGAATGGTTGGAATTCGGTTATTCTTATGAACATTCTATATTTAGAAATAAATATTAGTTGTTTATACCAATTTTCTGTATTTCCATATATTTATTCATACCGGTAAGCATTTGATGAGATTTTCAACAGATTTTCTATTGTGCCACAACATAAATGGTTGTAGTAACCAAATTTACCTCCTTTGAAAAATTTAGAGTGGTATTGGTTGATACGACCATCCGTAAGGAAAAATTTTAACTATCATTTAGTAACCACCATGGTTAGGTTAGGTTAGGTTATGTGGCAGCCCGATGTATCAGGCTCACTTAGACTATTCAGTCCATTGTGATACCACAGTGATGAACTTCTCTCTTATCACTGAGTGCTGTCCGATTCCATGTTAAGCTCAATGACAAGGGACCTCCTTTTTATAGCCGAGTCCGAACGGTGTTCCACATTGCAGTGAGACCACTTAGAGAAGCTTTGAAACCCTCAGAAATGTCACCAGCATTACTGAGGTGGGATAATCCACCGCTGAAAAACTTTTTTGGTGTTCGGTCGTAGCAGGAATCGAACCCACGACCTTGTGTATGCAAGGCGGGCATGGTAAATATATTTATATATTATATTTAAAATATTTATAAAATGTCATTTGTTTTTTTTTGAAGAAGAATAAAGAATTTTATTTTTAAATTTTAATTGGAGGCAACGATAACAAAAACATAAAATTTTATCATCTCTTCGCAATGAATGGGAATCACAGTACAGCATGAATGGTATAAAAAATGTTTTCTCGGGGAAAATAAATTCAAAACAAAATTCAAAATAACTCAATAATCTTAATATCTATTTAGCATGTATCAAAAATAACCGTGGAGGTTGAGGAGGTTCCCGAAAACATTTATGATTTATAATTAGATGTGTAGGTATATTTGAGACATTTTTACAATTTTACAAATGGGCTGGACCTCTCCAAGACATTTGGCGAATTGTGAATTTATGTTCACAAATAGGGTGGTTTGTAATTATTTGCAATCTGCTAGTAACCGATTTTCACCATTAACATAAGGCCGGGCCGATGTTCTATCGCATTTAGTTGATTTCAACACGAACATATACCATTCCATTTATTAATAAATTTTTATTTTATTATACCCTACACCATAGGATTGGGGTATATGAACTTTGTCATTCCGTTTGTAACACATCGAAATATTGCTCTAAGACCCCATAAAGTATATATATTCTGGGTCGTGGTGAAATACTGAGTCGATCTGAGCATGTCCGTCCGTCCGTCCGTCTGTTGAAATCACGCCAACTTCCGAACGAAACAAGCTATCGACTTGAAACTTGGCACAAGTAGTTGTTATTGATTTAGGTCAGATGGTATTGCAAATGGGCCATATCAGTCTACTTTTACGTATAGCCCCCATATAAACGGACCCCCAAATTTGGCTTGCGATTTCTCTAAAAAAAGCAAATTTCATCCGATCCGGCTGAAATTTGGTACATGGTGTTAGTATGTGGTCTCTAACAACCATGCAAAAATTGGTCCATATCGGTCCACTTTTACGTATAGCCCCCATATAAACGGACTCCCAAATTTGGCTTACGATTGCTCTAAAAGAAGCAAATTTCATCCGCTCATGCTGAAATTTGGTACATACCCTTAGTATATGGTCTCTAACAACCATGCAAAAATTGGTACACATCGGTCCATAATTATATATAGCCCCCATATAAACCGATCCCCCGATTTGGCTTGCGGAGCCTTTAAGAGAAGCAAATTTCATCCGATCCGGCTGATATTTGGTACGTGGTGTTGGTACATGTTCTCTAATGACCATGCAAAAATTGGTCCACATCGACCAATAATTATATATAGCCCCCATATAAGCCGATCCAAAGATTTGACCTCCGGAGCCTCTTAGAGGAGCAAAATTCATCCGATCCGGTTGAAACTTGGTACGTGGTGTTGGTATATGTTCTCTAATGACCATGCAAAAATTGGTCCACATCGACCCATAATTATATATAGCCCCCATATAAGCCGATCCAAAGATTTGACCTCCGGAGCCTCTTAGAGGAGCAAAATTCATCCGATACGGTTGAAACTTGGTACGTGGTGTCAGTATATGGTCTCTAACAACAATGCAAGAATTGGTTCATATCGGTCCATAATTATATATAGCCCTCATATAAATCGATCACCAGATTTGTCCTCCGGAGCAAAATTCATCCGATCCAGTTGAAATTTGGAACATGGTGTTAGAATGTGGTCTCTAACAAACACTCCAGAATTGGTCCATATCGGTCCATAATTATATATAGCCCCCATATAAACCGTTCCCCAGATTTGATCTCCGGAGCCTCTTGGAGGAGCAAAATTCATCCGATCCGGTTGAAATTTGCAACGTGGTGTTAGTATAAGGCCGCTAATAACCATGCCAAAATTGGTCCATATCGGTCTGTAGTTATATATAGCCGATCCCCAATCACACAAAAATTGGTCCATATCGGTTCATAATCATGGTTGCTACTCGAGCCAAAAATAATATACAAAAATTTTATTTTTATAGAAAACATTGTCAAAATATTATTTCTATAGAAAATTTTGTCAAAATGTTATTTTTATAGAAAATTTTGTCAAAATTTTATTTCTATAGAAAATTTTGTCAAAATTTTATTTCTATAGAAAATTTTTTCCAATTTTTATTTCTATAAAAAATTTTGTCAAAATTTTACTTCTATAGAAAATGTTGTCAACATTTTATTTCTATAGAAACTTTAAACTTAATTATATACGTATTTAATCGGCCTTTTTTAGTTTAATATATACAATGTATGGACTATGTGGTATATATTACGGTGTTAGGAAGTTTTAAGATACCTTGCCATCGGCGTCAGTAGAAGTTTCTACGCAATCCTTGGTGGAGGGTACATAAGATTCGGCCTGGCCGAACTTACGGCCGTATATACTTGTTTTTAGTAAAGATTTCTTTGCGTATAGGATGATTTCGCCAATTCATGGCAGAGGGTACATGAGTTGATGTAGTGCAATTTTCATCTTTCGATGTCACCTACTTTGTATTTAGATTTGTTATATACATATATTTTAATAAAATATAATTCGGTCAATAGTATTATTAAAGTTGGGCAACACAACCGAATGATGAAGGTAGCAACATCCAATGTCGTCGGCAGACCCAAACAACACCATATGAGATATTGGTTGTGTCGACCGAATCAGTCGGGTGGCACAACTGCCAACTGGTAGTTGCTACAAATGCCAAAAGGAGGTTGGCAATAAATTCGATTGTCACAACACAGAGAACACACTGTGTATATAATTCAGTTCTTGATGGGTATATAAATATAGGGGAGTCTATAAATAATTACGAACCGATATGAACTGTTGCGTGGTAATTTGAGAGCCAGAACTCATTTTATATGAGGGCTATATACATGAATGAACCGTTATGGACCAATTTTTGTGTGATTGGATCGATATGTACCAAGTTTGGCTCTCCAAGAGGCTCCGCAAGAAAAATCTGGGGATCGGTTTATATGGGGCTATATACAATTATGAACTGGTATGAACCAATTTTTGTTTGATTGGGGGGTCGGTTTATCTTGGGGCTATATATAACTATAGACCGATATAGAACAATTTTGGAATGGTTGTTAGCTGTCCTTGCTCAACGTACCAAATTTCAACCGAATCGGAAGAATTTTACTTCTCCAAGAGGCTCCGGAGGTCAAAGCTGAGGATTGGTTTATGTTATTACAATTATGTGCCGATATGGACTAATTTTTGTATGGACGTTAGAGGTCATATATAAAAACACGTACCTAATTTTAACCGGATCGGATGAAATTTGTTCCTCCAAGAGGCTTCTGAGGTCAAATCTGGGGATCGGTTTGTATGGGAGATATATATAATTATGGACCTATATGGACCAATTCTAGCGTGAATGTTAGATACCATATACTAACACCACGTACCAAATTTCAACCGGATCGGATGAAATTTGCTTCTCTAAGTGGCCCCGCAAGCCAAATTTGGGGATCAGTTCATATGGGGGCTATATATAATGATAGACCGATGTGGACCAATTTTTGCATGGTTGTTAGAGACCATATACTAACACCACGTTCCAAATTTCAACCGGATCGGATGAATTTTGCACGGTTTATATGGGGGCTATATAATTATGGACAGATATGGACCAATTCTGGCATGGTTGTTAAAGATCATATACTAACCCCATGTTCCAAATTTCAACCGCATCGGATAAAATTTGCTTATCTTTGAGGCTCCGCAAGCCAAATCTGGGGATCGGTTTATATGGGGGCTATATGTAAATATGGACTGATGTGGACCAATTTTTGCATGGTTGTTAGAGACCCTATGCCAACACCATATACCAAATTTCAGCCAGATCGGGTGAAATATGCTTATCTTAGAGGCTCCGCAAGCCAGATCTGGGGGCCGGTTTATATGGTGACTATTCCGATATGGCCCATTTGCAATACCATCCGACCTACATAAATAACAATTACAAAAATAACAATTACTTGTGCCAGGTTTCAAGTCGATATCTTGTTTCGTTCGGTAGTTAGCGTGATTTCCACAGACGGACGGACATCGCTAAATTGACTCAGAATTTCACCAAGACCCATAATATTTATAAATACTTTATGGGGTCTTAGACCAATATTTCTATGTGTTACAAACGGAATGACAAAGTCAATATACCCCTATCCTATAGTGGAGGGTATAATAAGGATTGAAGGAGAAACCAAAAATAACAAAACAATAGAAAACTTTATTAGTCGATTTTAATGTCGATTCTCAGAAAAGAAACCTTCTCTTTCAGTGTATCGATTCAGTGGATTTCGATCACATCAGCAAAATGATAGCAATTTGAAATTTTTTGCAATACATATTAGCCACCCTGTATATATATCTATAGATACAAAAAAATTTTCATATAAACCAAGCAAAATATACCCTGCTACTCATCTTATTGCTTTCCGAATAAAATTTTTGCAATTCAAGCAATGCATAAATTATACACTTTTGGACATACAGGGTGTGAATCAACATGATAGCATAGAATGTCCGTGTATGTATGTATGTGTGGGTTTGCTCATAACTACATACATACATTGAAAAATATATCCTTCTTCAATATTTGCCAACAAAAGAAGATAAAGACGAAAGTAAGCCTCATAAATCATAGTTCTGTAGTTATTGAAGAAGAAAGCCAGTAAAAAAAAACAACCTAGGAAAATAACGCCTCTAAAGAGAGAATTCTTCGAAGTAGCATATGTTGTTGATATTGCTGGTACTGAATATAGGGCACATTAAGAGTTATAGTCTCGAAAGGCAATATACTATACTTAAATTTTTATTCTCAAGAGAATAACGAACAATAAACTTAAGTGGTCATCATATGCAATTGAGGATAAAGTTTGCAATTATAAAATTGAGTTCAAATACCAATGATGTCAAGAAAAAAAATTTATTTACCAGAAACGGTATACAAGATGATTGTAGTCGATGTTTATTTTTGGAAAATAAGAAAATAAAACAAGTATATACAGCACTATGTTCGGCCGGGCCGAATCTTAAATACCCACAACCATGAACCAAATATTAGGGTTTCCTTTGAAATTTCAGGAGGGCTTGAGGACTTGAGAATACTTCCCGAAGATAAATTTAAATATTTCACCTATGAGGACTATATCAGATTGTGGATTTATAAGAACCATTTTTGTTTGAGTTTTAGAGGAATCATTAACATCTCTTGTAAGTGTGCAAGAAAATTATAAAATAACGTCTTGATTTGAAATCTTAAATCTGTAGAAGTAAAATCTGGAAATTTTACATTGAGTTTCAAGCAATTTTCATGATCAGTGCGCCTTCTACACCCTCAAGAAGTGAAGTCGGTCTATATGGAGGCATTACCAAATGGACCGATAAAAACTTAATCCGATACACGTTTTTGTGAGCCTAAAATATAAGAATATTTACAATTTCAGGCAAATCAGATAAAAACTACGGTTTCTAGAAACCCAAGGAGTTAAATCGGGAGATCGTTCTTATGGGGGCTATACTAAAATATGGACCGATACTCACCGTTTTCGGCACACCTCTTTATGACCCGAAAATACCTCTAGATTTCCAATTTCAGGCAAATAGGATAAAAACTTCGGATTCTAGAAATTGGATAAAAACTACGATTTCTATAAGCCCAAGACCCCAAATCGGGAGGTCGGTTTATATGGGCACTATATCAAAACCTGGACCGATATAGCCCATCTTCGAACTTGACCTGCCTGCAGACAAAAGACGAGTTTGTGCAAAATTTCAGCACGATTGCTTCATTATTGAAGACTGTAGCGTGATTACAACAGACAGACAGACAGACAGACAGACAGACAGACGGACATCGTTATATCGTCTTAGAATTTCTCCCTGATCAAGAATATATATACTGTATATAGTCGGAAATCGATATTTCGATGTGTTACAAACGAAATGACAAACTTATTATACCCCCGTCACCATTCTATGGTGGTGGGTATAAAAATCGACTTATTTTATTTCTACAGGTTTTTCTACAATACCAATTTTTTAAATTTTTCGAGACTAACTTCATTTTATTCTCTGGATCATTTGTATAATTAATTTTTTTATACTCTCCGCCATAGGATGGGCGGAGAGTATAACTTTGTCATTCCGTTTGTAACACATCGAAATATAGCTCTAAGACCCCATAAAGTATATATATTCTGGGTCGTGGTGAAATTCTGAGTCGATCTAAGCATGTCCTTCCGTCCGCGTTGAAATCACGCTAACTTCCGAACGAAACAAGCTATCGAATTGAAACTTGGCACAAGTAGTTGTTATTGATGTAGGTCGGACGGCATTGCAAATGGGCCATATCAGTCCACTATTACGTATAGCCCCCACATAAACGGACCCCCAGATTTGGCTTGTGGAGCCTCTAAGAGAAGCAAATTTCATCCGATCCGGCTGAAATTTGGTACATGATGTTGGTATATGGTCTCTAACAACCATGCAAAACTTAAGTGGTCATGATATTGGTATATGGTCTTTAACAACCATGCGAAAATTGGTCCACATCGATTCATATTTAAATATAGCCCCCAAATAAACCGATCCCCAGATTTGGCTTGTGGAGCCTCTATAAGAAGCGAATTTCATCCGACCCAGCTGAAATTTGGTGTTGGCATAGGGTCTCTAACAACCATGCAAAAATTGGTCCACATCGGTCCATAATTACATATAGCCCCCATAAAAACCGATCCCCAGATTTGGCTTGCGGAGCCTCAAAGATAAGCAAATTTCATCCGATCCGGTTAAAATTTGGAATGGGGTTAGTATATGGTCTCTAACAACTATGCCAGAATTGGTCCATATCGGTCCATAATTATAGATAGCCCCCATATAAACCGTTCTCCAGATTTGTCCTCCGGAGCCTCTTGGATGAGAAAAATTCATCCGATACGGTTGAAATTTGAAACGTGGTGTTAGTATATGGTCTCTAACAACCATGTAAAAATTGGTCCACATCGGTTCGCAATTATATATAGCCCCATATAAACCGATCCCCAGATTTCATTTCTATAGAAAATTTTGTCAAAATTGTATATCAATAGAAACTTTTGTCAAACTTTTAATTTTAAACAAAATTTCTATAAACGATTTTGTTAAAATTTTATTTCTATAGAAAAGTTTGTCAAAATATATTTCTATAGAAAAAAATTTATTTCTATAGAAAGTTTTGTCAACATTTTTGTTTCTATAGAAAGTTTTGTCAACAATTTTGTGTCTATAGAAAATTTTGTCAAAATATTATTTCTCTAAAAATAAAAAAATAGAAAATTTTGTAAAAAACTTTATTTCGTATTTGTTGTTTTGATCTCAGCTTTAAAACGATTGTGTTGACTAAACTACAAGAGTAGCTTAACCAGCAGAGGAAAAGAATATTTGTCAAATTTATTTTGGCAAAGCCCTATAGACTGCAAGATGGTTGGATGGACGCACGTTTCGGAATTACCACAGCATCCTCTACTTGCAGCAAAATTAGCAACCAATTATCAGAATAAATTCGGGCAGTTCACTAAACCCAAAGTGAACCACACTTGAATCTTCCTAAAAAAGGTTTATTATAGCCGGCTTTTGCCGAAATAAATCTGTACAAACATTTCTCTTTTCCTTTGCCACTATCAAATCATCGATTTGAGTGCAGTTGGTTGGGTTTATTTGGAGCGTGCTTCTTCTTACTTCATTCGTTTTGTTTTGTTATTGTTGGTTTGTACTTCAATCATATTTGTTGTTTTGATGTCAGCTTTTTTCCTTCGCTACAAAATTTTTGCTAAACGATGTCTTCTTTGTTATAAAGAATTTTCTTTAAGACCAAAATAAACGCCAATTTACGGTTGTCTTAAATATATTGGCCTTTGAAGGAAATTTTAATCGCCAAAAGAAAACATTGGTGTCTAAAATTTCGTTCTTGAGAAAAGAAAGACGGCTATGATTACATCAAATATGAGCCCAAAAGCCGCGATACTCAGTTTGTGTGTGAAAACAACTAACATGAGATTTCAAACTCCTAACCAAGTTACGTAGCCCAAAAAATAATTGAAGATTTCCATTTTTTTTTTAACTTTTTGTATTTCTACTTAAACTTATATCAAAGCTTACTAATTTAAAAAGACTATTTTGGATCAAAGCCACTGGCTTATGGGCCCAAATATTTATGCAAGCAACCAGATGGTCGGTCTCATATCGAAAGAAAAAAAATCAGTTGAAATACCAAAAGCCCACTTGTTCAGCTGTACACATAGCCGCATAGAAAAATGAAAATTCTGCTATGATAATTCCCTCAGTACATATTGCCCACATATGTATACTCGTATATGCAATGCACCAAAATCTGTTTCATTTGTTTTGGGAGATATGTCCCACATTTGTTTTTCATAAAAGGCAAAAAAAAAAAACAAGTATATACGGCCGTAAGTTCGGCCAGGCCGAAGCTTATGTACCCTCCATCATGGATTGCGTAGAAACTTCTTCTAAACACTGCCATCCACATTCGAATTACTTAAGCTGCGGTAACGCTTGCCGATGGCAAGGTATCTTAAAACCTCCTAATAATATCTTCTAAATTGTACAGGGTGATTTGTTAAGAGCTTGATAACTTTAAAAAAAAAAAAAACGCCTAAAATTTGCAAAATCTCATCGGTTCTTTATTTGAAACGTTAGATTGGTCCATGACATTTACTTTTTGAAGATAATTTCATTTAAATGTTGACCGCGGCTGCGTCTTAGGTGGTCCATTCGGAAAGTCCAATTTTGGGCAACTTTTTCGAGCATTTCGGCCGGAATAGCCCGAATTTCTTCGGAAATGTTGTCTTCCAAAGCTGGAATAGTTGCTGGCTTATTTCTGTAGACTTTAGACTTGACGTAGCCCCACAAAAAATAGTCTAAAGGCGTCAAATCGCATGATCTTGGTGGCCAACTTACCGGTCCATTTCTTGAGATGAATTGTTCTCCGAAGTTTTCCCTCAAAATGGCCATAGAATCGCGAGCTGTGTGGCATGTAGCGCCATCTTGTTGAAACCACATGTCAACCAAGTTCAGTTCTTCCATTTTTGGCAACAAAAAGTTTGTTAGCATCGAACGATAGCGATCGCCATTCACCGTAACGTTGCGTCCAACAGCATCTTTGAAAAAATACGGTCCAATGATTCCACCAGCGTACAAACCACACCAAACAGTGCATTTTTCGGGATGCATGGGCAGTTCTTGAACGGCTTCTGGTTGCTCTTCACTCCAAATGCGGCAATTTTGCTTATTTACGTAGCCATTCAACCAGAAATGAGCCTCATCGCTGAACAAAATTTGTCGATAAAAAAGCGGATTTTCTGCCTACTTTTCTAGGTAATAAAATTCAATGATTTGCAAGCGTTGCTCGTTAGTAAGTCTATTCATGATGAAATGTCAAAGCATACTGAGCATCTTTCTCTTTGACACCATGTCTGAAATCCCACGTGATCTGTCAAATACTAATGCATGAAAATCCTAACCTCAAAAGAATCACCCTTTATGTAAGTCCATACGTGGTATATGTTAAATCAAAAAAGATCGATCCAATACGTATACAATTCAGTTTGACAAAGTAGACATAAAATTTGGACAAAATTTTCTACAGAAATAAAATTTTAACAAAATTTTCTATAGAAATAAAATTTTCACAAAATTTCCTATAGAAATAAAAATTTTGACAAAATTTTTAATAGAAATATAATTAAGGACCGATATGGACCAATTTTTGCATGGTTGTTAGAGACCATATACCAACATCATGTACCAAATTTCAGCCGGATCGGATGAAATTTTCTTCTCTTTGAGGCTCCGCAAGCCAAATCTGGGGATCGGTTTATATGGGGGCTATATATAATTAAGGACCGATGTGGACCAATTTTTGCATGGTTGTTAGAGACCATATACCAACACCATGTACCAAATTTCAGGCGGATCGGATGAAATTTGCTTCTCTTTTAGGCTCCGCAAGCCAAATCTGGGGATCGGTTTATATGGGGGCTATATATAATTATGGACCGATGTGGACCAATTTTTGCATGGGTGTTAGAGACCATATACAAACACCATATACCAAATTTCAGCCGGATCGGATGAAATATGCTTCTGTTAGAGGCTCCACAAGCCAAATCTGAGGGTCCCTTTATATGGGGGCTATACGTAAAAGTGGACCGATATGGCCCATTTTCAATACCATCCGACCTACATCGATAACAACTACTTGTGCCAAGTTTCAAGTCGATAGCTTGTTTCGTTCGGAAGTTAGCGTGATTTCAACAGACGGACGGACGGACATGCTCAGATCGACTCAGAATTTCACCACGACCCAGAATATATATACTTTATGGGGTCTGAGAGCAATATTTCGATGTGTTACAAACGGAATGACAAAGTTAATATACCCCCATCCTATGATGGAGGGTATAAAAAACAGCACTCCACTGTGACAGTATCACATCGATATTCTCTAAAATAGCCAAAAGCATTTGTGTGACTACTAAAAGGACATCTATCACACATAAACTCCCAAAAGTGTTTATCTATGGTTGAAAATATTCAATGCAAATACTTCACAACAAGGTACACGTACATTAAGATGGGTCGATTAGGACATAGGGAAAATCTATTAAAAATAAGATGGAGAAAAAATGAAGAAGAGCTAAAATCAGGCTTAACCGGCTATATGATATCCTAAACCAATCCGATTATAACTTAGCTCGAAAAATCGAAGGATCTGGTGTTTTTCTACGAACGTAGTGTGGGCAGCCGTGAAATGTCCTCTGTTGTACCATCCCAGCAAAAAAAGAATTTCCAACAAAGTAGTTTGGATCCTCAATTTGTGATCCGCAAGTAGTGCAATCTTGGATCATTTACATGGACTTGTCATAGGACGGAAGTACTCCACGCACTGAAAAAAAAACATACCCGGTTCCAAAGATTTTGTCTTTAATTTAAAAATTTTGGTATTGATTCCGAGCCAAAGAAGCGGAGAATACAAGTAAGGATACTTTTAAGACACAATTCTCTTTTAAATGTGAGTTTTGTGTACTTGCTTCTAGGAAGCAAATTTTAATTTTTCACTTTTTCAGCTTTTTTTCTTCATATACTATCAAAGTCCGTTAAAAACGAGTTAACGACAACTTTATTTTCCAAATTAAGACTCGACTTCCAGTAGAAATTATGCTAAGTTTCAAGTAAAAAACGTCTTTTAATTAAAGTTTTGAAAAACATGTCCTATATTTGAACGATTTTTTGCTTTGTAGTCAAGATGCAAAAAGAAAACAAATTTAAAGACAATTTCATTAAATTTAAATAATTTTTCTGAATTATTAAAGTCAAGTTGACCTTAGCCTATAAATTTTTTCTTTCATGTTAAGATACACATTTTTAAATCAAATCACTTAATTATAAGGACAATACGACTTCATTGAAAAGTTTATCGACTTTTGGACAAGGAAAATAACTCTATTTTAGAGAAATGCGTCTTCTATGCTAAGCTAAATTTGCATTTGTATTTTAAAGACATGAAATCTTTGACCTCACGACAATATTTTTTTCAGTGCGAAAACGATGCATCATAACGTCTATTAAAAAGTTTGTGATATGAACCTAATATGACTCTACGGCATGACATTCTAACAACATCCTGAGATGTTTGTTTATTATTATGAATGAAAAAAATTAAAGAACGATGGTTCAAATCTCACCTGCGGCAATTTTTTTTATTAAATATTTTTCTAAAAAAATACATATATTTTTTTATACCCTCCACCATAGGATGGCGGTATATTAACTTTGTCATACCGTTTGTAACACATCGAAATATTGCTCTAAGACCCCATAAAGTATATATATTCTGGGTCGTGGTGAAATTCTGAGTCGATCTAAGTATGTCCGTCCGTCCGTCCGTCTGTTGAAATCACGCTAACTTCCGAACGAAACAAACTATCGACTTGAAACTTGGCATAGGTCCATAATTATATATAAACCGTCCTGCTTCAACAACAATAACTACTCAAAATCGCTTACAGCATCTATTCAGGAAATTGATTACTCCCAACTGAAATCTCACCTACCAGCTAGCATTCTTAGAAATATATAATGATTTAAAATTTTTTCTTACAAGCAATAAACAATTATTAAATATTTTAGGTGAAGGTCCTGGCAACCAGTCCTAATGTTACTTTTTATATTTTTTGTAAATTAATTTTACACTAAATAAATAAATAAATAAATAAAATAAAAATATATAAACCGATCCCCAGATTTGACCGCCGGAGCCTCTTAGAAGAGCAATATTCATCCGATCCAGTTGAAATTTGGTATGTGGTGTTAGTATATGGTCTATAACAACCATGCACAAATTGGTCCATATCTGTCTATAACTATATATAGCCCCCATATAAACCGTTCCCCAGATTTGACCTCCGGAGCCTCTTCGCGGAGCAAAATTCATCCGATCCGGCTGAAATTTGGTACATTATGTTAGTATATGGTCTCTAATGACCATGCAAAAATTGGTCCACATGGTCCAACTATAATAGCCCCCATATAAACCGTTCCCCAGATTTGACCTCCGGAGCCTCTTTGCGGAGCAAAATTCATCCGATCCGGCTGAAATTTGGTACATTATGTTAGTATATGGTCTCTAATGACCATGCAAAAATTGGTCCACATCGGTCCATAATTATATATAGCCCCCATATAAACCGATCCCCCGATTTGGCTTGTGGAGCCTCTAAGAGAAGCAAAGTTCATCCGATCCGGCTGAAATTTGGTACATGGTGTTAGTATATGGTCTCTAACAACCATGCAAAATTGGTCCACATCGGTCCATAATTATATATAGCTCCCATATAAACCGATCAGCAGATTTGACCTCCGGAGCATCTTGGAAGACCAAAATTCATCTGATTCAGTTGAAATTTGGTACGTGGTGTACATATATATCAAACTCCCATGCCAAACTTGGTCGATGTCGGTCCATAATTATATATAGGCCCCATATAAACCGATCCCCAGATTTGACCTCCGGTGCCTTTTGGAGAAGCAAAATGCATCCGATCTGCTTGAAATTTGGTACGTGGTGATCGTATATGATATTTAACAACCATGCCAAAAGTGGTCCATATCAGTCCATAATCATATATAGCCCCCATATAAACCGATACCGATATTTGGTTTTGGAGCCTCCTGGAGGAGCAAATTTCATACGAGTCAGTTGAAATTTGGTACATTGTGTTAGTATATGGCCGTTAACAACCATGCCTAACTAGGTTCATATCGGTCCATGGGTATATATGTTATAGCCCTCAGATAAATCGATCCCCAGTCACACAAAAATTGGTCCATATCACGTTCATAATTGTATATAGCCCCCATATAAGCTACCCCCATATTTCAATTCTGGCTCTCTACGTACCGTCCAAAAAGTCCATATCGATTCGTAATTATATGTAGACTTAACTATACATAACTTTTTTGTCTAATATATACCACGTATGGACTAACTCACAATTTAGAAAACGATGTTAAGAAGTTTTAAGATACCACAACCCAAGTTTTTCGATTGTGGATGACAGTCTTCCGTAGAAGTTTCTACGCAATCCATGGTGGAGGGTACATAAGATTCGGCCTGGCCGTATATACTTGTTTTTTTTTTTTTTTGTATAGTGGAAAACTTAATTGTCCAAAACTTAAATTTTCACTTAAAACGGCCTAATTCCGTACTTTGTAAGACTTGTCCAAAAGGTATGCATCGGAAGTGAAATAAAAAATTGAAAAAAGATCCTGGGATGCGCTTTAAATGAAATGTTTGTGGACCTGTCCAAAAGGACTGCATCAGAAGTGGAAAAAACTTGATGGAGGATTCCGGGATGTGCTTTGAAAGAAATGTTTGTGGAAAAACTTCAAATTTTTTTTTTGCTGGGATGTGATGCTTTCAAGCAGCTGTGATCGGCTATGGTAGCTCTTCAATCAGGTGTCACATTGAGCAAAATTGAATTGGTAATACTTCGTGCCAACTAGCTTTTATATACAAATATGGTTAATGATTGATAAATTTTCATAATTTTACGATACAGTCTAATGTTTAATATGCATACATACATATATCAATTTACCATATGCACACTGCATAATACCACAGACCAAAACATGTGGCATGTGTGTGAGGGAGTGTATATGTGCGTATGTCAAATTTCTTTTGCTTGCTTAAACATTCATGGTCGACGATTGTCCTAAGGTTATTATGCTCAAACTCTCTCCCAGACTCTCATTGAATTTTGATACATATTTCAATATTGCTACACTCAAACAAAAGTTTACTTGGATCCAAAGATTTTGACCTTCCCTTAAGGATTTTGGTATTGATTACGAGCCAAAGATGCGGCTTCTTTAAAATAAAGAAATTTTTTAGCGACGTATCTGGCTTTGAATCTAGGACCAATAAAATTAAAATTAGGATACAGATCTCATTTATCAAATTTTCATTCTCTTTTCGAGGTTTATTTATAAAGGTGCTCACGTACAAACAAATTCCAGTTTAAAAATTCGAATTATAACGGATACCTCAAAGTTAAAAATATTTTCTTAATTCCAAAAAAACATTAAACCAAAGATGCTAAATCCTCAAAATAAGTCTTAGACTATATTTGAAGCGCTTTTATCTTAAATCTAAAGTTTCACTATTTCAGTTAATTTAAGGAAAATTTCTTTAAATCAAAAATGTGTTTCTTTACTTTAAGGAAAATTAGCCTTAGTTCATAGACACGCGACTTTAACAGAGGGAGGCAAATTTACAAAATTTGTGTCCTAAATTTAATAAAAAAAAACTTTTGAAGCCAAGATTATAAACTTCATTTTTAATTTATTAATTAAATCATTTAATTAAAATTTCATTATTTTAAAGAAATTTGTCCTTAATATTTTGTAAATTTCGCATCCTAAAATTTAGGTTGCGTAAACAAAAAAAAAAACAAGTATATACGGCCGTAAGTTCGGTCAGGTCGAATCTTATGTACACTCCACCATGGATTGCGTAGAAACTTCTACTAAAGACTGTCATCCACAATCGAATTATTTGAGTTGTGGTTATACTTGCTGATGGCAAGGTATCTTAAAACTCCTTAACATCGTCTTCAAGATTTGAAGTTAGTCCATACGGGGCAAGCAAAACAGGCAGATTAAAAACCAAATTTTAGCTAGATCAAATGAAATTTGCTTATCCAGGAACAAGTAAAATCTGCACACAAAAAAATTTCATTAAAATTCAGTCAACGAAAAATTGTCATTGATATAACGAAACATTTTCATTAATACAATGAAAATATACGTTAATAGTACGAAACGTAACGTTGATTAACAGAAAATTCGTTGTAATAACGAAAAATTTCGTTGTATTAACGAATTTGTTTCATTCGCTGAACGACAATATTTCCTTAATATAACGAAACTTTTTATTATTTTTCGATTCTTTTACACATGAACACCATAACATTAAACACAAATTTAAAATAATTTCAAAAATAAATAAATAAAAACTAAATTAAAATATCACAGAGCTATTTCCTTATGGCTACGATCACAGATGATTGAACAGAAAGAACGTTATGCTTAGCAAAATTCGCATTCGTATTTTAAGGACAATGGACTGAATAGCCTAAGTGAGCCTGAATCTTAATCGGGCTGCCACTTTAACCTAATCTTAACCTAACCTTCATGCCGAAAAATGGAACAAATTGGTGATAAAAGTGGTAATTTTTTCGACGTTTTTGCGATTTTGAGCATGAAGATGAAAATATTCCAAGTTAATATATTGAGTATTTTTGTTGGTCGGGTCAAGAGATACAACTTTGCTGAATACCTCAAAAATAAATTCACAGCATTTTTATACCCTCCACCATAGGATAGGGGGTATATTAACTTTGTCATTCCGTTTCTAACACATCGAAATATTGCTCTAAGACCCCATAAAGTATATATATTCTGGGTCGTGGTGAAATTCTGAGTCGATCTAAGCATGTCCGTCCGTCCGTCTATTGAAATCACGCTAACCTCCGAACGAAACAAGCTATCGACTTGAAACTTGGCACAAGTAGTTGTTATTGATGTAGGTCGGATGGTATTACAAATGGGCCATATCGGTCCACTTTTACGTATATCCCCCATATAAACGAACCCTCAAATTTGGCTTGCGGAGCCTCTAAGAGAAGCATATTTCATCTGATCCGGCTGAAATCTGGTACATAGTTTTGGTATATGATCTCTAACAACCATGCAAAAATTGGTCCACATCGGTCCATAATTATATATAGCCCCCATATAAACCGATCGCCATATTTGGCTTGCAGAGCCTCAAAGAGAAGCAAATTTCATCCGATCTTTCTGAAATTTGGTACATGGTGTTGGTATATGGTCTCTAACAACCATGGAAAAATTGGTTCACTTCGGTCCATAATTATATATAGCCCTCATATAAACCGATCCTCAGATTTGGCTTACGGAGCCTCAAAGAGAAGCAAATTTCATCCGATCCTGCTGAAATTTGGTACATGGTGTTGGTATATGGTCTCTAACAAGCATGCAAAAATTGGTCCACATCGGTTCATAATTATACACGGTTGAAAAAGACTGTTTTTCATATGTTTGGCTATAAACATTATATGTTTGGAACACAAATTTTTAAACACAATATTTTTGAGTGCAAGCTGTGACGACGAAAGTCGCTAACGCTCGTTTTCCTCCCCACTGAGCTGTTTGTGTTTTGTTATTGTTGTTTGAATTTTATTTTGTTATTGAATTTTATTTATTGAATTGTGTTATTGAATTGAATTATTTATTGTTGAATTATTACTGAATTTTCTTATTGAATTGAACTATTTATTTTCTGAATTGAATATATGGATTTTGATCTCGACATGAATTGGTTTTACTTTAATACGTGAGTTGTCAATAGCCATGTAATACCTTCCCTCGTTGCTGGTTATTTACATTACCTTCTCTTCATTACCTACCCTCATACTTGTTTACAATATTGCCACCATACACCGTTACCTGCCACGCACCTGAGTTGTAAACAAGTAAGGGCAATGAACCTTCAACCAAACCCATAAGCATTAGCTATGATCAACGCATCAACATACACAACAGCGAACAACCAAACATACATAAGCATTGCCTATGATCAACGCATCAACATACCTAACAACGAACAACCAAACATACATAACCATTGCCTATGATCAACGCATCAACATACTCAACAGCGAACAACCAAACATACATAGGGACAATGCATCGATCGACAAAGGGACAAGCTAGCAACGAACCAACAACCGCACATATGGTTATACAGTAGGCAGCCAGTATACGTAAGCATGAGCATAGGTCAATGCTGGTGGGTGTAAAAAGGGTTTTGTTATTGCAACAGAAATGATGCTGTGTAGTGAAGTAGACGTCAGCAGCGATGCGTAGGGACACTATAAAAGGGGCAAAGTAGGTCAAACAAGGAGATCAGTTTTGAGTGAACGAGCGACCAGGCGAGAAGGTGAGTTGAAGTAGAACATAACATTAGAACATTTCAAGTGAGTTAAGACGTACGCCACTTGGACATCAGCAAGACACGACACGGATTGAAACACCAGCAAGACAAGACACGACAAGGACTGAGTTACAGTGCGTCTTCACCGCCACGAGTAACAATACACTTGGACAAGACACGACAAGGACTGAGTTACAGTGCGTCTTCACCGCCACGAGTAACAATACACTTGGACACGACACGACTCCATAGTGACAGGATACCGCGAGTCTGTGCAGCCACTGGTATCACGTTCACTTAGACACGACTCCATAGTGACAGGATACCGCGAGTCTTCACAGCCACTGGTATCACGTTCGCTTAGACACGACTCAACAGTGACAGGATACCGCGAGTCTTCACAGCCACTGGTATCACGTTCGCTTAGACACGACTCAACAGTGACAGGATACCGCGAGTCTTCACAGCCACTGGTATCACGTTCACTTAGACACGACTCAACAGTGACAGGATACCGCGAGTCTTCGCAGCCACTGGTATCACGTTCACTTAGACACGACTCAACCGTGACAGGATACCGCGAGTCCTCACAGCCACTGGTATCACGTTCACTTAGACACGACCCAACAGGAGCAGGATACCGCGAGTCACCGCAGCCACTGGTATCACGCTCCCCTAGACAAGACACGACCCAACAGTGACAGGATACCGCGAGTCACCGCAGCCACTGGTATCACGTCACTTAGACAAGACACGACCCCACAGGATACCGTGAATCTTCCCGTTCACTTAGACACGACGTGACAGCTCATCCGACCCCGTCACCGTGACCCGACGCCCTACCAATCCTACTCGCCTCGTCGTGACCTGCACCGCAGCTGGCGTGGTTTCCTATACCGCCGACCCAGCTCATTTCACCGCCGCCGGGCCAAGCCGAGGAGTCATACGCCACCGTGAACTGATAGCTATTAATCAAATCTCTAGTTAGACCAAGACATTGTTTACCGCCTAGGCAACTTAACTAACTGTCAATAAACACTCAGCGTAAAACCGAAATCACCTCTTGTGTTCTCTATGTCCCTGAAATAAACAAATTTCTGTGACGAACCCGGCCCCGTGAGCTATACCTCAGCCTTGTGGGGAAAACCTGTCGTTACAGTGGCGCCCGAGCAGGGACCTAGAGACACAACGAAAGAAAGCAATCGTCTGCAGACTAGTGAAAGTGAGTGAAATTTCAAAATGAGTGTGCCGTTGCGAGCTTCGTGGGCCTACAGTCTACGCAAGGAGGATCTCATCAGCTATTTGACCGAATTCAAGCGGGAAACTAGCGGAAATGTGGATGAATTGAGAAGGCGGTTTGGACAACTGCTGGGAGAGGAACATGAGCCCCAAACTTTGGAACGACTACTACAGCTGCAAGAAAAGCATGACTCGTCATCAACAAATACAGAAGCCAAGTCTATACCCTCAGGCAGGACTCTAAGCCTGCCGGGAGTCGGCGCAGCGGGAAGTTCTGCGGGCCATGTCTCGCCAGGAGCGGCCAGGTTGCAAGAGCGCAGCCATCATGACCAATTTCAACAGGCACGCAGCGGGGAGCGGCCAGGCGAGAGTATACTTGATATTAGGGCTGTAGCGGAGCAGGTGCGAAAATGGGGTGTCCATTACGACGGGGGAAACGACCCACTGGAATTTATGGAAAGGCTCGAGGAGTTGGTGGACATGTATGCCCTCGACCTGGACGTGTTACCTAAAATGATGCCAGAAGTGCTACGTGGGAGAGCCTTGGTGTGGTACCGCAATACACCGACCCGGTGGACCACGTGGGGCCTATTCAAAGAAGATTTTCTGCGATTTTTCCTGCCGGCGCGATACTTCGAACAGCTGGAGGATGAAATTCGGAAGCGCAAACAGAAGCCAAAGGAGTCGTTCAAGAATTACGCCCTTTGCTTGCAAAACATGATGCGTCACACACAGTACAGCGAGGAGCAAAAGATAGAGCGAATTTTCCGGAATGCCCTGCCAGAGTATCTTTGGTATATAAGACGACGAGACTTTATGACGCTGCGCGAATTGCTGGAGATGGCGGAGGATCTAGAAAGCTTACCCGTCGTGGCCGGGCCTAGCCGAGAACAACACCGGCGGATCGAGCCAGGCGAGTACAAGGCGGTCGCACCCAAACGGGAACCGCACAGGCCGCCTCGGATGGACCCCAGGACCGTATGCAGACGCTGCGCAAGAGATGGGCATTATGCAGCCGAGTGCCGGAACGAGCCAGTTATGTTCTGTTGGGACTGCGGCAAACATGGCATAAGAACGATCCATTGTTGTCGCCGCCGGCCGGGAAACGAGAACCGAGCCCGTGTGAGCCGAGGGGCACCGGGTTCGCCAGCCAACGATACCCCCCTCCAGTAGAACCCGCGTTATATCTTGAATCTAACCGCCTCGTCGCCCGGATTCAGATTGGCAGCCGCCAGTTAGCAGCAACGGTTGACACGGGAGCCACGGGGTGTTTTCTGAGTGAGGTGATAGCAAGACAAATGGCGGATGACAACCCGGCGCACCCGTACCTCACGAACGTTACATTGGCCGATGGGTCGCAACGACCAATCCGGCAGGCAATCGAAACTCAAGTAAAGCTTGGTGACAAGCAGATTACGGCCAGATGCCTGGTGATGCCTGAGACAACCGAAGATGTTATCCTGGGTTTGGATTTCCTGGTGGCAGCAGGAGCTGTGCTGAGTTGCGCAGGCGTGTCGTGCCCGTTTGAGCCAAGGGGGCCAGAAGCGGAGCTGAGGCATCGGGCACTCAAGGAGGGTGCAGGGGAAACCCGACCAAACCCCGAGGACATGGGTGCCAACGTCAGCGTCGGGCATCGCGGGATAGGGGAACATACCCCGGCAGAACAAGAAAGAATTCGCGAGTTTATTGACCAGGAGCTGGAGCTGTTTCGTGACCTCAGAGGGCACTCAGTAGCCGCCATGCATCGAATTGTGATGAAAGATGACCGGCCCTTTAAACTTCGTTACGCCGCGCGGAATCCGGCAATGCAAGCAATAATTGACGAAAAGATAAATGAGCTATTGGCTGGAGGATTTATCGAACCCTCGAGGAGTCCCTTTAGTTCACCAATCACCTTAGCCCCGAAAAAGAATGGAACTTGGCGTTTGTGCATGGATTTCCGGCATTTAAACAGCCGATCCGAGCCCGATGCCTACCCGTTGCCGAGAATAAACTCTATATTGGATCGCCTGCGTGAGGCTCGGTATGTGAGCAGCCTCGACCTGAAAGACGGGTACTGGCAAATCCCCTTGGAGGAAGAAAGCAAGAAATTCACAGCCTTCACGGTGGCCGGCCGTGGACTTTATCAATGGCGGGTAATGCCATTTGGCCTTCATTCAGCACCGGCGACGTTTCAACGAGCTCTAGACAGTGTGATTGGCCCGGAGATGGAGCCACATGCTTTCGCTTACTTGGACGACATCATCGTAATTGGCCGTACTTTGGACGACCACCTGGACAACTTGAGGGAAGTCTTTCGCTGTCTACGAGCCGCCAATCTACGAATAAATCCAGATAAGTGCGAGTTTTTCAAGCGAGAAACCAAGTATCTTGGTCATGTCGTGAGTGGGGAAGGTATACATACGGATCCCGACAAGATCTCGGCCATTCAAGATCTCCCAGCCCCACGAAATTTAAAGGAATTGCGCCGTTTTCTGGGTGTCGTCTCATGGTACAGAAGATTCGTGGCCGACTTTGCGACCCTTGCTCACCCGCTGACCGCGTTACTGAAAAAGGGTAAGCATTGGAAGTGGACGGAGGATCAACAAACCGTTTTCGAATTGCTGAAGGTCCGATTGACACAAGCGCCGATCCTGGCGTGTCCGGATTTCAACCGGATGTTTATTCTGCAGACCGACGCTAGCGATTACGGCCTAGGTGCGGTTTTGACGCAAAACTTTGAAGAAGGCGAACGAGTAATCGCCTACGCCAGTCGGACACTTAACGGGGCGGAAAAGAATTATTCGGCAACCGAGAAAGAATGTCTGGCAATACTATGGGGAGTTCGGAAAATGCGACCCTATCTAGAAGGATACCAATTCCAGGTAATTACCGATCATCTGGCACTGAAGTGGTTACACTCCATAGATAATCCAACTGGAAGATTGGCTCGTTGGGCGCTGGAGCTCCAACAATACACCTTTACCGTCACATATCGTAAAGGGGCTCAGAACGTAGTTGCGGATACGCTTTCCCGCCAGCCCATGGAGACGCTGCAGAGAGCGGTGGAGGAAGCTACCGAGCAGTGCGCATGGACGGCGAAGATGATGGCAAATGTTTGCCGCGAGCCTTCAAAATACCCAGACTACGCGATAATCGGTAAGCAACTTTTCCGACATATACAACGAAGCCACAGCGACGAAGATCACACGCCCTGGAAACTATGCGTCCCGGTTCAGTTACGGGAAAGAGTATTGGAAGAGAACCACACGCAACCGGCTGCGGGCCATCTGGGTGTGCGTAAGACCACAAATCGGGTTTGTGCGCGCTACTATTGGCCTGGCATGATACGAGACGTTACGAAGTTTGTCCGAAGTTGTCAATCATGCCAGCAATATAAACCCAGCCAGTCGGCGCCAGCGGGGGAAATGTTGATCGCTGTGCCCGAGGAACCATGGGCTACCGTGTGTGCTGACTTTGTGGGACCCTTACCACGAACCAAACACGGAAACACTATGTTATTGGTATTCGTCGACAGGTTCTCAAAGTGGGTCGAGCTGGTACCGCTTCGCAAGGCCACCGGAGAAGGAGTTGTAAAGGCATTTAGGGAGAGGATTCTGTCGCGATTCGGGGCACCGAAGGTGTTTCTCACGTGTGCTTACGAAGTATTTGGAGGACGTCGGCGTACGACGACAGTTCACAGCGCCATATTGCCCGCAGGAAAATCCCACGGAGCGGGCGAACCGAACAATTAAGACTATGATCGCCCAGATATCTCGGAATCAGCATACCAAGTGGGATGAATATCTTCCCGAGATTAATCTGGCCTTGAATACGAGCGTCTCGGAGTCGACGGGATTCAGTCCAGCCTATCTTATTCAGTGTCGGGAGCCAAGGCTACCGCATGCGCTTTTTGACGAAATGGTCGCGGGCACGGGAACCACGAGCCGCAGTCCTACCGAACGTGCGGAAACCCTACAAGACATCCTTAAGATGGTGCGTACACAATTAGCTCGGGCTGGAGAAGACCAAAGGCGACATTATAACTTGCGAAGGCGGTCCTGGAAACCTGCCATCGGGGACCTGGTGTTGGTCCGGCAATAGCCGCTTTCCAAGGCCATCGACAATTTTGCTGCTAAGCTAGCACCTAAATTCGACGGGCCATATGAAGTGCTTAGCTTCCCGTCGCCAGTCATTGCAAACTTACGTGGACAGGCCCGGGGTGATCGTCGAAATGCTCACTTGGGAGACTTGAAACCTTTCGTCCAATCGGGCGAAAGGAAAATCAATGTTATACATACTAATGATAAAGTTATATCCTCCCGCAGGTTCAATATGAAAGTTACCGGTAGTGGCAAGAAGAGTAGTGGCGCGGACGACAAAGCCGTAAGAGGTGATAGAGGCGGGAAGGTCGTGAGGACAAAGGCTTTCTATAAGCACCGTTGGCAGGAGAAAGAAGTGGAGAGCAGGATCCGCCGTTGCCAGGTACTGCTCCGGAGGATAAAGGGTCCTGTCACGACAAAGCCACCCGCAGCGCGTCCACCCACAGAGGAACAACCCGTAGAGGTCATTGTGCTTTCCTCTGATAGTGAGCCCGAGGCCACCAGAGCGACGTCCTGCCCACCAATTAGGCGACCAAGCTCAATGCCTGCTACGCCGTCACCAGTTGTTTCGCCCTGCCATGACGCTGACAACATGCCAACACCGCCCCGGAACTGGTCCGGTTTTAAGGCATATACTCTGGTCGACCAGTCCGATACGGACGAGGAGGTACCTCAGACCCGGCAGAACCCACGCCTGGTTGCCACACGAGAGACAGAGGAGACCGTCCCTAGACGTATGGCCAGTGCTGTCGTCGTACCTTCTAAGGAAGAGGTAGAGCTAGCTCCGGTGCCGTTCGAGAGCTATGAGCCGTTGTCGGAGGAAATTAAGAGAGGGCTACAGCCATACCTGCGTGCTGGCGTACGTTTACGGGTTCCCGGCAAACAATACAAGCGGGTAGTTCTAGTGGGAAATCGCTACCTGCGCATCTTGATAAACCGCCAGGGTAAGGCATTTATCAGACCCTGCGGAGGATCTCGAGGCCAGTGGGAGGGGAGGCAGTGTGACGACGAAAGTCGCTAACGCTCGTTTTCCTCCCCACTGAGCTGTTTGTGTTTTGTTATTGTTGTTTGAATTTTATTTTGTTATTGAATTTTATTTATTGAATTGTGTTATTGAATTGAATTATTTATTGTTGAATTATTACTGAATTTTCTTATTGAATTGAACTATTTATTTTCTGAATTGAATATATGGATTTTGATCTCGACATGAATTGGTTTTACTTTAATACGTGAGTTGTCAATAGCCATGTAATACCTTCCCTCGTTGCTGGTTATTTACATTACCTTCTCTTCATTACCTACCCTCATACTTGTTTACAATATTGCCACCATACACCGTTACCTGCCACGCACCTGAGTTGTAAACAAGTAAGGGCAATGAACCTTCAACCAAACCCATAAGCATTAGCTATGATCAACGCATCAACATACACAACAGCGAACAACCAAACATACATAAGCATTGCCTATGATCAACGCATCAACATACCTAACAACGAACAACCAAACATACATAACCATTGCCTATGATCAACGCATCAACATACTCAACAGCGAACAACCAAACATACATAGGGACAATGCATCGATCGACAAAGGGACAAGCTAGCAACGAACCAACAACCGCACATATGGTTATACAGTAGGCAGCCAGTATACGTAAGCATGAGCATAGGTCAATGCTGGTGGGTGTAAAAAGGGTTTTGTTATTGCAACAGAAATGATGCTGTGTAGTGAAGTAGACGTCAGCAGCGATGCGTAGGGACACTATAAAAGGGGCAAAGTAGGTCAAACAAGGAGATCAGTTTTGAGTGAACGAGCGACCAGGCGAGAAGGTGAGTTGAAGTAGAACATAACATTAGAACATTTCAAGTGAGTTAAGACGTACGCCACTTGGACATCAGCAAGACACGACACGGATTGAAACACCAGCAAGACAAGACACGACAAGGACTGAGTTACAGTGCGTCTTCACCGCCACGAGTAACAATACACTTGGACAAGACACGACAAGGACTGAGTTACAGTGCGTCTTCACCGCCACGAGTAACAATACACTTGGACACGACACGACTCCATAGTGACAGGATACCGCGAGTCTGTGCAGCCACTGGTATCACGTTCACTTAGACACGACTCCATAGTGACAGGATACCGCGAGTCTTCACAGCCACTGGTATCACGTTCGCTTAGACACGACTCAACAGTGACAGGATACCGCGAGTCTTCACAGCCACTGGTATCACGTTCGCTTAGACACGACTCAACAGTGACAGGATACCGCGAGTCTTCACAGCCACTGGTATCACGTTCACTTAGACACGACTCAACAGTGACAGGATACCGCGAGTCTTCGCAGCCACTGGTATCACGTTCACTTAGACACGACTCAACCGTGACAGGATACCGCGAGTCCTCACAGCCACTGGTATCACGTTCACTTAGACACGACCCAACAGGAGCAGGATACCGCGAGTCACCGCAGCCACTGGTATCACGCTCCCCTAGACAAGACACGACCCAACAGTGACAGGATACCGCGAGTCACCGCAGCCACTGGTATCACGTCACTTAGACAAGACACGACCCCACAGGATACCGTGAATCTTCCCGTTCACTTAGACACGACGTGACAGCTCATCCGACCCCGTCACCGTGACCCGACGCCCTACCAATCCTACTCGCATCGCCTGCCTCGTCGTGACCTGCACCGCAGCTGGCGTGGTTTCCTATACCGCCGACCCAGCTCATTTCACCGCCGCCGGGCCAAGCCGAGGAGTCATACGCCACCGTGAACTGATAGCTATTAATCAAATCTCTAGTTAGACCAAGACATTGTTTACCGCCTAGGCAACTTAACTAACTGTCAATAAACACTCAGCGTAAAACCGAAATCACCTCTTGTGTTCTCTATGTCCCTGAAATAAACAAATTTCTGTGACGAACCCGGCCCCGTGAGCTATACCTCAGCCTTGTGGGGAAAACCTGTCGTTACAAAGCATATAATGTTCATAAACTAGCATAACATGTTTGGGACATATATGTTAATATGTTAGAACATATTATGATTGGGACATAAAATGTTTTTAAATATAATATGCTTGGATGCAAACATATATTAATTTAGAAATAGCCTATAAACATATATGTGTTTAGTAGCTTGGAGCGCTATTTAACATGGAGCGATATTGAATTAAGTTGGTGGTTGTTGCTTGTTATTACAAAATTAACATTTTATTTTTCCTTGGGCAATTGATCAGCTACTTCTTTGATCCTTACAAACTGTGTGGTCCGCTGTTCGAATCCCCGTCCGGCAAAAGGTAAAATTAAAATAAAAAAAATCATACAATTGAATAATTTCTTCTACAATGTTTGTATTACAGAAAAAGGTGCTAAGAACTAAAAAATCTGGTGGAAGTGAGAAAGATGTGGGGGAATATACAATTGGGCAGAAACAAAATTTTGAGCATTCAGGTCGAAAACCTATGTTGTTAGCACCTATATTACCTGTTTATTTTCATAATTCATTATGATTGTAAATATATAAATAAATAAATAAAATTTTGAGCAAAATATTGTTTGGGAGATTTTTTTTTAAGCATATAATATTTTTGGGTGCAAAATGCTTCCAAACATATTATATGTTCACATAATAACATATTGTTTTTTGGAAGACAACATTATTGAATTTGGATGCAAAAATACAAAATATTTGGAACTTAGACTACCCAAACATATATTGTTTAGACCAATATACTTTCAAACATATTATATATTGGAAGAGATCAAACATATAAATGTTTGGGCAATACCCAAAAATATATATGCTTGAAGCAAAATATGTTTGGGAGTATATGTTACAGAAGCGATTTTTTGTGAGCGTGTATATAGCCCCCATATAAACCCATCCCCAGATTTGGCTTGCGGAGCCTCTAAGAGAAGCAAATTTCATCCGATCCTGCTGAAATTTGGTACATGGTGTTAGTATATGGTCTCTAGCATCTGATCCGGTTCAAATTTGGAACGTGGTGTTAGTATATGGCCGCTAACAACCATACCAAAATTGGTCCATATCGGTCTATTGTTATATATACACGCTCATAAAAAATCGCTTCTGTAACATATACTCCCAAACATATTTTGCTTCAAGCGTATACATTTTTGGGTATTGCCCAAACATTTATATGTTTGATCTCTTCCAATATATAATATGTTTGAAAGCATATTAGTCTAAACAATATATGTTTGGGTAGTCTAAGTTCCAAACATTTTGTATTTTTGCACCCAAATTCAAATATGTTGTCTTCCAAAAAACAATATGTTATTATGTGAACATATAATATGTTTGGAAGCATTTTGCACCCAAAAATATTATATGCTTAAAAAAAATTCTCCCAAACAATATTGTGCTCAAAATTTTATTTATTTATATATTTACAATCATAACGAATTATGAAAATAAACAGGTAATATAGGTGCTAACAACATAGGTTTTCGACCTGAATGCTCAAAATTTTGTTTCTGCCCAATTGTATATTCCCCGACATCTTTCTCACTTCCACGAGATTTTGTAGTTCATAGCACCTTTTTCTGTAATACAAACATTGTAGAAGAAATTATTCAATTTTATGATTTTTTTATTTTAATTTTAACTTTTGCCGGACGGAGATTCGAACAGCACACCACACAGTTTGTAAGGATCAAAGAAGTAGCTGATCAATTGCCCAAGGAAAAATAAAATGTTAATTTTGTAATAACAAGCAACAACCACCAACTTAATTCAATATCGCTCCCTGTTAAATAGCGCTCCAAGCTACTAAACACATATATGTTTATAGGCTATTTCTAAATTAATATATGTTTGCATCCAAACATTTTATATTTACAAACATTTTATGTCCCAAACATAATATGTTCTAACATATTAACATATATGTCCCAAACATGTTATGCTAGTTTATGAACATTATATGCTTGCACTCAAAAATATTGTGTTTAAAAATTTGTGTTCCAAACATATAATGTTTATAGCCAAACATATGAAAAACAGTCTTTTTCATCCGTGTAGCCGATCCCCAATCACACAAAAATTGGTCCATATCGGTTGATAATAATGGTTCCCACTCGAGCCAAAAATAATCTATCAAAATTTTGTCGAACAGAATTATATACGTATTTAATCGATCTCTTTTAATTTAATATGGACTTACCACGTATGGACTTACTTACAGTTTAGAAGACGGTGTTAGGAGGTATTAAGATACCTTGCCATCGGCAAGCGTTACCGCAACCCAAGTAATTCGATTGTGGATGGCAGTGTTTAGAAGAAGTTTCTACGTAATCCACGGTGGAGGGTACATAAGCTTCGGCCTGGCCGAACTTACGGCCGTATATTCTTGTTTGAGCTATGAACATACGAAAATAGCGAAAAGGGCTCAAAATCGAATTTGGCGACAATACTTTGGAGGCTCATAAAAGACGAACGGCAACCTATCTCGCAAAATCCATAAATTACTTTTTTCCTCTCATCGAGCACTTTCCGCTTTCATAAGCGATTTTTAGTTTAGATTTTTTGTGAAAAAAATGTACCACTCCGGATCCCTGGTTCTAGATTATCTCGGAGCGGAACAATTTTTTTTTTCTCCGGAGCGGACCACTCCGGATCCCTGGTTCTAGATTCCTCTTTGTAAGAATTAAATTGACATACAAAAAAACGTATCAATCTATATGTTTTTCGTTTCATTTGATACAAATATTTCCATATTTTCATAAAAAGTTAGACTTTAGTTACCCTTGCAGATATTTCGCCCAATGACTGTACACTCATAGAAAAAATCGTGCACGGCGTGCTCATTTCAAAACGATTCGTTCATGAAAGTGAATCAACACACATGTGGTGTCAAACTGTGAACAGGCGGTGTCAATGTGACAACGATAAAATGACACCATGCGTTGTCAAAACAACAACCAGCGTTCATGATCTGACAACGTTATGGTTAAGACTTTATAAACAAAATTAAAAAAATCCGCTAGCGTGACTGGAACCTGTGTTTTCTGCACCATACGCGTTAACAGTCGCCTTAGCACATTGCACCAACGAGGGAGTTGCCATAATAATGTCTAACGATTATTTTAAGACTTTTCATGGCCATACACACAAAAAAAAAAAAACGTTTGGAAAACGTTTTTCTTTTGTTGGAGTTTTTTGAATTGCTTCGAAAATTTTAAACTTTTATCACCAAAAAAATTCGTTTATTACAAAATTTTTATTTTTTCAATAAAAAAAGTTATTTTTGAAACAACAACACAGTCCATTTCGTTTATATCAAACACTGTTCTTTTCTGACTTTAGGTCTTTAATAAGACACATTTTACATTTCAAAATTTAATATAGTACAATGTAATGTTGAACATTTTTTCGGAATCTTCCGAACATATCTGGAATATATGTAAAAAAACAACAAAAGAAAAAACTTTGGCCGAAGCAGGGATCGAACCCACGACCCTTGGCATGCAAGTCGGACGTAGCAACCACTGCTCCACGGTCCCAAACTAAATGTTTGTTTCTGTTAAATAAACTTTGTTTATTCGGTTCGTGGGCGCCGCAAGCTATGCTATATAAATATAACTTATATGGATATTTATCTATTGATGACCATAACAGGTACATAGCTCAGTGGTTAGTGTGTTGGCTTACAAAGTGCATGGTCCTCGGTTCGATTCTCCGTCCAGGCGAAAGGTAAAAAAATTTTAAAAATTTATAAAATCGTATAATTTCTTCTACATTGTTTGTATTACAAGAAAAAGGTGTTAAGAAGTAAAAAACCTCGTGGATGTGAGAAAAATGTGAGGGAAAATGCAATTAGCAAGAAAACAATGTTTTTTTTTTTTTTTTTTTTTTTTTTGAGTTTGTCTTTATGAAATTGTTTTTACATCCTGGATAAACGTTTATCACAAAAAGTATATACTTTTCTTCTAAATACACTTCCTTACAGAGAAAAGCAAATGAGAAACGAACTTTGCTTGTCTAAAATTTCGTTTGGAAGGAAAGAATTATTCTTTTGCGTGTAGAAAAATGAATGCCGTTCATGAAATCATGAACGCCCGTGGACGAATTGTGAACATTCCGTTTTGATTTTTTGTGAACGTTTCCGTTTCATTTTGTCACCGTCCGTTCACAACTATGGAACGTAATTTTTTTTTTTAGTGTAGACATTCCAACAGCACGCAGCAACCAAAAATGACATAAAAGGGAGGTTCCTTGATTCATTTATACCACACGCAAAAAAATAATTCTTTCCTCCCAAACGAAATTTTAGACAAACAAAGTTCGTTTCTTATTTGCTTTTCGCTGTAAGGAAGTGTATTAGGAAGAAAAGTATATACTTTTTGTGATAAACATTTATTCTTTTCCAGAATGTAACAACAATTTCATAAAGACTAACTAAAAAATTTTTTTTTTGCTAATTGCATTTTTATTTCACATCTTTCTCACATCCACGAGTTTTTTTAGTTGTTAACACCTTTTCCTGTAATACCAACAATGTAGAAGAAATTATACGAATTTATAAATTTTTAAAATTTTTTTACCTTTCGCCTGGACGGAGAATCGAACCGCGGACCATGCACTTTGTAAGCCAACACACTAACCACTGAGCTATGTACCTGTTATGGTCATCAATAGATAAATATCCATATAAGTTATATTTATATAGCATAGCTTGCGGCGCCCACGAAGCGAATAAACAAAGTTTATTTAACAGAAACGTCTGACTCTCATGCCAAGGGTCATGGGTTCGATCCCTGCTTCGACCAAGGTTTTTTTTTTTTTTTTTTTTTACATACATTCCACATATGTTCGGAAGATTCCGAAAAAATGTTCAACATTACATTGTACTATATAAAATTTTGAACTGTAAAATGCGTTTTATTAAAGACCAAAAGTCAGAAAAGAACAGTGTTTGATATAAACGAAATGGACTCTGTTGTTGTTTCAAAACTAACTTTTTTTATTGAAAAAATAAAAACTTTGTAACAAACGAATTTTTTTGGTGATAAAAGTTTAAAATTTTCGAAGCAATTCAAAAAACTCTAACAAAAGAAAAACGTTTTCGGTACACGTTTTCCAAACGTTTTTTTTCTTTGCGTGCACACAATGGCCACCGAAACCTTGGGCTCTCATACTTTTGCGCCTGGGACATTTTGGAGAGTATGGTTTGCACAAAAATTACAAAGTGTCGATCATCTCAAGATGCTTTTGAGCAATAAAATTAAAAAGAAATTTATAGCGCTTTACTATGTTTCATTACATATCAGTTATATCAGTCAGTTAAATATGTTGAGTTCTGTGTACCCAACATATGATATTTCTACAACTCGTTATAGAACTTCTTGCTCAGAGTTGTCAATATTTTTCTGGCTCTTATCTCTGAAGATAGGACTCTTTCGTCCCCAAATATCCCAAATTTAAATAAAAATTCCTTACAAAAATCACCAATACATTTTTGACAAGTTTTTATCAAAAAACAAGTGAGGAAAGTCTAAAATCGGGCGGTGCCGACTATATTATACCCTGCACCACTTTGTAGATCTAAATTTTCGATACCATATCACATCCGTTAAATGTGTTGTTAAATGTCTGGACAGAATTTGATAGACTTCTACAAAATCTATAGACTCAAAATTTAAGTCGGCTAATGGACTAGGGTGGAACACAATGTTAGTAAAAAATATGGGGAACATTTAAATCTGAAGCAATTTTAAGGAAACTTCGAAAAAGTTTATTTATGGTTTATCGCTCCATATATATGTATTATAAGTTTAGGAAAATTAGAGTCATTTTTACAACTTTTCGACTAAGCAGTGGCGATTTTAGAAGGAAAATGTTGGTATTTTGACCATTTTTGTCGAAATCAGAAAAACATATATATGGGAGCTATATCGAAATCTGAACCGATTTCAATCAAATTTGGCACATATTACTATATTACTAATTGTACTCCTAGTGCAAAATTTCAACCAAATTGGGCCAAAACTCTGGCTTCTGGGCCATATAAGTCCATATCGGGCGAAAACTATATATGGAAGCTATATGTAAATCTGAACCGATTTCAACCAAATTTGGCACGCATAGCTACAATGCTAATTCTACTCTCTGCTCAAAATTTCAATTATATCGGAGTAAAAGATTGGCCACTGTGGTCATATGAGTGTAAATCGGGCGAAAGCTATATATGGAAGATATATCTAAATCTGAACCGATTTCAACCAAATTTGGCAGACATAGCTACTATGCTAATTCTTCTCTCTGTGCAAAATTTCAATTAAATCGGAGTAAAAGATTGGCCTCTGTGGTCATATGAGTGTAAATCGGGCGAAAGCTATATATAGGAGCTATATCTAAATCTGAACCGATTTCAACCAAATTTGGCACACATAGCTACAATGCTAATTCTACTCCCTGTGCAAAATGTCAACTAAATCGGAGCAAAAAATTGGCCTCTGTGGTCATTTGAGTGTAAATCGGGCGAAAGCTATATATGGGAGCTATATCTAAATCTGAACCGATTTGCATGATATTTTGCAAGTTTTTCGAAACTCATAAAATATTCGGATGTACGGAATTTGAGGAAGATCGGTTGATATACACGCCAATTATGACCAGATCGGTGAAAAATATATATGGCAGCTATATCTAAATCTGAACCGATTTTTTCCAAAATCTATAGGGATCGTCTTTGAGCCGAAACAGGACCCTATACCAAATTTTAGGACAATCGGACTAAAACTGCGAGCTGTACTTTGCACACAAAAATACATCAACAGACGGACATCGCTAAATCGACTCAGAATTTAATTCTATGACGATCGGTATACTTAACGATGGGTCTCAGACTTTTCCTTCTTGGCGTTACATACAAATGCACAAACTTATTATACCCTGTACCACAGTAGTGGTGAAGGGTATAAAAAAAATATAAATAAATAAATAAATAAAATAATAAAGAAATAGGTTCTGTGGTAGAGAATCAATAGTTATTTAAGAATTGAACAAAATATAAAATTTATTGCCATGCCAGCTTGCGAGCTGCAACAATCTCAAGATTTCGAAACACAACACCTCGAGACCGGCGATCGATCTTTCAAATGTACGAAAACTGAAAATGGGACTTAGGACCCCATGTATTTATGAATGAAAATTTCAACTCAAGTAATAAAATTTTATGATATATAAATATGAAGGTGAACCATCTTCATAATTTCTATATGTGTGGAATATATTGTCCAAATGAGGTATGAACACTGATGAGGATAACATTTAAACCCAAGTCCTCACGAAATGATTTTACAATTGTAGAAAAATGTCTTAGCCAAGCTGAGTAAAATTATAAATTAGCGCTTGAGCCACCAAAATAAAATCCTCTGTCCCTTTCTAGTCCAAATGCTCCATTTGCTCCCATTTGTATGCCGTGGAATCTACGAAAAAATATCCCCAATCCTGGCAGCACTCGTATTGCTTATAAATACTTCCTTTGACACTCTCTCTCCACCTCTCAGCCAATTTAAATTGCTTATTAATACCTGTTTTGACTCTCCTTCTATCTCTCGTTCTCTCCCTCTCTCAACCAATTTACAGAATGCTTCTTCAAATATATATAAATCCCATTGTAACAAGGTAAATATATCTCCTTGGAAATGCATATTCTCTGCACGTGATGCAGTCATTCTAACAGGACCATAATTATGCATCTAATATATGCATTAAAGGTTGTTATGTTAGGTTGGTCGTGGTAGTAGTGGTAGTGATATTCTCTCATCGGCTGCACACTCAATCACCCACACACACACACACACACCCACATACACATAATGAAAGCCTACTTTTGTTTCAACTTCAACGGTTGGTCGTAACAAATAAGCAAAAGGACGAGTTCAAAGAAATCTGTACTCGTATTGCGTGTGCTGCAATGAATGGAAGACCAAAGACCGAGAAACATGCCACAGCAAAGCATTGCTATCTGGCCAACTATAATGCGTAGCTAGCTAACTATTCAGAGGCTATTATCTGCAAAAGAATGCAAAAGCTGTTGGAACACCAGGCGGCATGTTAAGCAGCGACCTGGAAAATACAAATGTCGTTGCGATGGTTATTGTTAGCAAGTATAGTGTGGGACCTATACATTTATGATTGCAAAAGCAACAAAATTCAAGAGGCATACAAAGTCCTAAGAATAGTAAATCAACTATGAGCTCGGACATGCATCCTGGAAAATGTCTCAACATCTTGGGAGTTACCGTGGTGCATTGGATAGCATGTCTGCCTTGCATACAACGGGTCATGGGTTCAATCCAAATTTCGCCCAAACACTAAAACATTTTTCAGAATCGGGCTATCCGCCTTCAATAATGCTGGTGAGATTTCTGAGTGTTTCAAAGATTTTCTAAGTAGTTTCACCCCAACATGAAACACCGTTGGGACTCTCTTGTTATTCAGGTAACCACAAAATTGGCAGTACTCACTAATAAGAGGGATATTCACGACGTGTGGATATACCAAAATCTGGAGAACATTTTACCAAAAATCTAAAAAAAAATCTTATTAAATAAAAATATTTCTAAAAAAAATTGTCAAAGTTTTAATACTATAAAAAATTATGTCAACATTTTATATCTATGGAAAATTTTGTCAAAGTTTTATTTCCATAGAAAATTTTTGTCAAAATTTTATTTCTTTAGAAAAGATTGTAAAAATTTTAATTTTCATTGAGAATAATGTCAAAATTTTATTTCTGTGGAAAATTTTTCAAAATTTTATTTGTATTTCTATTTTAAAAAATTTTTGTCAAAATTTTATTTTTATAGAAAATTTCGTCAAAATTTTTATTTACATAGAAAATTCTGTCAACATATTTTTCCATAGAAAATTTTGTCACAAATTTTGTCAAAATTGTATTTCTATTGAAAATTGTCAAAATTTTATGTCCATTGAAAATTTTATTCCTATGGACAATTTTGTCAATATTCTATTTCTATGGAAAGTTTTTCAAAATTTTATTTGTATGGAAAATTTTGTCAAAATTTTATTCGTATAGAAAATTTTTTCAAAATTTCATTTCTATAGAAAAATTTGTCAAAATTTTATATCAATAGAAAATTTTGCCAAACTTTTAATTCTAAAGAAAATTTCTATAAACAATTTTGTTAAAATTTTATTTCTAAGGAAAAGATTGTCAAAATATATTTCTATAGAAAAACAAGTAAGGAAAGTCTAAAGTCGGGCGGTGCCGACTATATTATACCCTGCACCAATTTGTAGATCTACATTTTCGGTACCATATCACATCCGTCAAATGTGTTGGGGGCTACATATAAAGATTTGTCCCAAATACATACATTTAAATATCACTCGATCTGGAAGAATTTGATAGACTTCTACAAAATATACAGACTCAAAATTTAAGTCGGCTAATGCACTAGGGTGGAACACAATGTTAGTAAAAACATATGGGAAACGTTTAAATCTGAAGCAATTTTAAGGAAACTTCGAAAAAGTTTATTTATGATTTATCGCTGGATATATATGTATTAGAAGTTTAGGAAAATTAGAGTCATTTTTACAACTTTTCGACTAAGCAGTGGCGATTTTACAAGGAAAATGTTGGTATTTTGACCATTTTTGTCGAAATCAGAAAAACATATATATGGGAGCTATATCTAAATCTGAACCGATTTCAACCAAATTTGGTACGAATAGCAACAATGCTAATTCTACTCCGTGTGCAAAATTTCAACTAAATCGGAGTTAAAAATTGGCCTCTGTGGTCATATGAGTGTAAATCGGGCGAAAGCTATATATGGGAGATATATCTAAATCTGAACCGATTTCAACCAAATTTGGCACGCATAGTTACAATGCTATTTTTACTCCCTGTGCAAAATTACAACTAAATCGGACCAAGAAATTAGCCTCTGTGGTCATATGAGTGTAAATCGGGCGAAAGCTATATATGGGAGCTATATCTAAATCGGAACCGATTTCAACCAAATTTGGCGCGCATTGCTACAATGCTAATTCTACTCCCTGTGCAAAATTTCAACCAATTGGGGTAAAACTCTGGCTTCTGGGGCCATATAAGTCCATATCGGGCGAAGTATATATATGGGGGCTATATCTAAATCTGAACCGATTCCACAGTGTGGAGCAGGGTATAAAAAATTATTTCTATAGAAAGTTTTGTCAACATTTTTGTTTTTATAGAAAATTTTGTCAAAATTTTATTTCTTTAGAAAATTTTGTCAAAATATTACTTCTTTAGAAATAAAAAAATAGAAAATTTTGTAAAAAAATTTTATTTACATAGAAAATGCTGTTAACATATTTTTTCATAGAAAATTTTGTCACAATTTTGTTTCTATAGAAAGTTTTGTCAAAATTGTATTTCTATTGAAAATTGTCAAAATTTGATGTCCATTGAAAATTTTATTCCTATGGACAATTTTGTCAATATTTTATTTCTATGGAAAGTTTTTCAAAATTTTATTTGTATGGAAAATTTTGTCAAAATTTTATTCGTATAGAAAATTTTGTCAAAATTTCATTTCTATAGAAAATTTTGTCAAACTTTTAATTCTAAAGAAAATTTCTATAAACAATTTTGTTAAAATTTTATTTTATAGAAAAGTTTGTCAAATTTTATTTCTATAGAAAAAAAATATTTCTATAGAAAGTTTTGTCAACATTTTTGTTTCTATAGAAAATTTTGTCGAAATTTTAATTCTATAGGAATATTTGTCAAAATTTTATTTTTTTTTTTTAAATTTGTCAAAATTTTGTTTCTTTAGAAAATTGTATCACACTATTATTTCTTTAGAAATAGAAAAATAGAAAATTTTGTCAAACTGTTAATTCGTATTTGTTATTTTGATCTCAGTTTTAAATTCATTGTGTTGACTAAACTACAAGAGTAGCTTAACCAACAGAGGAAAAGAATATTTGTCAAATTTATTTGGGCAAAGCCCTACAGACTGCAAAATGATTGGATGGACTCACGTTTCGGAATTACCACATTCCCCATAAGTATCCTCTACTTGCAGCAAAACTATCAACCAATTATCGAATAAATTCAGTCAGTTCACTAAACCCAAAGTGAGCCCTCTTGAACCTTCCGAAAAAAGGTTTTACATGATAGCCGGCTTATGCCGAAATAAATTCATACAAACACTTCTCCTTTCCTTTGCCACCATCAAATCATCGATTTGAGTGCAGTTGGCTGGGTTTATTTGGAGCGTGCTTCCTCTTACTTCTTTCGTGTTTTGTTTTTTATTGTTGGTTTCTATAGAATATTTTGTCAAATTTTTATTTCTATATAACAGAAAATTCTGTCAAAATTTTAATTTTATAGAAAATGTTGTCGAAATTTTGAATTCTATAGAAAAATTTGTCAAAATTTTATTTATTTTAATTTTTCAAAACTTTAGATATTTTGTCAAAATATTCTTTAGAAATAAAAGAAAATATTTTTTTTTTAATTTTATTTCTATAGAAAATTTTCTCAAAATTTTATTTCTAAAGAAAATTTTGTCGAAATTTTATTTCTATAGAAAATTTTGACAAAATTTTAATTTTATAGAAAATTTTGTAGAAATTTTAATTCTATAGAAAATTTTGCCAAAATTTTATTTTTTTTTAAATTTGTCAAAATTTTAGAAAATTTTGTCAAAATATTATTTCTTTAGAAATAAAAAAAATATAAAATTTTGTCAAAATTTTATTTCTATAGAAAATTTTGTGAAAATGTTATTTCTTTAGAAAATTTTTGTCAAAATTTTATTTCTTTAGAAAATGTTGTCAAAATTTAATTTCTTGGATAATGTTGTCAACATTTTATTTCCATGGAACATTTTGTCAAAATTTTGTTTTTTAGAAAATATGGTTAAATTTTTATTTCTATAGAAAATTTTTTCAACATTTTATTTCCATAGAAAATTATGTCCACATCTTTTTATTATAGAACATTTTGTCAAAATTTTAATTCTATACAAAATTTAGTCAAAAGTTTATTTCTATGGAAAATTTTGTCAAAATTAAATTTCTGTGGAAAATTTTATTTTTTGGAAAATATTATCCATATTTTATTTCTATGGAAAATTTTGTCAAATTTTATACCGATAGAAAATTTTGTTAAAATTAAATTTCTATGGAAAATTTTGTCAAAATTTTATTCTAAAGAAAATTTTTTCCAAATTTTATTTCTATAGAAAATTTTGTCAAAATTTTATTTCTAAAGAAAATTTTGTCAAATTTTTTTTTTTATAGAAAATTGTCAAAATTTTATTTTCATAGCAAGTGTTGACAAAATTTTATTCCTATAGAAAATTTTGTCAACATTTTATTTCTGTGGAAAGTTTTTCAAAATTTTATTTGTATGGGAAATTTTATCAAAATTTTTTTTCTGTAGAAAATTTTGTCAAAATTTAATTTCTATGGAAAATTTTAAATAATTTTATTTCTATAGGTAATTTTGTCAACATTTTATCTCTATAGATTTTTTTTTCAAATTTTAATTCTATAGAAAATTGTATTTATACTAAAAATTTCTGATGTACCTCTTAATTGGAGAGACATATTTTGCGAAGACAACAAGAATTCTACCAATCTACCAAACCAACTGTTGCCACCCATGATCACAATGCCCTGAATAGTATAAGTGAGCCTATGAAAATTTTTTTCAAAATTTTATTTTTTAGAAAATATTATCAGTATTTTATTTCTATGGAAAATATTGTCAAAATTTTATGCCGATAGAAAATTTTGTCAAAATTTTGTTTTTATAGAAAATAGTCAAATTTTTATTTGCATAGAAAATGTTGTCAAACTTTTATGCCTATGGCAAATTTTGTCAACATTTTATTTCTGTGGAAAGTTTTTCAAAATTTTATTTGTATGGAAAATTTTGTCAAAATTTTATTTCTGTAGAAAATTTTGTCAAAATTTAATTTATTTCTATAGATAATTTTGTCAACATTTTATTTCTATAGAATTTTTTTTCAAAATGTTATTTCTATGGAAAATTGTATTTATATTAAAAATTTCTGATGTACTTCTTAATTGGAGATGCATATTTTGCAAAGACAAAAAGAATTCTACCAATCTACCAAACCAAACAAATCTACCAGTTTTGATAGAATTCTACCAACGGTTGCCACCCATGATCACAATGCACTGAATAGTATAAGTGAGCCTAAAAACGTATATTGAAATCTTGAATGTTTTTACTAGGAGCGAAATTGTTGAAGAGGATGCTCTTAAAATCATAAAAAATCAAGGGATACTTTATTTTAACCAAACGAGCACCCACAAATAAAATTTTCTTTAAAATTGAGCCAACGAAATTTATTCAATGATGTTCATTAATACAATGAAAATATTCATTAATAGTAAGCAATTTATCATTATTAAGGTGTGTACTATATTGGGTTTTCAAGTTGAAAATCTCTTAATTTTCGCGATTACTTTTAGTGAACTACACACAAAGAAAATTTCATTAAAAGTCAGCCAACGAAAAATGTTCATTGATATAACTAAACATTTTCAGTAATACAATGAAAATATTCGTTAATAGTACGAAACGTTACGTTGATTGGCACAAAATTTGTTATATTAACGAAAAAATTCGTTCAATTAACGAATATGTTTCATAGGCTGACTTTTAACGACACATTTCGTTAATATAACGAAACTTTTTCTATTAGTGTAATCAAAATTATAAATGAAAACAAACATATTCCCGTAATGTCTTGCCGAAATTTAGAGGAACAAGAAACTGCACATCAATTGTTTTAATTTAACTGTTTTATAGTGAACTAAACCGCGGAAATTTCAACTCGAAAAGCGAACATAGTACTTTACTTTAAATGAAATTTTTTTTTCACTATAAATTCGTTGTATCAATGAAAGTATTCTTTATTAAAAAAAAAACTTCATAGCATTAACGAACAAATTCATTGTATTTATGAAATTCTTTTAGTGGCTCAATTTTATTGATTGTATATCTATAGAGGTTCTACTGTGCTCAAGTCTTTTCTATATCGCATTAAAAGTATGCGATTGTTTGTTTTTCGCCCTTAGTGGCATTAAGGCCAATATGGCAAATCTGGGTGTAGGTCTTTGCTTTGGTGTGTGTCATGTACACCGAATTGTGTCAGATGGTTAAAGGTACGGTCATAGACATTATCATTTCCATTTAACATAGCACCATCAGGGACAAGCTTCATTATATTTTTGTTGTGGTGGCAGGCAACAAGGTCCATGCAGAGAATTTGTCAGTAAATGGTGGATGGGTATTTCAGATCGGGAGGCTGAAATGATTGAGAATAGTCCAGTGTCTGTTGATATGGCTGTGGGTTATGATAATAATGCAGAAGTTAGTCATGTCATACCTACCAGGCTGGCAGAGAGGCAGTAAGTCAATCCTCCTTTGGGTCCATTGTACATCGGAAAATTCTCTACTACTCGTTCAAATTCCCCAGAGTACACCCAATTGATAATAGTTTATGTACATACTACACAGATAGCAGTAGCATGGATCCTGCATTTGTTTTTTGAGTGTGCTCTACTCTACAATGACAAAGCCGCATTACCTCAAGCAGAAAGGTAAATTTCATATAATTTATGAAGGCTTTATGTGTAAGAGTAGAATATGGAGCAATTGGTTCACAGGAAAATCCCTTCATAACATTTTACATTTTATTTCATAACCTTAAATTTTTCAACTTTGTAAAAGTAGGATAAAGACAGAGTTTGCGAGACGGGGATAGGGATTCTAAATTAGAGAAATATTTTGATAATTCGAATTTTAAATACTTGATTTTTCAAGAGTTGGACAATTCGATTGTGGGTATGTTAAAATTTTGGACAAATTAACTTTTGTTTTTTTTTTTCAAATTTTTATACCCTCCACCATAGGATGGGGGGTATATTAACTTTGTCATTCCGTTTGTAACACATCGAAATATTGCTCTAAGACCCCATAAAGTATGGTAAAATTCTGAGTCGATCTAAGCATGTCGGTCCGTCCGTATGTTGAAATCACGCTACTTTCCGAACGAAACAAGCTATCGACTTGAAGAGAAGCAAATTTCATACGATCCGGCTGAAATTTGGTACATGGTGTAAGTATATGGTTTTTAACAAACATGCAGAAATTGGTCCACATCGGTCCATAATCATATATAGCCCCCATATAAACCGAACCCCCGATTTGGCTTGCGGAGCCTCTAAGATAAGCAAATTTCATTCGATCCGGCTCAAATTTGGTACATAGTGTAAGTATATGATCTCTAACAACTATGCAAAAATTGGTCCACATCGGTGCATAATTATATATAGCCCCCATATAAACCGAACCCCCGATTTGGCTTGCGGAGCCTCTAAGATAAGCAAATTTCATTCGATCCGGCTCAAATTTGGTACATAGTGTAAGTATATGATCTCTAACAACTATGCAAAAATTGGTCCACATCGGTGCATAATTATATATAGCCCCCATATAAACCGAACCCCCGATTTGGCTTGCGGAGCCTCTAAGATAAGCAAATTTCATTCGATCCGGCTGAAATTTGGTACATGGTGTTAGTATATGGTCTCTAACAACCATGCCTTGGTTCACATCGGTCCATAATTATATATAGCCCTCATATAAACTGATCCCCAGATTTGACCTTCGGAGCCTCATGGATGAGCCAAATCTATCCAATTCGGTTGAAATTTAGTACGTGGTGTTAGTATAATATCCTTGACAACCATGCAGGAATTGGTCCATATCGGTCCATAATTATATGTAGCCCCTATATAAACCGATCCCCAGATTTTACCTCAGGAGACCCTTGGAAGAGAAAAATTCACCCGATCCGGTTGAAATTTGGTACGTGGTGTTAGTATATGGTCTCTAACAACCATGCAAAATTTGGTCCATACCGGTCCTAACTATATATAACCCCAATTTAAAACCGATCCCCAGATTTGACCTCCGGAGCTATTGGAGGAGCAAAATTCATCCGACCCGGTTGAAATTTAGGACGTGGTGAAATTTGGTACATTGCGCTAGTATATGGCCGCTAACAACCATGCTAAAATTGGTCCATATCGGTCTATAGTTATACATATAGCCGATCCCCAAAAATAACCTATCAAAATTTTATTTCTATAGAAAATTTTGTCAAAATTGTATTACTATAAAAAATTTTGTCAAAATTTTATTACTATAGAAAATTTTGTCAAAATTTTATTTCTATAGAAAATTTTGTCAATATTTTATTAGTATAGAAAATTTTGTCAAGATTTTATTTCTATGGAAAATTTTGTCAAAATTTTATTACTATAGAAAATTTTGTCAAGATTTTTTTACTATACAAAATTTTGTCAAAATTTTATTTCTATAAAAAATTTTTTCAAAATTTTATTACTATACAAAATTTTACCAAGATTTTATTTCTATAGCAAATTTTGTCAAAATTTTATTTCTATAGAAAATTTTATCAAACAGAATTATTTACGTATTTACCCCCATTTTCATGAAGCTCCGTTAGTGCTACGTTAGCTAACGAACTTTTAAACCGTGATATCTACATATCTGTCATCTTGCATATATATTCCATATGCCAGTTAGAAACTTAACTGCTGAAAATTTTTCAATTAAAGTTAACCGGAGAGAAGATATTTGCAATTTACTTTCTGTTAACTGGCAGTTAAAGCCTAACGGAGCTACAAGAAAATGGCCGTTAATCGGCCTATTTATACCCACCACCATAGGATGGAGGGTATATTAACTTTGTCATTCCGGTTGTAACACATCGAAATATTGCTCTAAGACCCCATAAAGTATATATATTCTGGGTCGTGGTGAAATTCTGAGTCGATCTGAGCATGTCCGTCCGTCCGTCCGTCTGTTGAAATCACGCTAACTTCCGAACGAAACAAGCTATCGACTTGAAACTTGGCACAAGTAGTTGTTATTGATGTAGGTCGGATGGTATTGCAAATGGGCCATATCGGTCCACTTTTACGTATAGCCCCCATATAAACGGACCCCAAAATTTGGCTTGCGAGGCCTCTAAGAGAAGCAAATTTCATCCGATCCGGCTGAATTTTGGTACATGGTGTTAGTATATGGTCTCTAACAACCACGCAAAAATTGGTCCACATCGGTCCATAATTATATATAGCCCCCATATAAACCGATCCCCCGATTTGGTTTGCGAGGCCCCTAAGAGAAGCAAATTTCATCCGATCCGGCTGAAATTTGGTACATGGTGTCAGTATATGGTCTCTAACAACCATGCAAAAATTGGTCCACATCGGTCCATAATTATATATAGCCCCCATATAAACCGATCCCACGATTTGGCTTGCGAGGCCTCTAAGAGAAGCAAATTTCATCCGATACGGCTGAAATTTGGTACATGGTGTTAGTATATGGTCTCTAGCAACCATGGAAAAATTGGTCCACATCGGTCCATAATTATATATAGTCCTATATAAACCGATCCCCCGATTTGGCTTGCGAGGCCTCTAAGAGAAGCAAATTTCATCCGATCCGGCTGAAATTTGGTACATGGTGTTAGTATATGGTCTCTAACAACCATGCAAAAATTGGTCCACATCGGTCCACATCGGTCCATAATTATATATAGCCCCCATATAAACCGATCCTCCGATTTGGCTTGCGAGGCCTCTAAGAGAAGTAAATTTCATCCGATCCGGCTGAAATTTGGTACGTGATGTTAGTATATGGTCTCTAACAACCATGCAAAAATTGGTCCACATCGGTTCATAATTATACAGCCCCCATATAAACCGATCACCAGATTTGACCTCCGGAACCCCTTGGAAGACCAAAATTCATCTGATTCAGTTGAAATTTGGTACGTGGTGTTAATATATGGCCTCAAACTCCCATGCAAAAATTGGTCGATATCGGTCCATAATTATATATAGGCCCCATATAAACCGATCCCCAGATTTGACCCCCAGAGCCCCTTGGAAGGGCAAAATTCTTCCCATTCGGTTGGAATTTGGTACGTGATGTTGGTATATGGTATCCAACAACCATGCAGGAATTGGTTCATATCAGTCCATAATTATATATAGCTCCCATATAAACCGATCCCCAGATTTGACCTCCGGTGCCTTTTGGAGAAGCAAAATTCATCCGATCTGCTTGAAATTTGGTACGTGGTGGTAGTATATGATATTTAACAACCATGCCAAAAATGGTCCATATTAGTCCATAATCGTGCATAGCCCCATATAAACCGATCCCGAGATTTGGTTTTGGAACCTCTTGGAGGAGCAAATTTAATCCGAGTGAGTTGAAATTTGGTACATTGTGCTAGTATATAGTCGTTAACAACCATGCCTAACTAGGTCCATATCGGTCTATAGTTATATATGGCCCTCAGATAAATCGATCCACAATCACACAAAAAATGGTCCATATCAAGTTCATAATTGTATATAGCCCCCATATAAGCGACCCCCATATTTCAATTCTGGCTCTCTACGTACAAAAAGTCCATATCGATTCGTAATTATTTGTAGACTTAACTATACATAACTTTTTTGTCTAATATATACCATGTATGGACTAAATCACAATTTAGAAAACGATGTTAAGAAGTTTTAAGATACCACAACCCAAGTAATTCGATTGTGGATGATAGTCTTTCGTAGAAGTTTCTACGCAATCCATGGTGGTGGGTACATAAGATTCGGCCTGGCCGAACTTGCGGCCTTATATACTTGTTTTGTTTAATATATACCCCGCATGGACTATGTTAACTTACAATTGAGAACACGGTGTTAAGAAGTTTTAAGATAACTTGCCATCGGCAAGTGTTACCGCAACCCTAGTAGTTCGATTGTGGATGACAGTCTTTAGTACAAGTTTCTATGCAATCCTGGCCGAACTTACGGCCGGATATACTTGTTGATATATCAACTTTTAATTTTTTGTAAGTTACTGGACGTTTTCATTAAACTATTGTGAATATTGCTAGTTTGATTTTTTTGACTTAGCGGGATTTTCAAAAGTGAACTTAATATCTTTTTAAAGTGTTGGATATCGACTTTTTGGGGTTTTCAACTCTATTTTAATTTCTCGAATTTTCAAATTTTCGTCTTTTGGAGCTGGTAAAAGTTCACTTTTACGATTTGCTAAATCTTATTTGTGCAATATTTGGAAAAAAACAACTTTTAGCATTATCAAAAATGTCTTTTCATTCTCCGTTTTAATATTTTGAAATAGTCGAATTTTCCAATTATTTCAAAGTCGACACTTTGGGGTTACAAAATTTCTGAGTCGATCTGAGCATGTCCGTCCGTCTGTTGAAATCACGCTAACTTCTGAACGAAACAAGCTATCGACTTGAATCTTGGCACAAGTAGTTGTTATTGATGTAGGTCGGATGGTATTGCAAATGGGCCATATCTTCCACTTTTACGTATAGGCCCCATATAAACGGACCCCCAAATTTGGCTTGTGGATCCAAATTTCATTCGATCCAGCTGAAATTTGGTACATGGTGTTAATATATGGTCTCTAATAACCATGCAAAAATTGGTTCACATCGGTCCATAATTATATATAGCCCCCATATAAACCGATGACCAGATTTGACCTTCGGAGCCTCTTGGAAGACCAAAATTCATCTGATTCAGTTGAAATTTGGTGCGTGGTGTTAATATATGGCCTCAAACACCAATGCAAAAATTTGTCGAAATCGGTCCATAATTATATATAGGCTCCATATAAACCGATCCCCAGATTTGACCTTCGGTGCCTTTTGGAGAAGCAAAATTCACCATGCCAAAAGTGGTCCATATCAGTCCATAATCATATATAGGCCCCATATAAACCTATCCCGAGATTGGTCCACATCGGTGCATAATTATATATAGTCCCATATAAACCGATCACCAGATTTGACCTCCGGAGCCTCATGGAAGACCAAAATTCATCTGATTAAGTTGATATTTGGTACATGGTGTTAATATATGGTATCCAACAACCATGCCAAAAGTGGTCCATATCAGCCCCCATATAAACCGATCCCGAGATTTGGTTTTGGAGCCTCTTGGAGGAACAAATTTCATCCGAGTCAGTTGAAATTTGGTACATTGTGCTAGTATAACGGTCTATAGTTATATATAGCCCTCAGATAAATCGATCCCTAAGCACACAAAAATTGGTCCATATCAAGTTCATAATTGTATATAGCCCCCATATAAGCGACCCCCATATTTCATTTCTGGCTCTCTACGTATTGTGCAAACAGTCCATATCGATTCGTAATTATTTGTAGACTTACCTATACATAACTTTTTTGTCTAATATATACCACGTATGGACTAACTCACAATTTAGAAAACGATGTTAAGAAGTTTTAAGATACCACAACCCAATTAATTCGATTGTGGATGACAGTCTTTCGTAGAAGTTTCTACGCAATCCATGGTGGAGGGTACAGAAGGTTCGGCCTGGCCGAACTTACGGCCGTATATACTTGTTCTCTTTCCCTTCTCCTTTTGATAAAACCAATATTATCTAATAAACTCTAACAGTTTATCAATGACATTTTTAAATTATTAACATTATTATCACAATTAATTTAATTGCTTTTGCAAGGCCTCAGGGGAAAGACTGAAATATGCTTCCTAGATACAATTACTCCACCCTCAATAGTAGAATCACTTAGTTTTCATTAGTAGGCAATCTCAATTTGTAGAAATTCATTACCTCATTCCCAAGAATTTTCTTAGTCTTATTTTTTTCAATTAAGCTCACACCGTTAAACACTCCGGAAATATCTATACTCTCTCTCTCTCTCTCTCTCTCTTTTTCCCGGGCTCTTTGGTTGTAGGGAAAAATTAAATCCACACCTTTAGGCGCAATCGGTATTAATTGCTGGCAATTAATTTCAATTGTGTTCTTTCGCTATTATTTCACCTAAGCCCCAAAACATAATTCTATTAAATGTCATTAGCCTAATTTGTAAGAGTCTTTAATAAGGAGTCGAGTTTTTGCGCTGGTGCTAATTTATTAGCAGAAGCCCGATAATGTACTAGGTGTGAAAGTGAGGGAACCAATGGAAACTATAGCATCATCGAGAGGGGTGAGAAGGATATTGCTACACAATCAAATGTTGCTATTTGAGTACTACTAAGCAATCACTGCCAGGGTATTTTTCTATGGTAGTTTGCTATTAGCAAGAAACATGCGACGTAAAGAATCTTTTGTTTTGTTCACTAAATGAATTTTTCCCTTGTGCTTTTCATTGTTGTTGGGTAGTTTATCTACAAATTTCTGCAATAACTATTCAAACATACTTGCTATTCACTTCATCTAATGACAATGATGATTTGGATTACGATGATGAGCTCGATTATTTTCTTACTAAAGAGGCACGGTGGACCAAATTATGAACGTAACCAAAATTTACTAATCTTCCAAAAATGCAAAAAACCCAGAGGAATAATAGTGAACGGAAGAACAGTGGAGCAAACTGTGTTCATTATTAAAACGTACAAATATTCAAAAAGTTGAATATACCCAGAGAAATAATAGTGAAATAGTCACGTTACGTTGCCATACGTTCATGAAAATCAATTCAAACGCATTAGGTTTCAAAGCGAGAAGAAATTCCCAGTAGCGGAATCTGAGATGACTTCTCATGTACACTGCTACTATAAGCGCTTCTCGAAGATCCGATAGTTACGCAGGTTTCGCTTTTACAAGCAGGCAATTTTCCATGCCTCGAAGAGAGGAA